>NW_010973082.1:5839737-6073697 GCF_000737465.1 Haliaeetus leucocephalus
CCCCCCACCGCCCCCAATAAATAACCCCCCCCCCCCCCCCCCCCCCCAGCCTCCCCTTCCCGGGGCGTTTTCCCCCTGTCGTGCCGCCGAGCTGCGGGGCCGGAGCGGCGCGGGTGTGGGGCCGCGGCCGCGGGGGGGGGTCGCGGGGAGGCGGCTGCGGGGCCATCCCGGCCGGGGAAGGGCAGCTCCGTGTACGGGGCAAGAACGACCCCTGCAGTCGCCTGGCGGAAAGCCGCCTCGGCTCGCCGGGGACTGCAGAAACCCCGGCAGGGCTGGAGGGAGCCGGCTGCTACGTGCTCCGCGCCGTGGAGGTGCGGTAGCATGCGGGGTTGAGGGAGGGGGGGGTGTGGGTGGGGGGTTGGCGAACGCGTTGCAGCGGGTATTAATCTCTTTCCGCTCATTTTGTAGCAGCAGGAGAGGAAACCCCCTCCCTCCACCGCCTCCCTCTCCCCCGGCATGCTGGCACTGCCCCGCTGAGACGTGCAGAGTTTGGGGTTAACTTGCACCTGGCCGCCCTGGAATAGAGACTCTCCGGACCGGATCAGTTGGGGTTTGTTGTCTATGTCTTGTTGGGAAATCTGGTGGATTTTTTTCTCACTCGTGGAGGAAGAGCCCGGTGCTGGCAGTTGGCTTCGTGGTCTTTTTTGGAGGGTGAAGGAAGGGAAGGGATCTCGCTTGAGCCGTGCAGAGAGAGAGCTCGGACATGTGTTGTCAGCACATCTGGGGAATACAGTCTGCAAGTCCGAAAGGAAATTTGCTGGGATCGTTCAAACTGCGATATTGATCTTTGTTATTTTTTTTCGCCGAGGGATGCACTTGGCATGAGAATCGGAGGATGGAAATTGTTTGGGAGGTGCTTTTTCTTCTGCAAGCGAATTTCATCGTCTGCATTTCAGGTACGCAGCTAGCACAGAAAGGGCGGCGGGGGCGCAGGGAGAAAGAAATACCGTACAGGGTTCCCTGGCTTCCCCTTAATAAGGGGCAAGAGGTACAGTTAAACCCAAATCGAAATAGCAGTTGAAAAATACATGAATGATGTATCGTGAGTGGGTTGTAACAGAAATCAACAAACGTCAATTCCTCCCCCCACCTTAATTCCAATACCTGTGTAGGAATTATGATACATTGGTTGCAATAAATAACCACAGTGTACTGATTAAGCAGATGCTTATAATTCCTAATGTACCTGATTGTGATAATCAATCACAACATTGCAGTAATCCCAGAATTTCATAGCTCCTGAAGTTCTTAAACTCGGCTGATCTGCAGATCTTAAAAGGTCTGCGATTCATTGGTGGAGTTGTCATGTTCTGGTGCCACAGTTCAGGGTCTGCAAAGGGAGGAATAACACTGAAGAACGTGCCTCTGCTTTTAAAAGGAGCTTTACTGTGGCCGTGCTCTGAAAATGAATTTAAAAAAAAAAAATAGCCCCATTCAAAGAACTCCTTGGTGGCTGGGATTCCAGCTTTAGGCTTCTCATTTAAGCTTGCAAAGATCTCTCTCCCCTCCAGTATGTAGAAGTCGGGTGATTTCAGTTGTCACCAGAGCTTGTCCAATTAATGAATAGGCACGGCCGGGTGTCTAGCGTAAAGGATTGGAACAATTTATTCTTGGGGAAAACACTCCCTTCTGCTGCAAAAGCCCTGGCTGCCTTGTTAATTTGTCATGTCAGTCATGCTGGAATAATTATGTTGCAGGAGGCAGGAGTGGGGAGGTGGCCAGTTTTCTAGTTTGGGACACTTCAGGGAGCCCCACAGGGATCCAGGCTGCCTGCATCTCCTGCTGTTCCACTTCTCTGCGGGCTGCTTCTACCCTCGAGTCATTGCATAAGTCCGGAAAAGGGAACATAAGCAACACAGGCAAGGCACTGCCGGGGGGGGGGGGGGGGTCTGGGGCCCTGGTGGACATCTCAGTGTCCAGCCTGGAGGTGCTTAGGGAGAGGGAGCTCCAAAAGCTCCCTTGGGACCGTGCAGAGATTGGCCTGGGCCGTCTCCCAGCCGCAGCCCCCAGGCAGCAGCACCTGCAGCATCTCGCTCTGGCAGTGCCAGCCCCCACTGCGCTTTCTGCAGCACTTTCTGACTGATCACCCTTACAGCCCTTGGACTGGTGACGCTTACACTAACATTTGGGGTGGCAGCATCTATGTTAATTTGTATTGCCTGCACCTGCCCCCAAACTTTTTTATTCCTGAGCAAATAGTGTTGCTGTTGGCCCACGGGGTACGTCCGCCCTTCTTTTATCCCTACAGACTGGCACCATCTGCTACCAGGCACCCGGGTGACACTGGCAGCACCCCAGGCTGACCTTCCACTTGTGCCCATTGGTACCATCAGAATAATTCACTCCGTCGCTCTTTAGAACAGCAAAACCTGCTGCCTCTTGTCATTTAAATCTCACACTTATCTATTTAGCTCAGCATGATATGCCACCTGTCCAGTTCTCTTCAAATTAGGCACTTCTTAAAGTACCACAGTGAGAGTGGAAAAAATGAAGCTCATTGCTTTCTTGGCCGTTCTGACAGTAATATCCTGAGACAGAAAGAAGCTGTCCCATTCTGTGCAGGTCCTTATGCCACGCATTTAGCTGCCAGTGCTTCCCTATCTCCCCCCCTCCTTCCTTCATCTTCAGACATGGGATCCCAGGCTTCTCTAACCGATAGTGGGATCAGTCCTGCAGGGGCTCTCGTCGCTCTCCATCTCCCTCTAGCACTAAGAAGAGACTGACATCCATCTCTGTGGGTTTTTTTTTTTTTTTTTGTTCTTTTTTGGGGGAACAAAGTGAATAAGTGAATGGTGGGATGCTTTTGCTGTATGGTTAAAGCTATGGTTTCCAATAATTAATTTTACCCACACAGAGGATGTGTGCATGCTTTAGCCTTTCTTTTTTTTTTTTTTTAATCTTTTTTTTTTTTTCTAGGGATTTTTGGTTTTTTTTTCAGGAATTCTTAGTATTTGTCATCTTGGTAAAAAGGATTAAGATCTGTAGATAACCTGACTGGCACTAATGCTTTGTATCTTTCTTCTGTCATCCTTTTTACACCATGTTTTGTAGCATATTATCTAGCTGGGATGTCTGGATAGCAGTGTAAGTAAGAGAAGGTGTAATGAAGCCTGTTAAGGTTCGCCTCAACACCGGATTCCAGAAACTGTGTATTTTTAGCACTTCAGCACTGGTCATTCATTCAACATGTTACTTAAAAAACCCACTAGTTGAGCACACTGCTGCAAATTACAGGAATGTGAATTAGGGAGTATGGTAGTATTATTTTTTTCTTTTTTCTTTTTTTCTTTCTTATTAAGTCAGTTGTTTCAGCAGTGAGCATACGAGACTGGTCTTCAGTGCATGGATCTTTCCTGAACATTAGCAAACGCTTGATTCAGTGTTTATTTATTTATCTATTTAAACCTGCGATGGCCCTCCTACTAATTCCAGTGGTTATTTGGATTAGGGCCTATTAAGGGCTGCTGTTCAAAGGGATGATGTCAGTCACTGAATTGATGGACTCTTAAGTTAGTTTATCGGTATTAGTAAACTTATTTATTAAACATAGGTTCAATGTTATGTCACATTGTCTTTTGCTATGTTTTTACATGACATTTAAATATAAATTATGCTGAATGTAGCACTTATGCTGTGTTTCTTATTTAAAATAAATAATGAAGTTACACAATTGGCTTTTTGGTGTCACTCATGCATGAATTTCTGTGAGACTTAGTATATGGAAAGTAATTTCATCTATTAAAAAGAGGCATATATATTTTCAAAATATTTTATACCTAACATTTTTTATCAGTCAGTTACATGTATCTATGATAGATTGCTTGGTTTGGAAGAAATGATACTGAGATTTAGGAATATATATTATTTTTTTAATTACTGGCCCTTGTGTTTGGGAAATAATTTCTCTGTGAACTTCGTAAACTGAATATTTTTGTTTTCTTGGCATACTGAATTAAGGCTTTTGCTACTTGAAATTGCTTGTCTGAAAGGAGAATCTAGTTTCTTTGTGCAGATGCAAATGAGAAATAAGAACAGATTGAAGGACCATGGAAACAATTTCTATCCTTTAGAAAGAAATGAAAACCCTCTCTTTCCTTCAAAGTCATGATGCATATTTATTCCTTTGAGTTGTAGTCTTTGAGAAAAAATAGTCGTGATTTGTATTCTGACTTTTGTTCCTTTTAATGATACTACAGCATAGAAGGAACACAGGGTAGTGGAAGTGGAGATGTCCTGTAGATAGAATGCTGAAATAAGACCTCTCTGGTTGTTGTTCCTTTGAAGATGCAGATAATCATGGCACAGGGATTATACTGTTTATATAGAAAGAGGATAGTAGTTGTTGGTGTGATGTCCAAAATTTCCTTCCTGGGTAATAAGATCACCAAAAATTAATTAGCATTAGTGTTTTCAGGTGGAATGTTGTTGATCCCATAATGGCTGCCACCTTTGCTTGCATAGTCATTTGTATAAACCATTAGCAATTTGTTTGTGATTCTAAATATTAACAATCAATTTCAAGAAAAAAATGAGGATGCTGTTTTCAAACCCTTGCAGGATACTTCATTTAAATAAGAAAATGCTACTGTCATGGCTATTGATTGAGAAGATTTCTGTGTACATTTTCTGTTAATCCATCAACAAAATGCTGTATAAAATCTGCATGTTCAACATCTTTGTGGCTTCCTATGAATTGATATATTACCTCTTACTGTTTTGGCTTGTGGGAACTAATATGGATGAAATTCATGCAAGCCCTACAGCTCCTTTATTATTTGGAAGTATTTTCATCCTTTGCCATCA
Source organism: Haliaeetus leucocephalus (assembly GCF_000737465.1). Lineage (NCBI taxonomy): Eukaryota > Metazoa > Chordata > Aves > Accipitriformes > Accipitridae > Haliaeetus > Haliaeetus leucocephalus. The sequence continues at coordinate 5,844,541 of NW_010973082.1, forward strand.
TCCTCAAGTCACGTAGGGGCAGATCCCTTTTATGATGTAACTTCTTTGGCCTGTTTGGCAGCACACAGGGATCATAAATCATGTGTCATGAGCGACTAAGCTGGTATTAAAAAATCCCCGTCTATCAAGGAATTCCACTGTGTATTGAGCATCTGATGTGGCATCTCCTGGCATTGAGGGCTAGGGGTGTATTTGGAGTACATACAGTTGCTCTTCATTTTCTGTCTTGCTGCTTCTGCAGTCTCTGAGCTCTTATTACCTGGCATAACACAGAGCTGTCCTACAGGAACTCTAAATCATGCTAGGGCTTGAATTGTCTGTTGAATGATGGTCTGTAAGGTCTGATAACTCTTCTTCTCTTAGCATTGTACAACCTGAGATAATTCAAGCTAAAGTAGTGTAGAAGAGAAGAATATCAAGGCTCTAATGTCCATTAGTAACTAACAGTGAATAGTTCGTTGTTATGTTTGGACAAAAATGTTGAAACCAAGTTAATTATTCTCAAATAGTGTCACAGAAATAGCTTTTTCTGGCACTTTTAAGTGAGAAATGTAATATCCTAGGGGAAGGAATTATTCATAGCACAGATATATATATATACACACATGAGAGGAAGTAATCACTAGACATTTAGGAAGGTATAACATGCAGCCTGGTGCATCGGGCAACCAAAAGCTTTTGGCATCCAATCCATTATAGTATTTTTTCCTGCTTTGTCCCATCTCCACATCTTTATGTGTGTGGGCAAACCTTCATGCCTGCATGGGGTTTGTTGATGTTACTGAAAATCCACGTGGATTCAATCCTCCTGCTCACATTCAAACACAGGATGGAGGCCATATGTTGGATCCAAAGACTCTCAGTTCCTTAGCGCTTGAATGCTTTCTCACTTCAGAGATGTTGCCGCCTTTTCAAAAGGTGTGAAGATGTTTCTGCTTTAAAATTCTATGGAAATAGCCTTGGAGTCTCCTATAAATGTCTGCTTTACTTTTTTTTTCATGTCCTGTATTTTTCACCATTCTATTTTTATTGTTAGTTTTACAGCTAGAGCATGACCAGATAGGCGCTAAGTGCCAAAACAACACATATATTTTTAGCTCATGTAAAGGTAGTAGAAGGGAATGTTTATGAATAGTTTTGCACATATTATGCTGAGCTATTTTCCTTCCAATAAACTGATGGAAAGAAACTGGTAATTGCTGCTATTCTTTTCAAATCTCAATGATGAAGATACCCATTTTTCAAAGGGACCTCTTTACCTTGTTGTGTTGCCTCATTGTTAATGCAATTGAACTAGATACCAAGCCTCCAACACAAAAGTATTAAAAACAGGAATAAAACCCCAACTCAAATAAGCACTCTCAATTTAAGGGTATTATTTAAGTCTTTAAGATACAACTGATGTTATAGAGTTTTGCCCTTTATATTCTTGGAAAGGCTTCAGTTTTTAAATGTACAACAGCTAGATTTTAAATTCAGCGAGGATTGAAATGGCTTTCCATTTGCATTATGAATATTCCTTGTATACCAATGAATAAGGAATTCCTGCTTACCCTAAAAGGCTGTTTTGCTTATTTGTTGCTATTGGTCAAAGTATTGCTTTCTTTCTTGGTTGAAAGTTTGTAATTTAGCTGAGGAGGGAGCTGCTGTTTTCATCGTTACTGATTGTTTATAGCTAAACTTAACATGGCAAAGACTGAAGTGGATGATTGGCCCATCTGGGCTGTTAATAGAAGACTATATAAAACTGTTTTATCATTATCTCATTACCAGCTCAAGCAGCAGACAAAACTAGGTGACAGTTAGTTATGGACAACACTGACATTCTGTGATAAGTGTTTTTTTGCTCCTATCTTCTTTTTATCTTAACTATACATCATGTTGGAAGGAGTAGAAAATAGGAATCAAATTTTAAATGACTTGTTTAGAGGCAACACTGTATAGCGTGACTGCATTTCCATTGTAATGCCATAAGAAAGTGCAAAAGTGCCTCTCCGTACAGTGGAGAATATCAGTTAGCAAAAAAAAAAAGCCATTGTGATAGATAAACTGAAACATTAATGGTAAATAAATGGGAAATAATTTTTTTAAAAGAATAATAATCTGGCATTTAGGAGAATTTTCAGCCCAACCTGTTTACAGTTGAATTCAAAATAGTAGAATGTTTTATTGCTGATTTAATCATTGATGGTTAAAAAGCTGTCAAGGGTCTTTTAATGGAATTTCTTGAAGACAAAATAGCAAGTTATTACTGTCATAAAAATAGAGGACTGAAGCATTTTAGACCTATATTCTATGTAGTATAGTAGCTTTTCTGGTCATGTAGACAAGTACTGGGTGCCTCACAGGCACATGGGTGCCCATAACTGTAAGCTTCTTATTTGTCAATATGGGAAACATTTTTATGCAGTGCTTAGCAGTTGACAGTTGTGGTAAGAAGGCATACAGAAACCTATATTTACACCCACTTTTTAAGACCTTGGAACTCCAAGAACGTTATAAATGGCTTTAGTGTTAATGAGATTTGGGCCTTACAAATTGCAAAAACGTAAAGCTTGACAATGAGAAAAGCTTTAGATGGCAGGTCTCTGTGCTCCTGTGGAGTGCCAGGTACAGCCTACCCAGGATTACAGCCCTAAAATATTTAATTTGCTTTTATTCATCTTGAAAAACAGAAGGTGATCAGTTCCCACATACATAGCATACTGAAAGCAATGGTCAGAATTAAAGAAAAGAAATGCTTTCATTTGATGTATTTTTCCATATGAAAACATTTCTGGTTTGAATTCATGGATCTGTAACATTTGTATTTCTGTAGTAAAATTAGTATTAAACTTAAATGCCCCACAGTTTTATATTTTGTAATATTATTGCCAGAAAAATGTCACAGCATTTGTGTGTAATTCAAAAATAAATAAGTAGAATGTACTTTTTAACAAGATACTATAGTAAGTATAGAGATAAGATAATATCCATAATAGTCCATTTTGACATTCTTTCTTCCTCCCTTTATCATTAGTGCTTAACTTGATCAAGCTCAGAGTACTGTATGTTTGTCATCTGGCTTTTAAGTATGGAACAGATAGAGTTGTGCACTGACTGGTCCAAAGTGGCTTGTAAGCACATGCATGGAAGAGGAAGCTAAGCAACATTATCCATTTTTTCCACTCTAAATGTGTTGACATCTCTAGCTTTTGGAAGTAGCGTTTGAGTAGATGGATTTAGAGGGAAACATAGTTTCTGAAAAAACACCTTCTTGTCAGTTTTGTGGGTTGTTTCCAATTTAAGTTCTTTCCTACTGTTAACTGCTGTAGTGCCCTGTTCTGCTTCAAGAATAGTCATCAGAATGGAGTTTTTCTGTTCTGCCATGGGTAGAAAGACTAGCACAGCAGGACTGCTACAGAATTTGCCTTATTCATGCTAAAAGAAAAAGATAATGAGTAATAGAGAAAGGTCTTTCAGTATGTGTCACTATGGAAAACTGCACCATTTGAAGTGATGTTGGAATGACCATGTCCTCCAGCAAACCCTGCCTGATAGCTGTACTTTTGGTAGGATAGCAGTTGGGTAACAGAAGGAGTGGGTCAGGAAGGATTGCTACTGCCACAACTAAATTTTGTTTGGAAAGGTGATATATTTGGGCTGCCAGAAAGAGCATTAATTTGCGTTTGCCATCATGGCAGAAAAAAGAAACTTTCTCTCCTTAGGAAAAAAGGTAGTGCCGAATATTTGTGCTTGCTAGCAGAAGAGGATAACAATACTTTAGTAGTGTCCCCTGAAAGTGAAATTTTATGGAGAATGAGCTATTTGTTCATACATAGGTGGAAGGTCATATCATTTGCAGCTGAGGTGTGTTATTTCCCATGTGGGAGGCTGAAGTTATGGAAGGGAAGGGCTGCTGCTACTGGAGGAAGAAAAGGTGTTTGATTGACCCTGTGCTGGTCCTGATCCTGCTGCCTGGGAGTGTGTGAACAGCTACTAACAGCATATTTCTCTGAATAGGATTGTGTGGTCTGGATTTTTCTAAGAATGAAAGGTATGAATGAGAAGAGCTTTGTGTTATATTTCATTCCAAAAGGAAAAAAAAAAAAATTACAGCGGCAGGGCTTGGAACAGTTTGCAGGGAGCATACAACCTTGGCCACACTTTAACAGATGGAGAAACTGAGGTAAAATGTCATGTGAAAGGTCACCCAGCAGCAATTTAAGTAACTACAGTCCATTTTCGCTCTCATTTCTGCGTTGCAGCACTAGGATTACTCTTATACCTTGTTTCTGGTCAGGGTATGAGACTGAATCACCTCACTGAGACAGTGAATCACCTCACTGAAATGAGGGAGCATGAGGCCTCCATGGCGCCAGGGTCAGGAGGGAAGGCAGTGACAGGCCCTGGGACGAGCCTACAGGCTCTGCAGCCTCATCCACTGCTCCCAGGGTCTGGCTGCTGCTTCTGCGTCAGCTCTGATCCTGCACAGCTGAGCAGCCTTGGGTCAAGCTGTGGAGAGAACTGCGAGAAGCCATGTTGGGTGCCTCAGCGGTGTTGAGCTGCCTTTAACCTTGGCCCCTCACCTGCCCTCAGCCTTGTGCCCTGCTGCTCCTCACCTCACCTCGCCTCGCTGACTGGACCGACCAGCCTGACCACGGACCTGCCTCCTCGCCGGGGACGTGTTTCCTCACGACAGACGTGCCTGGCGATGGCAGGAGGGTGGCTGACCTGCGTGGCTCTCCCCTGAACCTGCTCCTCACGTGGGCAGACTGAGAGGCCGTGCCCCACAGGAAAGTTACCGCCCTCGTGGCACTGCCTGCCCTTGCAAACTCCTAGAAACATCTTCCTGAAAACGGTTTTGATGGGCTATGTGCTAACACTGCCTTTCGATTTCTGACTGGAGGGGGGATGGCTGCAGCTGGGCACACTCTACGAATTCAGTGGACAATGAAACCTGGCAGTCTGGCCCCAAGAAACCTAAAATGACCATTTTTACACCTCTAGAACTTGAAGCCCAGCTGAGCAGCAAGTTTGTGGTCATTTCTGCTCCCTTGCCTCCTGACTTCATGCAGTTTGCTTCAGCTAGATTTATCCTCAAGTGTTTAAACTTGTGTGGCTTCCTCAGGAATGAAGGGTCACAGAATGGGGCCTGGTGTTTCCTCTCAGAGGCTGGACTTCTTCTTCTGTCTCTGCCTGTGTATTACAAGGTATTTTTTCTCTTCATAGTAATAGCAGTGAAGTTACTGTGAGGTATAATTATGGTATATTTAAGAATTATATGAATTAGAGTTTAAGTTAAATTGGTTTCCAGGAGTCAGCGTGATACTAAGGTAAAATTCAGACCCACGCAAGGTTCCTCCATAATCGTGTGTTATTTAAATTCTGCTTAAATTATTAACATTCATTCAGTTGGCCTCTTTATGTTTTTATTGTGACTATGAGTAAAGAATGGGCACCAGAGGTTTGGGCCCTAAATTTTCTCTTTGAAATTTGGTGTCTCAGCAGACCAACAGGTTCCTTTACATACTAATGCAGTTGTTGGATATGCTGTATACACATATGTGAATTTATTTCGGGGGGTGAAATCCTCACCCCAGGGCATTTTTCCCATGATGTCTGTAACTCCTGCTTTTTATTTTCCAGTATATTCAACTGGCTTCACCATTTGTGGTTTTTTTTTTCACATTCATATTTATAAGTGGTATCTTATTGTTATAGTATTTTTTTGTGCCTGCTGGTAAACAAAGTAATCTACAAGGACTCCACAGTCTCCTCTCGTTTGCCCAGATGATCCTGAGGGTACTATGTAGCAGTTAGTAATTGCAAGTGGGATTTAAAGTTATCTGCAGATGCATAATTTTTATCTTCAGTAGCCCCCCTGGCACTCTCTCCAAGTTGTTAACAATTCATCTTTGCCAGTCTGTAATTGTGCCTTTGCTCTAGAGTCACAGGTATTTAGCTCACTGTGGAACACACGATGCAAAACAGAGTAATAAATAATATGATTTATTTTTATTAGGTAGCATAAGTATGTTTTCATACTTGTGAGCTAAAAACTTAGTCATCCTCTTTAGATTTTATTGTGATACATTAATACACAGATTCAGCAAAATGCAAAACTTAAAAGACATGCTTAAGTGTTTTGCTGTATCTGAGTCTTAATATGTAATTGTATAAAACAGATTAAGGATATGCTGAAGTGCTTTGCTGAAGCAAGGAGTAGCAGTAGTATAATACATGAATAATACAAAATCTTTGGAAAAGCCCAGATAAGATGAGCAGAAATTTTCATAATCTCTGATTAAATTATACAGTTGTGTAGAAAATAGTTTTTTATCCAAGTGAAATCATATCGGTCTTTGTGTGGTAAAGTGAAGGTAGGACTTTTCTAGTGTGACTAACAGCAAGAGAAACTGTACAATCAGAACTAAAATAATCTTGTTTGTAATTTGTTAATTCTCACTTTATGGATGCCCTGAATGGAACAGACACCATTTTTCACAATAGTAAACAGATTTCCCCTGGACTACAGTAAACAAAACAAAAAAACCTAAAAAGTGAGATAACAAGAGATGAGCGGTAATATACAATGCTTTTCATATGTGAATTTCCATTCCACTTTTTTTCCAGCACAAATTTTAATTTTATTTTGATCAGACCTCAAGTCCTGATACAAAGAGAACATCCTGTGTACAGACCTGGGCTGTGGGGCTGCCTGGCCCGACTGGTGGATGGACACCGGCACAGCTGTGTTGCGTGATGAGGGAAGACCCACTCTATCAGGTGGTGCCAACAGTGGTGCTTGGGAAACCTCATGCCGGTTTTGTGCAAGCAGCTGGCACAGTCTAGATTGCATAAGCAGAGTTTAGGCAGACTGATACAGGAAACTTCTTGTGGGGGATATATAAAAATACTTGAGGTTCTGTCTATCCCTCTTGGACCAAAACAAGCCAAACATGTCTTCTCTACTGCTGAGAGAAGGTGGTAGCATAGTCAGTATGTATCCAGTAGAAAAATTCTTCATGTTTTAAATGATGGAAGGCTTCATATATGGTATTATGAATAAATTTCTACCACGGGCAAGAAAGTTTATTTAAGTATTGCACTATTTATAAATATGGCTGGCCAAAGCTCTACAATACATTTACATCATATTTATATATTTGGGCTATATGTACCAAAGGGCACAGAGCCTGCAGGCTTTCTCATTTCTCTCCTCCAGCCATTGTCCTGCTCTGGCTCTACTTGATGCTTCACAAACAGCAGCAAGTAACTCTCGTAACTCATGCTTGTAACTCTCCAATTTTTAGTTCCTTACTCTGCGTAACTGGGACCTTCCATGCCTACTGGTTTTTTTATGTTTTTAAATACTTACTTACTTTGCAGTAATAAAAGAGCATATCTGACAAGGTAGTCAGCATTTTCCTTTTAATGCTCCTGAAGAAGAACTTGTGACTCAGATTCCAGACCACAGCAAATAGCAATTGAATTTAAATCCTTTTTGAAAGGTCTCCCTTTCAATGGCTTCTTTACTGATATCCTGATAACTGTTGTGGAGGACCAAATGATGAAGTGTGTCTTGATCACATAATATCATCACATAACTGGACACCTAAGAATTGATTCTAGTCACTGAATACTCCAGAACTTAAAATCTTTGAAAGGTAGCATTCTTATATATAAAAACAGGGTATATGACATAATACTATTGCATTATTTTTAAAACTCTCAAGTGTTTTGCATATAACTTTCACTGATATTATATAAACTGTACAGAAATAATCTCCTGGCATTTGCTTGGAATGACAGTCATCAATTCCTACACGTTTATTTAAAATCTTATGTAGAAAAAAAAAAGTATTTGTTTTACACAAGTTTGTTTTGGATATTTTGCCAGGGAAAAAAGCAAGCTTTGCTAATATAGGCTGAAATAAAGTGTAAAATAAAATCTTCAAATCAGCCCTTAGTTCACAGAGGTAGTGTGCAGTGGAATTACTCTGCCAAAAATGTTGGCATTGAGTTTAGTTAAGTATTAAGCAGAAGTCTCTTGGTAAATAGTCCCATTAGAAACATACTGTGACCTCTGCTGCTGGGATTCAGGTATGTGAGAGAACCGTGCTTAGGAGCTTTTCTAGTCATGTGGTCAGAATGATTTTCAATCACTTTGGTCATTGCTGGATTAAAATTGAGGCTGCAGAGATTAATGGTCTGTTGTTACTAATCCACTAAACCCCTGTTCCTAGATCTTTTAAACTGACTGAACCTATAGATTGTTAAGTTACTGAGAGATATGGATTTGTAATGGTTTTAACTATCTTTCTTGATGTTTGGTGTTAGCAGTATCCTATTATTTATTGCTCTTTGAGACAGCGATCTTGGCTGTTCTTGAATGGAAGTGAACTTTATACTTTTTTATTTATACTATTCTATAGCACAGTAAAAGTGTGTATTGTTTTAAATGAATGTGGATGAAGATAGCTTTCCTATGTTTAGATATGAGCTGGCATTGGTAGAAGCTCAAATAAGAACAATAGAAATTAAATCTTGTTTTTTACTTTGTTGTTACAAATGGTGTCCACTGTCCCTAACTGTCAAAATAGCCACTATCTCCCTTCAGTCTGTCTGCCATTAACAGTGGTGGTTGTCTCCTCAAGTGGGTTTTACTGACATTTGAAGATGTGGCCAAAAGCAAAATGGCTGTTCAAGCTTTTGGGAAATTATGTTTTCTAAACTAGCGCAGTATTTGGAGTATCAGGGCTCAGGGCTATTCCCAGAGATGTAGCACAGTTAGACATAATTTCAGTACTTAATTTCTGTGCAGGTGTAAGAAGTTTTCCCAGGTAAAAAACAATGTATCCCCCCCCCCCCCCAAAAAAAAAAAAGAGGAAAGAAATGAGGAAACAGTTCATCTACTGAGACACGAAGAAACGCTGGGCATAACAGTGTAGTGGTTTGGGTTTCAGCAGGGATCTATAAATAAGATACATGAAGAGAGTTTTAACAGGTCTCCATAAGTACAGTATGGGAGAGACAGGAATTAGGGGAGCGGGAATAGCATGTTGAAGAAGTCAGACTGCGATTGTGGCTGGGAGAGTTGTGGGGGCATTTAATCTGAGTGGATAGATTTACATTAGGCAAGGAGAGGGATGGAGCCCCTCATGTACATGTTTTGGGCCCTATTTACCACATCTATGCTTAAGGTTGCAAACTGGAATTGTTTTGGCTTTCAGGCATTTGTAATTTTGTGAAATACTCCATTCTAAAAGTGTAATTAAAAAAAGAAGAGTTTGATTTTGAGTTCTAGAAGAATGTAAAATACATTCTTTTAAAAATTATTTCCTTTAATGAAATGAGTCAAGTACCTGGTGCCAGCCAGATTGGTTTGGATATACGCAATGTCTACCTGACATACAGAAGAAGAAATTGGTTTTCATTGAATAAATAATGACAACAGTCTAGCTCTAAACAGCTAGGTTTTGTTGTTTGTTTAAACTGCAGTGTGACTACCTCTTTAATAGGAAGCACGCTTGAACTGTCATCTAATTATGTCTTGCTCTGAATGTGTTTTTGATTCTTATTATATGCTGAAAACAAGCAGAAATTTTTTGCTTTTGTGTCACTGCAGAAGATGCGGAAAAGTCCAAGGGAAGTATACTTCTGCATCTTACCTGCACTTGCATGAATCTGCTTGGGAAAAGAGACTAAGCTGTATTTGTAATTTGTATAAATTACTAACCCATTAAAATAATTGAAAAATAATGCATTTCTGATTTAAAGGATCAGTATGTCATAAAATTTTATGATTATTGAATTACTACAAATGTATTCTACCTGTTTATCCTAACAAACAGCAAGGTAACATGGCTTTAACTTTATAATTGACTTAAACTCTGTCAGGGAATTCTAGTGATTAAAATAAACACTTTATTTCATACAACCATCTCTGGTTCTGAACCCTGGTGACTTGGCTTATTCTTTTGCCTTCTGGTTATCTCAGTAATAGTATGTCTTGATTAAGGACTGCAAAGAGCTTTTACATCTGTTCTTGTCAGAAAGCTGTGTAGGATAAAGTAGGCCAAAGATAACTCATCATGCAAGCTATCGACCTCCAGTTATTTCTTTCCCTCCAGATTTAATATTGTGTTCAAATAAAACTGGGACTATGGAAGTAAACCCAAAGCATTTAAATGGATTTTTGGCAATTTCTCAAAGCTCTCTTGAGGAAGAAGAAAATATTAATGTAAGACTGAAATGTATACGACTGGATGAAAAAGATGAAGTTATTGTCCTGCCAGCTATTAGGAAATACAGTCCTTATCCTATAGGAAACCAGAGTTCAGCATCATAAGTGAAAGCAACAGTCACTGAGGTGAATAGATCAATGAGAATAGTTATTGTGAAACTGAAAGGGAAAAGTGACCTCTTACTTACGATAGAAATACCTGATACCGGCTAAACACGAGTCCTGTCCTCAGGTCATGTTCTATAGAAGACTAATTTGTGAGAGCTGGACACTAGTTAAACTCGCAACATAAGGGAGTCAATGTATGTTTGCAGCTTCATAGACAGGCTTTGAAGCTTCAACCGCATGTTGCAAGTGATTTAGACCTGGGTCTCAATTATAGGCTGACAGTAGGGTGGAAAACAGTACCCTGATCTTTAGCTAGCACTTAGGCCAGCCACCGAGCAGTTCTTCCTACCTAATCAGGTCCACATTGCAAACAAATGGAGCATTTGCTGAGTGGATAGACACCAGGGAGTTTCTCTGTATCCCTGGGATGCATTTGTGACTGCCTACGGAATGGCTTCACAGAGTTAAGTTGAATCACCCTAGCTAGCAGCTGAAAATGTATTGTGCTGTCAGACTTAGCTTTCTCTGTTTAGACACTGTAGGGGCCAGGGGCTTGACTGTCCACTGTCTAGCATCCAAAGTAGTTATAAATAACTCCACTGAGTAAGTGAGAACTACTACTGTATTAGAATAATAGCAGTTTTTACCTGCTTGGCTTGAGTGTAAACTAACAAGCAGCCAGATACTGTATTTATGTAAATCAGCATATCTCAAAAGATCTGTTATAGTTTGTTAGAGAAAGGAGCTAACCCAGAGCATGGTTACTGCAAGATCAGGTCCTGGGATGCATCATTTTGGTGAGTTTGGCTTTTGATCAGAAGTACTATGCCCGCTAGCTCTGTTAACCTAAATGTTTATTGCATGGTTCTAATCCAGGTTTAAGACTGACTTAAATATTTTAACAGTTGCAAAATAAACATGTAGTCTGCTCATTTTTGGGTATTTGTTTTTACAGCAATCATACACAGAGAACCCTATTATTGATGGTCCATTTTTTCTAAAACTTGTGCCATCTCTTGCACTCTCGGTATTGCTGTTTTTTTCTCAGTTGCTTTTAAAGGCAACATTAACAGATGGTATGCATTGCTCATTAAATCTGCATCTACACCTCTCCAAGGACTGCAAAGATGTTGGGAAACAGACCATGTTACTGCAGTAAGTGCTTCTAAGCTTGGAACTTACTGTGCTATTCGTGAGCAGCTTTCACTATCAGTGTGTTTTGAGTGCTATAGCAGTAGAGTTACAAATACGTCGGTGAAATATTTCTGATTTTGCCAAGTCCAGGTATGTGCCACTTTCTCACAGATTGGGTAAAATGTCTGTGTTTCTTTCAGACTTGCTGTATTTGCACTTAGGTAGTATCATAGTCAACAGCTCTTGCCTTTTATATAAATGTCTTAATGCTGGACATTAAACCTATATATCTGTACCACTTAATTTCCCACCTCCATTTACATGTCTCATCTGAGGTACCTTTGCTTTTCCTTGAGATTACTTTCTCTATAAAGTTTAGCTTTTCTTTTTGTTCTGTCTGCAGTGATGACACTCTTTAAATAGATGAGGTATATAGACGTTACTTTGAGGCTTTCTCAACCTGAACGTATCTTTGTCTGAAGAGGCAGTGCTTTGATGTGCAAGTTGAAAGGGCACTGTGCCAGCGTGGAATTCACTTTCCGTATGTTTCAAGTTGGTGGTGAGATGCAGAAATCCAACTAGCAGATCAGAATTCTCATTTCGGCTTCTTTATTACTCTGATTTGGAACTGATGGGATCTGACTAGCAATCCCAAACACATCAATATAGCCAGAAATAGGGTGCTCCCATCTTGTTTCTCTTAAGCTTTTCTTTTCTTTAGTAAAGTGTTAGATCAGAAAGGTTAAGTTGTTGTTGATTCCATGGTTCATGGAAGGTTAGGATTTAGTTCGCATTTCTTTCATAGTTGACCTGTGTTAGGGATAAGGAAGCTAAAAAGTGGATAGTACATTAAATGGAAATGTGATCTACCCCTACCATTTTTACAGGAAGAAACACTTCAACCCTTCCATGTTTGAGCTGTTCTAAACGGGCACAGTGAGGAGTGGAAATTCAGTAATCCTTTCCTAGTATTTTTTTATTTGTGTTTATGATTTTCTGTTGGCTAGGGATATTTCATGTTCTAAAAGCAAACTCTAAATAAAAAGTGATTTTAAATAAATCAGTTTCAATAAAGGGCTACAAAAAGCTGTATAGGCACTTGTAAAATGAAATTAACCTGGTTTGTATTAATTTAGGTTGTTTATTTGGAAGAGGCTAAAGAAAACCTAGTTTAAATTTATCCAATACAATTTCTGAGCATAGGCAAGAAGATTCCCTACCTTACATGCACATTTTTTCCCTTGTGATTTACAAAAAGGCAAGTGTTACACTTATGGAGATTTGCAAAATGAAGGGGCCATCTAAAGTAGCATCAAGAAAATAAGTCCTTTTTTTAAGTTTCCAACTTAAAAAAAATTAAAAGCAATACAATCAAGAGTGGGACAAAATGCTCTTTCATGCGCAATTAATAGAAGCGGTGTCCCTAAGTATGAAAATATGTCATTGTCTTAATTATCAACATGCCATTGATACTATATTTGTCAGTAGCACAGTAGGACTCATCCTGAGCCATATAGATGCAAGACAGTAAATTTATCAGCGCTCTGTAATTTAAAGTGGTACAAATGAGAACTGAAGCTGCGTAACTGGAAGTAATTGAGTAACTGGAAAACCTAAGCTGTAGTTAATTCTGCCTGGAGAGTGGCTTCTAATCCCATTAAAACTGCTGAAGGTTTTACCACTAACTTTCACTACCAAAGTTGGACTGCAGAGACAGCAAGTGACTTTCACCTAAGATATTTCAAAGCTTAGGCAGTTTTAAGGTCATTCACTGTCTTTTCTGAGCATAATTTTCTTCTTCTCTTCACCCTCTGTCATTGCCTGCGCTCATTCCTTAGTTCTGAGTTAGGAGGAAAAAAGGGCAGGATAAAGGGGATAAAGAGTATTTGGTTGTGAGGGGTGGAATAAAAGAAGAGTGGAAGAATAGATAAAAGAATGAGGATATAGACTAACAGGGAGGATGCTGGCAATGGAAGATAGCACTGAGATTGGGTGTTTCATAGTGGACTTTGCCAGAAACAAATGAGAGTGAGCATTGATGACAGTCCACTTTCCTAATTGCTTTTGGTTCTGGTCCTAAACAGATAGGAACTGGGTTGGTAGCTTCCATAGGAAAAAGGCAATCTTTTTATCTGAAGAATCGCAGAGCTAGAGATAGACAGAGCTTGTCTGTTCAGTCATCAACTCTTGATATTTTTTTTTTTTCTAAACCCTTAACTAAAGCACAGAAACTGTCAGAATCCTGCAAGACAAAATTGTTAATAACTTAAATGCTCTAAAGTTCTTCTCTATGTAGCTGTTGACCTTTGAGGAGTCTGACTGCTTACTAAGATTATTTCATTAGTATTTGCACATTGACTTCCTGCCAAAAAGTCAATCTGCTTTTCCTTTGCATGGTTTTGTTATTTTGAAGGTCTTCAGCTGTGGAATAAAATCCACTATGTAACAAAGAGCTGGCAGAGTTGGAAGCTTTCCAGTAAAAGCCTTTCCAGGTTAAACTCTGGTGATGCTGAAATATTACAAGTGTTTTATGTGGCCTCCTTTCCCTTGTGCCTTACCTAACATAGCTGTTCTGAAGAAGGGCAACAGTTAGTTTTATTTCTCACTGCTCCCAAGAGAATATTCTACTTTTTATTTACAGAACGGAATTTATACATCATTTGAACTTCAGACTTGGACTTTGCTTTCATTCTTTTATCAGCCTCAAAACAGTTTTTTATAAAGATGTTTATGATGAACTTAATGATCCCTCTCATAGAGTTGATCAGTTATGATGTAAATGACAGTATGGATCTCATATTTTCGTGCTCAGCATTTCTGCATTGTTGAAGACACTTATATAAGCTGTCTAAAGTAACATGTAAATATCTCAATGAAAAAAGCACAGGGAAAGGTGGTATCAGAAAGGGCTGACTCAAGAGCAGATTAAATACCAGTGGTCTCCAGGAAAATGTCAATTTCCTTCTGATGCACGATAAAAAAGGAGGAAGATGAATGTACACTACCTCTTCTTTTTTCTCTTCTCCTAATTTCCTCCCCAAAAGGAGAGAAAGTTCAAAATGTCACCTGAAAAAGCTGGATGGAACTAGCAACTTTCTACAGGCTGTTAAAGATGTCTGAACTATGAATGTTCTATTTATTGAGCCTACAGGGCTGAGATCAAATTTTTTATGATAGACAGAAATTGATGAGCCTATCAAATACTTAGAGCCTGGAGGATGAAAGTATGTTTTATACCTTATCATTAGACTTTGAGTTCTATCCTTTGGTGTATTGTCAAGGCGGGCATTTCACAAGGGATAGACTAAAGTAATTCTCATGTTCCGGTGCAGCGGAGCAAACAAACAGCTGCATTCTGCCCATGTTGCAGACTCAGGATCAGTTTCAAGGAGCACCCAGTTAGAAGCATATGAAGGCAGCCTGGCCTGTCTCCCTGGTATAGGGCACGTGTGACTGTAGGTATTCATCTAGTTCTGGACAGGATGGAGCTGTCGTCCTAACTGGAGCTTTTGGATGCTACTCCAACCTAAATGATACTGTGCATGGTAAGTCAGCACAGCTCCACTGATCTTGCTAAATATACATCTGACTTGTACTAGCTGTAGGCTGTCTCATCCTAGAGATGAGAGCCATGGGCTTTATTTTGCTCTGCAGGTACCAAGGGAACTTGAAGCAAGTGTGAGAAGACGTTGTTATTATTATTATTCTCAGTTATTCCCAGGTTAATACAGTGGAACCCCTGGCTCAGGAGATTCCTAAACCTCTAGCTGTAATGGCTGGAAGGCTTTAGATGAAGGATCTCTCTTTGCTGCCTATTTTTTTATTCTTTTTTCCAATACTTTTGCTGCTGACTATTGCTGCAGATCAACAGTTCCCAAAGTTGTTTGGCCCTGCATCCAGGGTATGGGATAACGGAGGATGGAGCAGCTCTGAGAATCCTTTGCCAGAGAATGGAGGAGAGTGTGAAAAATCTGGAACAAGAAGTGTCCATGGGTGTTAGGAGATTAGAGCTTAACCAGTGCTTCACAGTCTTCCCCCATTGGGATTACTTTCTTTCAGGACCTTTGCTAAAAAGCAGGGGCTCAGCAAAATAGCTGTGGCCCCTGGTTCTGTCCTCGCTGAGTTCAGTGCTCGCCCCTCTCCTCATGTTTCTTTTTACTGCTGCAACTGCTGATCTGGGTACTCGCTTCCCCAGGCATATCCCGTCATCTACTTCCAGGAGCTCTTCAGTAACCTACTTTCAAAGGAAGCACTCATGTCTCATCCACTGGGTTCTTCCCAGGTTATTTGATCTGATCTGCTGTTGTTCCGTCATATGAATTACATTCCTGTTTATGGTGGTTGCAAATACTATGCACATTTGTACACAGATGTATACCACTTCACACACATACATGTATTTGCATATATAAGTGTGATAAAAATTGAGTCAGCATCTGACAGAAACAGATTTCCTTGATAAACTTGAAATAAGTTACAAAGCCTACATCTTTATCAAATGAAGTGCTTTGGGCTGGATTTTGGGATCTGCTATAACTGGGACTGGCTGGCTGGGTGGAGACAGCTGTGCTAGGTGCTAGGGTGGGAAGACAAGCAGACAGTTGGTGCGGAGGAGATTGCGCCCAAATGAGGTGCTGTGGAATGGGGGACGCAGAGAGAGAAAGAGAGGAGATTAAGTTTGAGAACCAAGTACGTATGGGAAAGAGAGGAAAGACCTAACCTTGTAATCACTTTGGTAGATACAAGAATTATGCCATTTGGTAGAAATTTTTTAGCTTTATTAAAAAATAAGAGTAGGGGAGAGGCAAGTGAGGAATTCATATGCACTCACAAGCTAAAGTTATCTTAACACTTTAGAAATACCAGAAATATGATTGCCTGTGCAAGGGTTGTGTGGGAAAAGACACTAATTTAGCACACTCTGATTTTATTGCAGAGGTTGTGGGACACAGTGAATAAAAGAGGGGATTGCAGGAAGAGGAAAAGGTAGTCACAAAGGCATTTAAGGCTTCTCTAGAGAATAGAATTTTATCACTGTCTCTGCCACAATTTGTGTTGCTTGGCAACACACTTTAATAAAACTTTTCAAGGGTGGTCACTAATTGTATGTTTCTTGTTTCCCCTGAGGCCTGATTTGCATAAGCACTGAGCAGCTCCAGCTAAAACAGATCAATGGGAGGAATGTTTTGTATGTATCAAATACCCTGCAAGTCTAAGTACTGTGAAAATTGTACACTGGGGCTACAAACTGGCTAATAAAAGGTAGACAAAATCTTTGGCATTCATTTGCACATTTGTAGAAAAGGGACACCAACTCTTCAGGAATCAAACTTTTTGGGTGGTTGAATCGTGTGCTAAAAATCCATGATACTTTTACCCTGAAGTCCTAGGAAGACTGGCTGAAGTGGCCTTTCATGGCACTGCCTGGTTCGCTTCAGTTAATGAGCCTTTGAGGGTTTTCTTCTGCTCTCAGGGTCTAAGCAGCAGCCCTTTCTCTCTATCTTCGTCCCAGGTGTGAGGTTGAGGAAAAAAAATACTCAAATAGTTATCTTAAGGAAAGCATAAAGCAAAACCAGTCCCCTCCTTTTACTCAGCTTTCTACTTCCAAGTGTTGGCCCCACCTGAATTTCTACTAACTTATCTAACCTAAGAACCATTAGGTTCTTACATAATTGTTAGGTGCAGGTCTGGGTTCAGATCATGTTCTGTTGAAGTCATTGTGCAATTTGGCCAGGCTGCATTGGAGGAGAAAGAAGATCAGACCCTTAAAAAGACAGCTTTTGCTGTCTGTACAGAAGGAAGCAATGCCCAGAGATATCATAGCTTTGTAATGACAGCAGTCCTCTTGTCTACTGTGGCTTAGACTTAAGTTTAGAAACCTTCTGCTTCCTAAAGTCCAGACAGGTCTTTTTGATACCTTTTTGAGGGGAAAAAGCAAACATTAAAATTAATCTTCTTTTTGTCATGTTACTGTAGGATAACGCTAATGTGACTGTGGGCCATATGTAATGAGGTGGCTGGCTTCATCCAACCCCTAAAGTGCTTCTTAATCTGTGTATTGATGATCATAGA
Source organism: Haliaeetus leucocephalus (assembly GCF_000737465.1). Taxonomy (NCBI): domain Eukaryota; kingdom Metazoa; phylum Chordata; class Aves; order Accipitriformes; family Accipitridae; genus Haliaeetus; species Haliaeetus leucocephalus. Next base: position 5,862,083 of record NW_010973082.1, read on the forward strand.
CCATCTAACTCTTCTAAGGCATGGAAGACTATTAAAGAATTTCTGTATTAGCCTTTTATAAAAGGATACAAGCATGTGTAGGAGGTAAGTAAAACATGTCATGTTTTAATCCATTAGGAGTGACTGTGGTTCTTAATTCAAAGCCTGGAGAAATGTAATTTACTTTAACAGTACTTTCTATTTCTATAGTACCTTTTACTCAAATATCTCAAAATGTTTTCCACTAACTGTTATACAGAAATAAAGAGATGCTGCAGCTCAGTGTGTAGAAGCCTCTTTGGGTAGGTCAAAGACTGTTGACTCATAGCTCACTGCCAAATCAGAGTAGTAGGGCTTTGCACTGCATTTCACGGAGATAATTGCCCAAACTACAAAGCAATGAAAAAGCTGCCTTGAGGGTCTTGAGGCTTCCAGGTCCAAATCTTGTATTGTTCTTAATGCCGATTTATGTGAGGCAGGACAGCTTACGGCTAGTTGATACTCAAAGTTGAAATAGTATAAATGATGCCAGTTTTATATTACATTAGTTAAACACAATGCAAATGTCTGTGTTAGCATTTTAAGTGGATTCTGACCTCATTTATGCCAATTTGTGGTTGAAATTGTGTTTACAGTTGTGACACTAACCTGACTAGTACTGTACTAGTTCTATTGACTGACTTCACATGTATTGATGGAATCTCTGGGTTTGCAAACAAGACTTTGACTTCTTTGGGAAGTAGTGCCAGGGAGAAGGGTAGGGGGTGTTAGATGATGAAGCAGCAGCTTTAATACGAAATGTCTGTTCAGAGTGATAATTGTCCTAAGGAAATAGACCAGTGTATGTCCCTCTTGTCACTTAGTACTGTCAACCCCATTTCATCACAGCACTTGTGCACATGATGCCACACTAAATTCAAGAATGTGGCTGAATGCAGATGGAAGGAAAGTCATGCTATTGTTTAAGCAGGCATTTGGAGTTTAGGGTTTAATATTTTCCTTAGTTAGTCTGTCTTTAGCATTTCTTTGTTATTTTTTTTTAAACCTGGGTGGAATGAAAAGTTGTTCAGGGGAGAAGAGAAATATTGGCACTTGAGATTGGAGGTGACAGGATTTCAGAATTGTTGTGCTTTTTGAGACAGTTAAAATTTGCGAAGCTTCTGGATCACCTTGACACTTACTCAAATTACAGTAGTGTTATCCGTGGATTACTGCTGCGTTTAATAGCAACAGAATGGTTAATACCTAACATTTTAATGTGTACTTAGCCTCTGATCTGTGACAAGTCTGTAATTGTGTACTGAAAATTATTTAAAGATGTATGATGAAAAGTAATTAGTGATCACTTTTAGGTTATTAACCTAATTTCCACAATAGAATGCCTAGTCTTTTGGGTTTTTGTTTGTTTTAATACTCAGTAATGTAGCTTGATGGTCCACAAAACCTTACATGTTTTTTTTACTCTTTGATGTAGAAGAGCTACCAAAAAAATTAAAGGAAAGAAAATGTTGACGTCCTTATGTGGTAAAGATATAGTTTTCTAAATGCCAATCATGCCGAAGTGTCATTTTACTCATGCCAAATTCACCAAAAAATTTTGCAATTGTATGAATTAAATACCACCCAAAGGAGAAAATTTGTTATTTTACTATCAGCTATTTCTGGGGTAGGGGAGAGGGAAGGGTGTAGATCTCCTTTCAACTCAAATCCAGTCTGCTGTTATCCCTACAAAGACTGTTAGAATAAATATTGCCCTACAACTGCTAGGGTAAGTATTGAGAGTTATTGGATTGTCTTTGAAGAAAAGCATATTTTAAGAAAGCATGAACCCAAAATTGATTATTTTTGTTCAAGTAGTCTTCTGTTTTTTTGGGGGGGTAAACAGACCTTACTTACTTCCTTAGTATCAGAGGTTGTTTGTTTACTGTCGTGACATCTCCCACACACTCAGGCTGCTTTCTAATGGCAGAAAATAATGAAAAGAAATGACAACTGTTTGTAAAGTAAATATTATCACCATTGGGTGAACCTCCTGATGGCATAGCCCCATATCTAACCAGCTGAGCTGTGTAGCAATAGTACAAGTCCAGTGCCACATTCTTAATATCTACCTTGGATTGCAGTTGGGGAAATCACAGTTAAAGAAATCCTTGCTCACAAAGAAAGACTGTGATACAGATGGGTTGCAAAAAAACTTGTGTTTGTTCTGGAACCATATTCAGTGCATATTTGAAGTCATCAGAATAATTCCTATCAGTTTAAATGTTTTAGAACGTGCCTACCGTAAGCTGCTATGAGACCAGCATTTATCAAAATGTTGTGTTTTGCACAGTTCTATGTCAGTCTTGTTAAATCTTACTAATCTTCACTCATACAAGAAAACTCTGAGTTACATGGACTGCTTGCATTACTAAGAGTTATAGACTCAGGCTCCTTATGTATGATGATGTACCAGTAAGAAGACCATAAACATGCATGAATTTGAGAACCAGGAGGTAAAGGCAGGACATGGTGAAACATTGCAAAATAAGGATGCATACAGAAAGAATTTGACCTAAGGTCTGAAGGTCAGTAGAACAGTTTGAAGCAGGTGCAGCCATGGTTAAACTGTTTGTTCTCCAGCTAAATAATGGGGTCTCTCCAGTTCTTCAATAGAGATGACCTTCTGTATTTTGTACTGTTTCTAGCATATGACCTCTACAACTTTTTGGTGCTGCAAAAAGTACAAAAAAATAAATAAGAGCAGTCTTATCAACATATTGCTGCACAAAGTTGTGTTGGGGAAAAAACAAACAGATGTCACATATACAGTACCATAAGGATTTAAGAAAACACATGATTCCTTTTAGGTATGTGGCTGGATCAAGTCCAAGCATGTGTGGAAGGGTGGGGATCAGTTTGACTAACATAAAGTAAGTTGGCATCTTCTGGTACTGAGCTTAGTTTCCTGTATAGCTGAGTGAAAACCTGGCATTGTAGCATGCCAGTTGCAGTGAACCTGGCCTGGTATGAAGTTGAAAGCTGGATAAAGGACCCTGGTGTAAGATCCTTTCCATGCATCCAGTTTCGTCATCCAATTTTGACCCTAAGCATCTGTCTAACAGGGCTCAAAATCAAGTGTACAGAGTCAGTAGTATTGTTCATTGCATAATTTTATGGTCACCCAGCCAGACAGAATGGACTTTGATTTATGTGCATTATTCATCAGTCCTCACTGGGTTTCCCTGGTGGTTATGCGAAGGGGAGAACTAAAATGTGCAGAATTTGGTCAGTTTCTCCTGGCTACTACTGACAATTTTAGTGTCTATGAGACTAATTTCAAATGGTCTTCATTTTTTTCAGACACAAACAAAAGTTTGTTTGCTTTAGATTAATTTCAGTATTCCAAATATTTTTTAAAAAGCTGCTAGTCTCTTGACTAGTTTGCTTAACATTTAGGAGGTTATTTCAAGTGGACTTAAGAGTTTATAGAGTAGCTGAGATGTTATGCATAAAATTCAGTATCTTTCAGTGGGAAGATCAAAGGGCTGGAAGAAACTTACATCCTACAAAGTCTGACTTCTCCCATCAGCGTCGTCACTGTCTTCTGCATGCCTTTCCACTCACTCCTTATCTACTTGTGCTCCTCACCACCCAGACACAAACCAGATCTGATCCTGCTCCCGTAGAGCCAAGTTATCCTGCTACTGTGTACTGTAGCTAGTATGACCTGCTGAGAGACAGAGCAGTCCGTATCTGCTTGGATATATATGCCATGTGTGACTTCAGGCAAATCACAGTAAAGGAAACAAGAAGTCAGTTGCCAGCAGAATGTGGTTGATAATTTCCTTTCAGGACTGCACATACTTCGAAGGAGGCAGTATGGTTGGCCATGCCTTTTTCATCTGCACCTGCAACCCTTTCTGCATACATAAATCAAAATGCTTAAGTGGTGAAGGCTGAAATACAGGGAAGGAGGCAGGTACAGGACACAAGGACATGATTTTTGTTAGGTGCTATGTTTATGGAATAGATCTCTAGGTCTGCATATCCCACTGTTCTCTCTTCCCATCTACCGTGCTCAGCGTATGCGGAAGACTCAGCAGGCATTTATTTGTGGATAATCAGGTATGGGATGTCTGTGTCTCCAGGGTATGTAGTTTGTTCTTCAGGCAGCTGCACAGCGGTGAATTTGCCAGAGTTATCCTGAATCGTTCTTTGAAGCATTCACTGATGAAAATTGAATACAATAAGAATCTTAACTGAACGAAACAAAGCTTCCCTGAGTTGGTTTGAATTCAAGGACGTTTTCCTCCGTTTCTGATATTTTGAAAGCTGGTGTACTGGGGCTCTTGGACTTACTGCTGTTGGGAGTGTATTACTTTGTACTATTGCACTGCGGTTGCAATTTTTAAGTTGAATATCTATACATATCAATAGATGGACAACTGTTTAGCATTTTTATAAATTAAGTGATGTAGGCAATGACTATTACTGATGGACAGGTTTTTCTGTGCTGCTGTCATATTCAGTAGTTCACATGATAGTTGGTAGGCAGGTAGTCTTTATGGCTAAGCTACTGGAATGAGCCTATCTGCAGCTTGTCTGCAGAAGTTCTGCCCCAGAGAGTGTGCAGGAGGCAGGGCTGTCACAGCTCCTAGGATTTCTTTTATTTTTTCAGTCAATGTCTTGGCCAAAGATGGAACACTGAACAATAAAAAGGGTTAGAAGAGAAGTAGATCTTTAGAATTCTTTAGAATAGAGGTAAATATAAATAAAATATTGATGAAGGTTGGGTAACAGGTGCAATGCTCTCTGGTTTTCAAAGGGCATTGGAAACTACCAGGCATCTCTGCTTTAGATATGCCAGGCTGATAAGAAGGGAAACATACACATTTAAAATCTACAACTTCCATTTCCAGTCCTGACTTGGTTTTGCCCTCACTAAAAAAAAATTCTTTCCTCTTGCTACAGGCAAGAATAAAAGACTGTCTGAAACTTCTGTGGATTTTGACTTGACAGATGAAAAGAAGGAAAGCTAGGAAATCCCTGATGAAATCTTTGCAGTGGCATATTTCTCCATACAGTTCCCCTGAACTAAATACATTTTTTAAATTCTTACCTTTGGTGTTTTTTTAATTTTTCTTTTATCTGTGTCCAAAGTCTCATCTCTCAAAAGACAGGGAGAGCAAGCTATGAACAACAGATACCCAAATGAAGGTGATTTTTTTCCTACCTGGGATTTCTGCATCAATAATTTAGAAAGTGATTAAAATTCTAGAACAGCAAAATGAAGCAGGTACATGCATCACAGCCAGTGTGAAATATCTTCCATCTGAACCTCAAAACTGAATGAGAGAGAGGAAAGAAGCATATCCGTATCACTGCTTTTGACTAGTGGCTAAAGAAGTGGCTGAGAAGGATGAATAGGGGACACCTTTGCAAGGACCAAGAAGCCAAGAAATTTAGTAGGGTTCAGAAGGATAAGCCGCTTGCTACAGTCACCCAGGGTAGACAGAGCTGCATCATTTCTAGCCAAGAATATTGTTGGTTGGAATAGGAATAACAGAATAGCAGCAGAGTGCCGGGATAACACTGCTGTCTCAGGAATCGGTCCAGAGAGGGGGAAGGGTATGACTTCTTCCAGGATCAGTGCATAAACATAACTATGGGCAGATGGATGATAGAAGTAATCTCTGAGGGATATTCCACAGAACTGCAGGGAAGCAAAAATGGTGGGGGAAGCATGGAGAGTGATATGTCTCTTGTCAAGACTGGGAGCATGACAAAGTGAAAAAAGAAAGGTTCTTCCCCATGTTCACCTGCCAAGTGGAATAAATAAACAATGCTTCCAAATCAGTAAAATTTTTAGGGATGTCTTGAAAATAGTCCAAAATAAACCAGTAAAAGCTCTACATTTAGGTATTTATATTACTGTCATCCCTGTAATATCTAAGCAGTAAGTAGGAATGTTGATATAATACATGGCTGGCAACTGAGATGAATAAGATATGTTCTTTCTTATCTGTATCATCTTATCCTGGCAGCTGATCTGACTAGAATGATTTTTCCCTCTTGCTGCTCCCTCAGTTCCTCCACTGCAGTTCAACTTTTCTGCAATTGTTTCCCATCTGTGATTTTAGAAGTCTGAAAAAAAGCTGCTTTTCTTCACTTTTTCCAGGTTTGGATAACCTTTCACCTTAACATTGATGGTTATTTAGGGTAAACAGGTAGTAGGAAATATATGTACTCTGTTTTATTCATAAAGCTTGACTCTTCATCATTTGGGTTACAGGGACGTAAGTGGATTGATGTGTCAATAAGACTACTTTATTTTCTTCTCTACTTTCCTAAGCTGCCTCTTGTGTTGTAAATTAAATTTATGCAAAGTTAGTTAATGCTGGTGATACACAATCTTCATCTTTGTCTTGTGGCCAGTTTAGAACTAATGGGATTCTGAGCTGTGCACTGTTTTATTACATGATTTGGGGTTCATTAATGATATAATGGGTAAGTATTAAGGCACTTTGCAACCTTGGATAGCTCTTTATGATGCAGGGTCGGAGTCTCTGCTTTTTGGGGACTCCAAGAATCATTTCTTGTTGGAAGTTGCTCTAACTTGTCCCAGCTATCTCAGAAGCAAATATCCTTCTTTAGTCCTTTTTCTTGCCTGCAGAAATATACTTATTTTCCACAGTTTTTCCAGGAATGTGAGGGAAACATACATAAAAACCCTGTGTTGTTAACATGGACCTTGGAATTTTTGATAGCCCATGGCATCTCATTTTTTGGTAGCACACAGAAACAAACCTGATGATCCTAACCCTTTTTGGCAGTTTAAAGGGAATTTAATGAGTTCATTGCTATTTAAGATTCTTCTATACTTGCCATGTGTAGTAATGGGAATATGCATAAACTGGGCTCTTTTGAAAATCTGCATGATGTAGAAACATTATTTTGAGCAAGTCAAGATCTGCTTCAGTCTGAAACAATACTTTATGTTGAAAAACACATGACAGTCTTGTTAACGCCACTGAAAGTACTGCTACATACTGGAAGAAAGGCTGTCACTTACCAATTCAGAAAAATTAGCTACAAAGGTGTGGGGTTTTTTTCCCTGTTCTGTTAAGAAATGTCTAGTAACCAAGAACCAGCTACTGCTAAGAAACTGGTAGCCTGCAGTGGTGACGGTGAAGAGCAATTGCAATGAAGCCACATTATGATGGGTCAATTTTCTGTCATGATGTGACTGCCTGAAATGGATCCGTATCTTGGCTTATCCTCAGACATTAGATTTCTTCTTGATGCTAGAAAAGCTGTTATTATATGGCCAGAAAAACATCTTTTGACTTCGTGATCTCAGAAGTGCCAGGACATAAGGTTTAAGTGCTGAGGATTTAGGTAGTCCAGTGAGCTATGAGATGATCTGGATTAGTGCCCTGACTGTCAACCCCAGGATGACTGGAAATCTAGGTCTCTGAATCCAATTCAGTATAATCAAAATAATTTTGCCTCCCCTTTGCCATTAGCTTTTGAATGACTTTCTGTTGTTTGTTGCAATTGTTTTTGGTTATATGTAGCTATGTTAGCCAGGAGAAAATGACGCTTCCTGTCTCAGAAACGTGCATCATTTTGTGTTGACTGAAGTTAGAGTAATGTATGTACAAGACCAACAGTTTGCCATTCATAGTTCTGCTGAGTTTTCAAGGGAGATTGAAGGCAGCATTCTTCCCTCTTTTTTAGGTATGTCCCTTTGTTAAGATTGTGCAAAATGCTCACAGTAATACTGCTTAAGCATTATGCATTCTCTGCATATGATGTAGCTCTTTAGCACGTTTCCATATCATGTTCTAGACCACAAATTTTTGTGTGCTGTAGAATTCCGTGGGATTTGAGGCTGCTGTGTATTTTGTAGGATCAAGCACATAATATTGATGCCGTGCCATTAGTCTTGAGGTTAATTGGAAGATCTTTATTTTTTCCCCCTTGAGTTTGCCTAAGCAGTGATGAATACTTAAATTCTGGGCACAGCTCTCTCATGGGAATGCTGCTGAAGAAATAATTTCTCTTTCCTAGAGCCAAAGATTTGGGAAAAGAAAAAAAGATCTGCCTGTGGCAGCCAACAGGACAGTCCCCGACTGTTTGTACTGTTACTGATTGGTAACTTTCTGTTTAGAGAGTACAGAGAACAACTAGATTCAGAAACCCGATGAGATGTCAATATCGTATGTGCTTCTGAGGAAGGAACTTAGTGGTTTCCTTTTAAAGGAAGCCCTATTAATTTAGTATTAATAATGTATTGAACTTTAAAGGCTCAAGGATATTGAGGCCATTTCTTTGAAGTTGCTGAGTGTCCCCAAACCGCATTGAAATTAATGGAAGTGGAGGGCATGCAGTGTGATGAAAAGTAAGAGCTATTCTGAAGTTAATATCACAAGATATCTTGCTGCTTCTTACTGCATTAATTTATAGAGCTCTTCAGACTTTATATCTAGACATGATTAAACAACTCATTGGAGAGGAACTACCCCATCTAACACAACACTGAATAGGCTATCGTGTATGCTGACACTCCTATCAGAGACTCTGGAAAACATTGAGATAGCCAAATTGTATTAATGTGGTTTAGGACTCATGAGACCCTAAGCGTGCCATTAATGACTGACATGAAAGGTGCTGGGTCTCTGGCGTTACCCTTTAAATTTCTCATACTGCTTGCAATCAGTATTATGTTCTAATTGCTGCAATACAGCTATGTATTTTTCTCCTGCATTAATTTAATTGCTTTGATTTCTTGCAGTAGTTCGGCTTTGATGCAATTTTGACTCGTGCCAGAGAAGGAAAAGAACTGTACCTCATTCAAAAGTAATGCGAATCCCATAGATATGTGTGGGGTCTGAGGAAGCAGAGGCTAGCATCCCTAGTTGATAGTAATTTGTAGGTAGAACCTTCAGCATTCTTTCATATCAAAGAAAGATGCTCAGCTTTCCCAGACAGCATAAAGAGCTATATAGAAGTTCCCTGTCAATTGTTTCAGAAATGAAGTTTTGCTGAAGAAGAAATTATGAAAAAAGTATTATTTTGAAAACTGAAGCAAATAACATTAAGTGTAACACTGCCTTAGTATTCCAGCCATGTTAGCCAAAAAGATGCTTGGAGAGGGCGAACATATTATCTTTTACATTATGTGGTCTAACTCCTGTACATGTATGTTAGTCACATTAAAAGGACAGCAGCTTTATAGGGATGTTTGATGTTCTACAAATTGAATTAGGAACAGTATACAGAGTTTTCATGTTAAATTGGGTGCAGTGACAAAGTAATTCACCCTGCAGTGCAATCCATCATTTACATTGGTGTACTTAGATGCTCGGGGAAGAGTGAGGCAAAATGGTTTTAACCTTTTTTGACTAAAAGCTTTAGATACAACCCGTGGTTTTGTTCATTTATATTAGAACTTAAATAACAGTTGCATGATTGGGCATATATGCTTTATGTAAAAGTGCCTATTACAAGTTGGGACCCACCACCCGAACCCATGTATTTATACAGCTTCCTTTAACAGCGTGATATAGCATGCAGTTACCTAGCATGTTCATCTCATGTTCTTCATGGACGTTATTGGGAATGATTCCTGCTTACACATAAGCTTATTTAAACTGTTTTGATAGTATTCAGAGGTCAGAAAGCAAGGAGTTTGTTAACTAATTATATTTCTACCCTTTCTTGAACAATGGGATGATAACTGATATTACAAGCCTGCTTTTACAGGTAGATAAATGAAAGTGCACAGTCATCTGCAAGTTCAATAGCAAAGGAAGAAATGATGTTCAGGAGTCTTGCCTGCCAGTTCTGTGCAATGGCCTATAGTGACTGGCTATCCCTTGCCTTTTCCCCTTTCCTTGCCTTTTAAGATTTGAAATTCTTTAGTGGAAAGGTTCACAAATAAGTTTGGCTGGAAGGGATGAGAATAATATCTGCACAAGGTCCTTCTCTCTGCTGAATAGAGCTGAGCCTTACACACACTTTTTACTTCCTGCAATCTGAGCTATTGCTAGATACTACCAAAGTCTTGCAGAGTTCTGGTGAGAGAGTGTTGTAAGCAGAATGTGCATCCTAATATGGGCTTAAGTACTTCTAAACATCTTAGTTTATGGTTCTTCAAGCAGTATTTAGTAACTCTGGACACTCGATGACTCTCATCAAAAGCCAACTACATAGGGACAGTAGATGCAGCAGTTAGCTATGTTGTAATGTTATGCCACATTGTCACTACTACCTGCATACATATGAGTCTGCTTGTATGAAATCTCACCCTTTGGCCTAGGTTTTTAATTGGAATCTTATCAGAAGACAAAATTACAATAAATAGAAAATACACAGAATAGTCAAGTCTGTGCCGTACCAGGTTTCCCATGATAGTGCCTTACTTTTACCCCCAGATGTGATAAAAACAGGTCACGTCCATTTTGCTTGTGTTGAATACTGTTTGGAATTCACAGCGACAGTGGGAGCTTTTACACATGGGGATGGTGGAAGAAGGATTTATGGAATTGGAAAGTATTAACTTAATGAAAGAGCATTTGCATGTTTTGTGAGCAAATCATTATCCAAAAAAAAAAAAAAAATCTGGTGTAGCTGATGAAAGCATTTTATTTATTGATCCCTTTATAATCCTTTGTTTTCTTTTTTCCTCCCTCATCGTATGGTGATGCATACAATGTAGGCTGTAGTATTCATAAGCTGGCTAACCTTTCTTGTCCTGTAACTATTCACTTATAAATTATGCTTTATGTAGTGCCTGAAGTGTGTGTTGTTAGGTTCTTTTAATATAAAAAGGCTGCATAAAAACATCTTAAATAATAGCTGCAATTATGTACAGACTTGTTTTAAACAAACCAAATGTTAATTATAGAGGGCTGAATCTTCAGCTAATTGCATCTGCTTAGTTCCCCTGCTGTCAGATCCACTTTATACATGTGTATTCCATTTGCTTTAAGAGGCATTTGTTGGTGCGAGCCAAAAGCTGGTACTTGTATGACTGAAGATGTTGAAACTGATTTTTTAGGTTGAGTAAGTCTGTGTTCCCTACAAAGTTTAGGCAACCCATCCTTGGGTTTAACAGTGTGGAAAATATCCATATAAAATGTAGTAATTAAAACTATTTAAAATAATTACAAAGTATATACATTACATAAGATTCTGGAAGTGGATTTTAGCAAAAAAGATTAAACTTTTTCTTAGAGCTTTTTTTTTTTTTTCCCCTGCACTGTTCTCTGTAGGGCTAATTTTCTGTTAGAGCACATGATCTTCTGAAACACTAGGGGAAAATTATTTTAATTTTAATTTCTGCCATAAGGCGCAGCCATCTTGGATTATTTGTCAATGACTGAAGAAGATACCTTGAGAGTGATGAAGCTACTCAGAATGAACTATGGAACTCTGAATGGAAAATCAAATAGTATTACATAGCTAAGCAATAGCTTATGCTAGCTGGGAGAGAACCAGGATAAGGCCTATAAAGCCAATAGTCTGTGGGGGACAAAGGGTGGGTATAAGTAAGGATTGCACCAGCATGTAATACCTTATAAATATATCTTTCATTTTCAGCGTTTACCATTGTAATAGCAGATTTGAGGATTTATTTTTCTTGTAGTAGACACTATGCCATTTTTCTGTGAGTTTCGTATCAAAGTATTAGCAATGAATTAATGCCTTGCACTAAGTTCATTATGAAACTAATGGCTCATAGTTGCAGCTGGCTTTCTTTTTAATCTCATAACTATGCAGAAAGGGTAACAGTGATAAAAACATTGTCATGTATTTAATGCCAGGGCAATACTAGCCAGGTTATCACAAGCAAGACTCTTAGGATGTAAGTTAAGTAGGGATAAGCATGCAGAGTGATTAATATAGCAATCAGAAGACCTCAGATCAATAAAACTCAGATGAAAAAAAGATTTTTTTTCCAAACTGCTGTGAGACTGATTCTCCACGGTCTAGCATTTTTTGTCTGTGTGAAATGGCAGTAAAGTGAATGGAGAATTCTGATCTGGCAGGATTCTGCTCTTGGCTTATGCTCAGATGTGAATGACATAAATTATGACATTGGATACTAGCCTTTCTATCTTTTATTTAAGTATAGAAAGTCATTAATTGTAGAATGACTTTTTTATGTCTTGCAAATAAGCATATTAACTGATGGGTATTTTGTATTAATTACAGCATTTTATATTATGCCAGCATTAGCATTCCAACAAGATGAAGACCTCTTTGCGCTGCAAATTGGATGCAGATATTTCAGCATCTGCATCATGGTATCTGGTATCTGATACAACGTTATCTGATGGTTTTAAAATAGTTTTACTGACTGAACAACAGCTTCTCTTTGAAACACAAGCCTACTCATTTTAACCTCTAAGCTAGATAGAGTTAACTGCTGACTTTATGGGGCATTGGCATCTTTTGCTCTTTGCATTTACTGTACATTTTTATGATCCTGTACAATGCTGTTTCCCTATATGTGGAAGTCGCTAGGAAACAAAAATGCACAACATCTTGCAGAACTTAGCCTGTAATTTTATGCTCCACAATGAGACATACCTACAATAATCTGACAAAATGAAAGCAACACGTGTCATATCAGCTCCAAATAAATATCCTGTCTCTTCTACAACAGCTGCATTGAAAGGGATCTGACATAATGGTGTTATATCAGCAGAGCTACTAATCTCAGATACTAGTGATTTCAGTACCGAGGGAGAGAATGCTGTAGCAAATGGAGGTCATTCAATATCCTCTAGCACTTTGGCCAAACGTGGCATTTTGGACTGTCCCTAGTAATGGCAGAATACAATGCTGATTCTAAAAATTGCTGTTGCAGAGCTACTTGTGCAGGTAATCTGCTCCTAACAGCGAAGTGTCTGTTCAGATGGGCCTGTTTATTTTGATGCCTTGCAGAAGCAACAATGTTTCTTGGAAGCAAAAGACATACTCTTGGTTTTAGTGGTAAAAGCAGAAATCTCTGAGGTATCAGAAATGAAATAATTTTTTTAGATATTTAACCCTCTTTAGGGATTTACAGAATTGCTTTCTAGACTTTTTGTCTCCTCAGTATCTTACGTGACAGGTCATGCCAAAAAAAGGAGCTGCCATGGAGGAGCTGCAGTGTTCTGGTAGGAACATAGGAGTATCAGAATCCACACAGTAAGCACACGTCCCTTTTTATGGTCCTCAAGTGGAAGAATTGCAATGAGATGTATAATAGTTTTACTTTAACTGAAATAAGAAGGAAGCTGAGAGAATTTTGCTATTTTCAGTGTCATGAGGTGGCACATATGAAGAATCCTTTTCCTTGGCAACAATTCCTGAGCCATAAGGTTGAACCTGTTTACCCAGGCACAATGCCATTTTGTCAGATGGGCATTGATACACCAATTGTAGAGACCCTGTGTTGTGTGTGCATCAGGTGTAAGTGTCCCAGATAGGATTCCCAGCAAGGATTGTCCATATGTCTGTTCATTCTAATTTTGTATTCCCTTGTTCCATTACTAATCCAGGTATGGGTCTGATTATGTTTCAAAAATAGAGAACAGCTTTTTTCTCCTTTAATAAGGCCTCTTGCCCACTTGCGTAACGCAGATTGGAGTAATGGTTTAGGAAAAGTTTTTGGAAGACAAACTTTCCTCCCTGGCCTTACAGACCCCCTCCTTCTACATTCAGAGAAATGAAAGCTTTATAAATCTTCTTCCTTTCTAAGCAAAGTCCCTGTAGGATCCATCAGAGTAAATCTTTGGCATCAAGCTAGATTTTATATGCACAGCAGAGTGGAAATCTGTGTTCAGTCACTCTCTGCACTATTTTGCAGGATATTTTGCCTGAACTGGTATAAAACAGTGAGGTTTCAGGGTTCAGGAAAGAGTATGGCACTGGGGATTGTGTCCCTAGCTGCTCTCTCATGACAACCACCTGCCTTTCCTCTTGATTTCCTCAGTGGCCTGAGTTTTCTGTAAATCAGCAGTAGTCCCAGCATTGCTCTTGCCCTATCTTAGGTATTTTATATGGCTATGGTACATCTTATTTTGCTTATTGTACTCCTTTTTATGTGTTTCATTTTCATGTGTATTGAAGAGGTAAGGATCTGATATCGGTGGAATGTGCAGAGTGATGCCAGGTCATGCTCTTCTCTGATAGCTGAAGCAACTGCACAGGCATCCAATTATTTAGTACAAAGCTTTGATAATCTAATTTGCTTCCTCATCTCATGCATTCTGTTCTATACTAATACAGCAGATCTGAAAAAATATGACAAAAATCTTAGTTTTCCTGATATTCCTTTTAGAATTAGCTTTACTAAGTGTTGGGGCAACACACTGAAGTAGAGCTGCAGAGCCAGCATCTTGTGATTTTAGTTTAATTTAAATTCTGAATAATGGATTGTATTTTTCTTCTGAACCTGGCATGTATCATTTAGATTGGCCACACAGTGGGCAAAAGCAATACATTTTTCGATTGTGCATGTTTCTATGAATGTTGACAGTAAGCAGTTGCATCTGAAAATACCCATCCTCCCTGAAGTCTTCTTAACTTGCCTCTATCTACATACATTCTTTTTTCACCGACTTTTAAATTGCAGCTGCCCCTGGTTGGCTGAACCAGCTTTAGGTGTGTATATTACTACAAGGTGCACTTTAATGCAATGTAATTTTCTGGGAAATATTTAGTAGAAGAATGATTGCTGTGCTTTGTTGGGACTCACTTTTTAGTATCCTCTCCTTTTGCTGAAGTCTTTAAGGACATCCTGAAATCTTTAAGGACTTCTGTTGCAGAGCATAGAGGCCTAAAAGCAACCTGCGTAAACCAGTGTTGAGATGCAAAAAATTGCAGTTCAGACTGGATATGGATATTTTGCTGCTCAGATATTTAGATTGTGGGTTGGGATTTGCCATTTTCCAAATGTTTGTATAGTGCAGTCCAGCACAACAAAGCCATACACGGTTTGAGTTCTCTAGGCAAAGATATGAAAGCTAAAATAATGAAGATAACGTCATCTGCAAACTGTAAAGTGTGCACAGTGGAATAGTCCTTTCAGTTTAACGTGTCACCATTCAGTTAATGGAACGAGCATCAGTTCTGCAAGGAGAAATTTGCATCCACACATACCCCATTCCACTGGTGTGTCTGGATTTCTGGAAAAGCAGAGTGTTGGTCCTTCTGTCAGTATGTTTAATTAACTTCAGCTTTACTTTTGTTTCTGCAATTTACAGTCAGTTAAATCATAAATATTGTTTTGTAACTGATAGAACAGTATGTAATGGTCCTCATCTTGTATCCTTTTTAGTCTGAATGTCACATCCTCTTTGTAATTTTTAATGACAACAACAATTTTTATTACATTGCTGGAACTTTTCCCAGGGTAATTGTGTCTTTTGTATATAATATGTGATCTAGAAATGAAACTGCAGCAGAAAGCTGGTAAATCCAGCATCTTCTGTAGCTGCGTATTTATGTTAAAAAATTTCTTGGACCTAGTGCAAGAGATTGAAAGTATCTTATAAAACAGAACCAACCCCAGATTTAAGTTAATGATACACAAGGTAGCTGAGCTTTCCGTAGCTCAGTGAGAATTGCTCTAAATATGAAAATATCAAGCAAAATACAAGTGAAGGCAGAACATATTTGCATATCAGCTCTGATCTGCTATCTTATGGAAATCAACTGCATGTTTGTCTTGCTGTGTGTCTGTATGCCCTTTGAAAGTATTTCCAATTAACAGAGATGTTACATTTTGACCACAAAATTTGCTCCAGTTCTGATTTCCTTCAAGACAAAGAGAAATAATGACCTTATGAGCAGCAAACTGATTGATCAAGACATTTCTGCTCTTAGCTTTTCAGGAATTTAGAGATGTCATTTAAGCAACAGTCTTCATCAGGGGCAAACCTTATCCAAACCTTAGATTTTTATTGTTACAGCCTTCAGAGTATTGGTCAAAGAAACCTTTCATCGTGTAACTGTACTGCGCTATCACATGCAACCATAATAGAGTTGCATGTCACATACGCATAACAGGAGCAAGCATCTTGCCTAGCTACCAGGATGACTGCGGTGGGGAATAAGTAGCAAGTGCTATATTGCAGACAGAGAAGATAGCAGAAAATATTTCTATTCCTGCCTCAACATTATAGCATAAGCCAATATTTGGGAAGCTATGGGCTATGCATTTCTGTTCCGGTTTTGGAACTCAGAGGGATGAGAGGAGAAGCAGTTATAGACACAGCTATTACCTGTCGTTCATTCTGTCACTTCTTCCCATTCAAAGTGAGAGATTGTTGGAGAACTTAGGAAAGGAAGGGGAGAAACTGCTTTTCAGTCCACCAGCTTGGACTCAAATACTGGCTACTGTGTATGAGCGCACTCTTTTTCTCTGTATTTTTATCCCATAATGAATTTATGGGTGGCACAGAAACCATCAGCAGTGCTGAAGATCCTGATTTTCTACCTGTATTTTTAAGTTGTGATCAGTTCTTCAGAAGCTGCGTATGTTTTACTGAATGAGAAACAGGGACAAGGTCCTCTAAGATACAGATGCATAGCATAATTCAATATATTGAATAAACATCACTTGGGAACTTGAGGAATGGCTCTTCTGTAGAAGATGATACGCTGTTTAGAGTTTCCAAAGCTTATATAATTAAATATTTCCTATGCCTTGCCTTAATTTTATGGTTTCTTTGATTATTTCTTTCTAGCTCAACAAAATTCACCAAAAATCCATGAAGGCTGGTGGGCTTATAAGGAGGTGGTCCAGGGAAGCTTTGTTCCAGGTAAGTGTAATTTAAAAATCTTATTTTTTATTAAAGATTCTTTTCACTGGAATTAATATAGTTGGGTTTGGGGGAGATTTTTTGGTTTTAGGTTTTTTATCCATCACAAAGATTTGAAGTACACAAGTACTCAGCATCACATTATAGTGAAGCATAGCAAGGTTTTTGTCAATACATTGTCCAAAGACTGTGGCTGTTTTCTGAGAAAGAAATTGCTTTGATGACATTCCTGGTTTCTCTCAGTAAAAGTAACATGATGCTACTTTGTGAATGTGTGTTCTGTGTATAGAAAAGAGAAAGGGAGGACTGAAAAGCAGTATTTTTAACTGTTTGAAATTAACTATCTGATGCAGCACTTCTAGATAATCCCATTCTTACAAATTTAAGACTGTATTAGGAAAGGAACCTAATCGAACCATGAACCTAACATGCAAGCTTCACTGATTTTTGTTTTGGAAACAAGAAACAGTGAGTGAAAAAAGATTAAATCCTAACTTGGCTTCAGTAAGATTTAGTAAATGGTAAATAATTAGTAGGCATCTAAAGGGATCCAAATAAGCAACAGCAGCTGAATTTGATAGGCAAAAGTGAAATTCTGGCTAGCAATAGCCTGGCATTGGTCAGTATTGGTAGAACTCCTCCAAATCATGTGTATTGCTATATACTCCTTAAGTATAGCGTGGTCTGAGTAGGCCTTAGCTTGTTCTTTTTAGCTGTGGATCTGTAACACATTTCAGGATTCAAGCTGCCTGAGACACTAGTAGTTCTTAGACTGACAATTTTTTATTTTGTTTTTGACCTACATTTAACAAGTGATCTTTTTGTGCTCCCTTTCTCTAAATTATTTTATTCTTTCTTTGAAACAGAATTATTTTGTTGAGTATTCACTGTTCCATTTGAGTAGATGTTTCCACGTAGAAGAGGAATCAGGAAACTTTAGCAGCCTCCATTTTTTGTTCAGTTGTGGAGCTGATTTGACAGTACATTCCTCATTCAGGATACACAGAAACATTCAGTGATTATTTTGTTCAGTGTGTTTTCAGTACGGTTGAGATGAATATGCATTAATTTATGTATATTAGCTATATATTATAAGCTAAAATAGTGCTTCAAGTTCTATCATAAATGTACCATGAAAATTGCTACATGATTTTTATTTCCTCAAAGTACTAGAAAATATTGGCTGTTGTGTGAGCTATTCCTAAGAATCTGTAGATTTGATCTATCATCAGATATTTTCACTGTTGTGACAACAGTTACAATCCGACAGTCATTCAAAATACCCAAAATGCTGATTATCTTGATAGGAATACTAGTGCAAATGAGATGAAGTATTTCAACCCACAAGTTCCTGGCACTGAAATTCTTGTGAAAAGCACATATGAAAATCAACATCTACAAACCTGGAGCTTAATTACATATTGATGTAGCATATAGTAGCTTTTCAGATTTACTTGAGATTGGTTTGGACTGTCAAAGATGCTGCAGTGTATTGTTATGCATGTTTAGTTCCTAATGTTGATAGCAAGGGAAGAAACCTGGAGAACATAATCACCTGCTTTCAAGAAATTTCAGCTTTCCTGATTTGCATGACCCAGGTGGATGCCCAGTAGAAGATGAATGAAAAATATATTTTCTAAACAGACCTTCTAATTATTTCAGCTTAAAGTTATTGAGAAAAATAATTTAATTGTCAGCATATAAAGAAACATATGTGATCAGGGAATGCTTGTGGTATTCTAGTCGTAATAGCGTGAGAAATTTCTACTTGGGAACACCCTTAGAAAATTAGGGAGGAAACAGTCATGACTCAAACTTTCAAGAAGGAGGACCTTTTAGACTAGTATGGAGAGAGACCTCCTTTCTGAGAGCCCTGTATTACCCCTACATGTTGAATATTGGACTAACCTCACACACATCCTCAAGAATTGGCCCAGAAGGACAATTATGAACAACTCACTGAACCAGCCATGAAGACAGCAAGGGTAATTTGGAGTCACCTTTCTTGCAGACTGTCATGTTTCTTTCAAATTCAACTCTGCAACCTTTAAGCCTCAGCAGAAGAGAGAAATCCCATGAATTTTTACAGAACAAACAACTCATTTTTTTCAGCAGGACCCAGATTTTGGAGTCTTTGAAAACCATATTTAAAGCATTTCAAGGATGCATTTTATGGTTATGATCTCAGACTGACACATCACAAAGGATATGTTAGTGCATATTAAGTTTATCCATAATGTTAGCAGTCACATATCAGATCGCACATGAGATGCTAATTAGCACTTGAGAGGTGATAGCTGCAAGGCAGTCTGAGCTATAGCTGAAGTTGCTGACTGATGTGCACTGAAGCCAACAGCTATAGCCATCTGCTAAGATGTTTCTTTTCCACAGCTGTTTGTCCTGTCCCAGGGCTGGATGTTACCACCCCCAAAGATATTAGAAAGGAATATTTGTCCAAGACTCTGTCACTGCAGTTCAAAACTGGCATCTAAGCTAATATGATTGACATGAGTACAGCTCTTTAGCTGCTTAGGGGAGCAACCACAAGTGTAGAGATGACTAATTGGGGGTAACAGCATTGTAAAACACTCCAGGATGAGTTGCTAGAGTTTGTCTGTCACAGCTTTGGCTGTGTGAATACTTTTCGCCTACTTCAAAGCAAAGTCACTGTCTTTCTTTGAATTATCACTTCTTCTTTCATGTATAGTTGTGTAAGAATGCATTTAGGAGTGTATCACAATATGCCTAGGTTAGAATATGCCATTTGTAAGTTTTTCTGCTTAATACTCTGTTTTGGATGCATTTAAGTCAAGTCCTAACAAATACTGTGGATCCTGTGCAAATTTGTCTTTGAGTAGTTCTTAAAATCAAACCATACTTCACTACATTCCCCAAATCCCAGACTCCCTATATTCTGGGACAGATTTTTAGAAAAATTCTTTTAAATCCCCTTCTAATATAATATGTTCATCTGGACACAGTCTTTTTCCACTGTAAACCAGTGGCTTACAATCACTGGTGTGTATCTCGCATGTAGGAGAGGATATAGGCAGAGATGAGGTACAAGACCCATCACACTCTCTTTCCCAACTTCCCTTCTTGCACTGCTCAACAGAGAAGAGAGCAATCACGACTGACAAGTTCTCTCACTACAGTAACTGTGGCTCAGGTCTTTCTTAGCGCCAAGCCTTGCACATGAGGGTGCAGAGTTGTCAAGTGCAGGAAGGAAGGTGCATCAATGGCTGGATCTGTGTATATACTACTGATGCATAAAACACTCTCCCATCTCTCACCTTTTCTAAAAGCAAAAAATTGCTTTTATGATTTAAATCATGTAGCCAAACAAAATAGAAAGTTAGTAGTGCTTTAAAATGTTGATTGAATGCAAATTAGGTTCCAAATTAAATTTCAGGAAATGCTCAAGGATGAAGAATGAATACTTTTCTTTATGCACAGTGATTTGCATAATAATCAAATAATCTATAATATGACATACTTTCACCACATAAACTTTTTCTGATATGAAATATCAAAGTAGTTCATGATGGGTTAAAACACATTTAAATAATCTTTTTCATATCTTTTGTTTGGCTGAGTTTTGCTGTGACTATGAATATGCTGTGTCACTGAAGTAGTGCAAGCATTTTCAGGGTGGCAAAGGCAACAGTATTTCAAACTATTCTGTACCATTTCTTTTACTTTAAATAGATGTGCATAAACTTTGATACTCTTGTGTGTCTGATTGTATTGATTCTCTTCATACTGCTCCTGTTTTTTTCATAGCATCATAAAAGTGGGCTTTGGTAAGCATAAAATACAAAGGTGGTTAAATCTAATTTGTGATCACAGAATTCACTTGCCAGAACTCCATCCTGTTACTGAAATTTTGGACTACATGTTAATACAAGGGCATAAGTGTTTCTCGCCCAGGGAAGACACTGTTTTCATGACCCTCACTGAATTATACCAAGTCTAAAGTTACTTTACAAGGTGATAGTGCTAATCTTAGCTAAGAGGAGGAAGTCCATCTCTGCCACATAATGAGTGAACTTTGCTGAAGGAGCAGATAATGTTCTTCTCTTCCCTTATGATAAAGGTTGTAAAACAACTTTAATTCCAGATAAAGATCTACATCCGCTGTGATTCATTATTGGCTACAGATCACCAAATCAGAGGCTACCTGTTTCCTGGAGATTCTGAGAAATCCCATGTTCGTAGGTCCTTTCACAACTCATTTTACTATAAAAGGGAAAAGACTGCTAGAGATTGATAATGCTGCTCCTGCCTTTTGCAAGGATCACGTTGATGGGATTATGCCCCAACATAGACCAGCTGGCAAAGCTACACCAAGTCAAAAGGAACACTGGGGCAGTGTTTGTGAAGAACTGAGAAACTCCGCCCAAGGAGGAAATGCATGAATTCGGTAATGATTTACAAGGAAAAAGAAGGAAGCAATTGACAATCTTGGGCATGAGTGCCAAAACCTGATTTTAAACTTCCTGCTATCACCATGTGCTTTTGTTATGGCCCACACAGGCAGTTCAAGCGTCCCTAGTTTCTTCTGTGCGGGCTTTAAGATTTCTTTCATTACAACTTTAAGATTTCTTTTAAACTACAAATGTCTTTATGTACATGTCCAAAAATAACCTTTGATGGGCAGAACCCATCTGTAAGAACCATGAACTATTTGTCCATGGCCTGAAACTGAGAGATATGAAACTTCAAACCCAAACACATCTTAAACTTTCTGAAAAGCTTGTGTGTTATGCCATCCTCCAATCGCATAGGGGTCTATTTCATACATTGAGACTGGTGATCGCTTAGTTTGGCTGCCTGAATAATACAAAACTTAAACCTGCTAATTGCTACTCCTGCATTGCTCACTTTTGTACTAACTATAAAATTTGTTCTAGTTTTACTTTGGGACTTCAGGAGGCTGCAGCATCACTCCCAGTCTGGTGCATTTTGCTTGTCAGTGAAAACAGTGGTGCTGTCTGAGCTACAGCAGTGTTTTAAACAGTCTGCACACACTCTTCAAAATCATTCAGTCTGGTGCCGACTCTGAAGAATTAACCAGCCATATATAATTATTTATTGGAACAATAATAGTAGTTTTCTTTTAGAAAGCAATATATTGGAACACTTCATTTCTTCAGGGTGATAGAGCATAGATTCTGGAAATCATTCACTTATTGATTCGAACTTAGATTAGTATGTATAGTATTTCAGCTTTGGTTGTCAGTTAAAGATAGCTCGAAGGAAATATATTTTGTACCAAATGTTTTCTTGGTTTCTTACTTCCTTTGGTGATTCTGCAAAAACTGACTGTTTACAAATCAAGTAACTAGAAAGGAAACTAGATGTTTTTGTGTTTTTGCATGGGAGTTAGATATAATTAAAATGTAAAACTATTGTCTCACTTTTCAATGAATTGTTGATACAATTAATTATTTTAAAATAGCAAGGAACAGATGAGTTGACTGCTTTTAATTTGGAAGAAGAAAGGAACACTGTTGAGGGGAGACATTTGATGGCCTCAATTCTAATACAAATATGGCAACAGTTGGTTATCTTCCTATGAATTGTAACCAAATTACAGCATTGACTTTGAGACACTCTCACTTTAGTAGTAGTGCCGTACTTAATGAGACTATCAGAATGAGTCTGTAATTTTGAATCTTCCATAAAAGTGTAAAGAGGCTGGTTAGAGAGTGGCTCACACCTAGGGGTGTGAGGTTTGATTTATTCCTGAACTTCAATAGGAAAAAAGTGGCATTTAGCATATTAGGATCTGGTTATGGTTCTACATAATAGTGTACCTTCACAAGGAAATACAATTCCATGTGATACAATTTGGTCTCCAGGTTTAGTTAACAATTAGTCTTATTAAAAGAGTTTTATGGGTACTATGTGTGAATTAAAGCTGAGTTTTCCAGATTAATGATTTCATGGGTTGGATTTTCCTGACAAAGCCTCCCATGCTCCTGTTGTGTGGATAGTAACATTTTACTGGGAGATGAAATGTCCCTTGGCAAGTCAGTGATATAACTGAGAGAACCATGCTGTGCTTCTTTATAGCAAGAAGTGTATTTAACAATCTCAATCTATGTCTCTGAACTTCCGATCATACAAAGCTTTAAGCAAATATAAATACTGTGAGTTGTTTTATGAATTTACCTGATTTTAATACAAATGTGAATCTACTTGCTTGCATGAATAGATGGAGAAATAATGGAAGATACTCTGAGTGGTGATCTGTAATGTTCTCCTTCAATAGCAATCACAGCAGTGGTAGAAGGATCAAAGTTGACATTGATTGTGAAGATGTATGTGTGAGAAATGGGATTTATTTATTCATTTAAGAAAATGCTACAAGTGGCTGCTGAACAAAAGTGTCAATTTAATGATATTCTAGGACGTGCAGTAGGGGCATCTTGCTTGAGTAATGGACACATTCTTAGCAAGTTCAAGTGAGAATACACAAGGTGTTCATTCTTCTGTCTGTCATCCAATGGTCTTTCGTCTGTCTTAGTAATTAAGCAGGATTAAGGGCTTTGTCTTAAACGCTTTGGTAGTGATACTTCTCTGGGGTTGCCAACCAGCCTGAATCCTGAACTCTCATCTATCCTGTAAGAAGTGCAAAATGAACTTTAAAGCTGTAAACCACTTTGGCTGATAGGACAGCCCTGTTTGCTGTCATTTCAGCTGGGCCATTTCTGTTGCTAGTGATTATAGCCCTTAGAAGAAGGTGCAAACAAGGATGGCTGCATTAACTAGCAATATGCTAAATTGTTTTTAGCTACATCCAACTTCTGCAATGGCTTCCCAATACGTGCAGGAAATTTTCTTCTAATTGCTTCCTAGTTTCTAGCTAGCTTTGAATTACCTAGAAATCTCCCTAGAAGCTTTCTGTGAGACTGTTTCTTGAATTAATAACTATGGTCAGTCTCAAGCCAGGAAGAAAAACTGCTGCTACACCTTTCTGAATCGTGTCTTATCCAGAGATGCAAAAGTGATGGGAAGTAAGAGGGTTTTAGAAACTCCCTTTCTGAATGGAATAAAAGGGAGGAACAAAAAGGAGGAAAGGGAGTAAAAATGGGAGATTGATGGGGTAGGTAGGTTAGTCACATTATCTTGTCCCAACTGCATTATAAAAGCTGTGATAGCCTACGTTAGGCCTAGTCATATCAGTTTCCTTCCTCTATTTATGGCCTGTGTACCTTTAATGTTTCAGTGGTGGGTAGTCTAAGCTCACACTTAACAGACAGTCTCAGAGAGAACCTACTGTCTGTAGATGCTCTATACTTGATAGTAATAGGTAGAATATTTCTTAATCAGAAGGAAATAGCTCCAGCTTTTTATCACTTTCTCCTGTAGTTGTTTAGCAATGAAAGAAGACTATAACAAAACTTTGAGTCAATGCAGAGGAAGATGTACAGGACTACAGGACGCTACACGGTGTGGTTCTCCAGGGCAATCTGACTGTGGAGGAGGTGTCCTGGCAGAAGGCCTCCAGGGAATACACTCAGAAGAGGGCAGATCTGTCTACCTGCCTGCAGCATGGACCTTCTCCCCTTCACAACACCTGGTGGCACTGTGATTTTGTTGCCATAGCTCCCTTCTTACTTGACTAAGGACCCCAGGATTGGGGGTCATCCTTTACAGGTGCTTTTGTTACTGGCATGGAACTCAAAAAGTTACTGTCTTCAGGTTCTTCCCACCCCTTTGAATACCCATCTATGCAGCCCTTTTTACAAGGGCCTTTTGAACAGAGTAAGTTACTGTCTTACATATGGCCTGTAGCTGCAACCATTTTGCAAACAGATCTCTGTATACTTTTTTCCCCCCTAAGCTTCCTTCACTCCTTCAACAAAACAAATAAATAAATTTTAGAGGGCAAGCAATGTGAACTAACCACAGAAAAGAACTATGAAAATCTGAAATTTTAAACCTTGGCAGACTTGTGGTTGGACCACGGTTCTTTGCTAAAGTGGTCTCAGATCCCTTTTTCCCTTAACAGCCTAATCATCTTTCTTGGGTGTGTTTTTTCCTCCTAAGTTATGATTAATATCCATGGAAGAAAAATTGCATGTAACAGATGTATTTCGGACTTTGCTTCATTATAGTGACAGGACCAAATGATTCAAGTTGTCTTCCTGTCTATTTTGAGCCACAGTCAGGCACTGCAAAGGTCAAGCCTTCCCTTTAATGACAAATACTGCATTGGTAGCATGTTGTATCTTGCTGTGTTACCAGCTGTCTAGTACCTCTCCTGCTGAACCCACAGGTTCCTCCTGCTAGGACACAAGCAGTATCCCTCTTCTACTTCACGAGTGTACTAATATGGAAGACCTTCAAGGCAGTAATCTGCAGATCCTTGTCAATTATTGTACCTCACACTTTGCTGTTAGGTTAGATGCCAATTTTAGGGATAGCGGTACTCCCATTACTTTTTGATTAAGTTAAAAATCCTCTTTCCCACTATCCTGAAGTGGTTGCTGTTTACCTTGCAGTGACACTAGTATGGATTATAAGAAGAAAGAACAATTAAGTACCACTAATTCTTTGAGACAGCTGTAGCTGGTAGGGCTACCACAACCTGCATGAATGATGGCTTCTAGCTGGGGAGAAGTTTAAAAGATGGTGGTTACCATTTGGGCATTTATATCCTCAAACAGGAGAACAGGGAGCAGTATCCAAAACATCTGCTGTCCTACACAATGTGGAATCTACAATCATTACAGAATCTTGAAGGCCTACAGTTACTGTTGGTTAAGTAACTGCTCTTTCTGCAAATTTAATGCAATTTATTTTTTTTAAATATTATCCCAGCCCACTTTGAACTTTTTAAAAGTGAAAAGCCAGCAAGCCCACTTCTGTGATCTTTCAAGGGTTCATCATTCCATGATGAGCACATCCTCTTAAGCTTTTGCTTAAAAAAAAGGATCATTCCTATGCAGGACCTAAGATGTATCATCAAAAGTTTGGGGGTTGGAATAAGAAAGTAAGGCTGATATTAGGAATCTTTTTCTTAGGTTCTTCACTGTGACCTAAAAGCAAAGGAAGGAATTCCAAGTATAGACACTGGTATATAAAGGAAAGGGTTTATCATATTCTTGACAAGCTAAGTATAAAAGCATTTGAAACAGTAGTCCATGACTAAGTCATTAATAACTGAAAGACTGTAAATCCTTACTTTGGAGGATTATTCAGGATAGTTGTAACTGCCAGACAGCAAGGCTCCTGCACGTTGGTGCTGCTGAGTATATGTATTGGTATATTCAAGTTTATCTTATCTTGCGCCTCGACAGGCTAATCTTCACACAATATCTTAGTCGTTCTTGTCACCCTTTGGCAGTAGACATTTTGATGGTATCCATGTCTTAGAGGAGTAGAACTGAAGCACAGAGAAATCTGATAGAAGAATTATTGGCTGCTTAGAGACCCAAGGAACTTTTCTAAGCTAATAATCCAAACTGAAAGTGAGTAATGACATCTGCCATGGCTGATTACGTAAGGAGGGGACTTGGAGCTTTGGCTATTAATTACCTCATAGTAGTTGTCTTTTTTGTGTGTGTGCATGTGTTTTTGTACAAGACAGATAGTAGCAGTCATCACTCCCTACATTGAAAAAACCCTTTCTTTATAGATTTTCATTGTATAGTATAAAATAAGTTAGCGTCCCATGGAGAAAGAAGTCACTGAGAATAACAAGGAATAGTAATTTTCTGTGCTAATAATGTTCTTCTGTAGTGGCATGTAATTGTACTTAATCAGAGAAGGGTTACAATGCTTCAGCTTATGTTGGCTTAGGTACTTCTCCCATAAACCTGTATGGGATGATATAGAATGGGAAGGGATCGCAGTATAGCATGGAAATAGAGATAATGAGTGACACTAAGAGGTTGCCTCACTGCTCCTCCTGTCATTATCCCACTTACAAAAAATACTCTTGTAAAATGCTTTGATGAAGAGAATTGTATTTTAAGAGTACTACAATTACAATTTGCAATTATCTGTTTGGAATCCACCTCTCATTTCACTGAGACTATTTACATCAGGATATTATAGTGACTTCAGGGAGATTATTCCTAACTGTTACATTGATGATGAACCCAGCACCACTGAGGACTCTCTATAAATACAGCATGCAGTTTGCAATTCATACATCTCATTAGCACAATTTAGTGTAATTAGGGTAGAATTTGCCACTTCATACAGAGTAAAATATGGTCACTGCATCTACACCCTTATCTGTGGTTAAAATAAACTACTGTGAAATAAGATCACACCACTACTCTGTGTATGGTTACACAGAGTAACTCTTCTTGTTTGTTGTCAATGAAAGTTTTACTGTTACTCACAAAGAACTTCCCTGTCAAATCCTATCCCCTGCCTAATGGAGAAAGAGGTCAAAAAGAGAAGGAAATGAGGCTGTTACCTAAAGGTAGTTACAACATATAGTATGCAAGTAGTTTCCTCATAGACTGCTATGATTTAAGTTGTAAATATGGACTCAGAGGATTGCTTTATTATAGTATTTATTCAGTAGCCTGCAAGAACTTTATTTCTGAAAGTACCGTGTATGTATGTGTAGGATTACTTAGGCTCTTCAATTAGGGGATTGCTAGTGGTAGTCTGAAACCATTCATTTGTACTCAGTGAAAATTTCCTCCTCTTGTAACAGCTCTCTAAAAAGGTCAGTTGTGAATTCACTGGACCATGAATCTATTGAACACACTTGGGAGCAAAATCCATGCTCATCATTTACCATGTCTGCCTGCCTACGAGTACGTGGAATTATTATTTGGAGAAGTTTTACTGCTGTTACTTACACACATTAAAATACAGCTATCGTATAACATCACCCCCACCATGGTATTTTCTGGGCACATGCTATTTGTGGTCATTGAAAGATTTACTCTCTCTTACAAAGAAACTCACCATAAAATACAGTCACCTTCTTAATGCATTTCCGGCTACCTGCTGACCCTGCTCAGAGCTGTAAATTGTGTTATAGTTAATGACTCTGGCCAAGGAAGGAACCTTCCTGAATGTTATTGATTGCTTCTTTCTGCTACTGAAAATATTACTTAAAATTGTCACTTTTTCCTTTCTGAATAGAGAGTGGTTTTACATTAGGGCACTTTTTCATTTTGTATTTATAAAATGAACAAAAATACATTAGAGTTTCCAGACCAAGCAGTAACCATCTTTATAGTCAGCACATAAACCCTGAAAATAACAGCATAACATCATAATGGGAAACCTGACAGGTCGTTAAATACAGCTGTGCAAATGGCATTGCTGTAATTCACAAGTGCATGTTGACAACATCACACCCTACAGCCTTTCAGTATCTAGTCAAAAGAGAAAAATTCTGAAGTATGTAGCACAAAATAAGCACACTGGAAGTTGTTCACTTGACACCAGAGCACATAGCTGATAGGTGTTCCATCCCAACACAGAGGTGGTTCTTTAGGACTTTTTTATGACCTCCCCCTAATTTATTTTTTCTGTGTCTTCAGTATCTAGCAACTTCAGTTATGGGGGCTTAGGTGAAGAATGAAGGTCTTTACACAGGTCATTTTACAAATATTAAATGAGATGTAGGTAAAGAAAGATGGATAAAGTGAGTTCAGGGCAACAGCATGGAGGCTGGGAGAGAATTAAACAACCAGTGTAAATACCTGTGTCATGAGGCTAGTCTGCCTAGTGTCCCTATGCTGTTGACTAAAAAAGAAAAAAGGTGTTCCTGCAGATCCTTTGGAGAAACCCATGTCTTTTGGCTGACTAAAATGGAAGTGGTACAGGTGCCCCAACAGAGAAGCAACAGTAGGCAACAGGATGGGCAATGTGGACTCAGCATACCTCCTTTATGTGCATTACCAGATTTTCCATTTCAAAGGCTCATTTTAATAGAGCTGAAGAATGTTACATGATTTTTTGCAATGCAATTTTGGCATTATCTCATACTATGTTATAATGTCAGAAGTGAGGAAGGAAGAAGGGTGGATATATGCAGGCCAAGCACTAGCCAATTGCACAGCCACTGTGCTTCAGTTTAAAAACAAACCCAAAGGTTGAAAAGCACGAGCATTAAAACAATGACATTTCAATCAGATGGTGAGGAGATGGAATTTTCTTCCTTGCTTACAAGAAATACTTTGCTCACATTGGGTTTAGTAATGTCTCTGAAATCCAGGTGTTACTTTGTTTCTACACTAGAATAATTAGAAAGCAAGTTTGGCTGAAGTAGTCCCTACAAAAGCCACCCACTGCCAGTTTTGAAAATCATAGGTTATTACTTTTGTCTGAAAATAGGTCCCACTGACAACAGTGGGATTTGCTTAATGAGACAAGTGCTACATCCCTTGAATAAGGACATCAGAAACTGATCTTTTAAAAAATAAAAATCAGTATTTGCAAGATTGTATTCCTTTTACAATGGTTTTATTTAAAACCATCTCTTTCCAACATCTAACTGGAGTGAAATTACTTATTAACACAGCTATGCAGTGTAGCCTTTCTTCTCGTTTTTTCTAGAGTGTTTACACTGCAATTGCATTAATAACATGTTTTTTGAGGATATTGTGTTTTAATACTGTAGCCTATTTTTCTCATGGAGGGGAGGGGCTGAATGGAAGGAATAAACCTTTGTGCCTGGGATCACGCTAGTGTTACCACAGCACTAACAGGTATAGGATGAATAGGATGCTCAGTTCTGAGAGGAGCTGCTCCTTCAAATCTCAGCCAGATACAGTTAAAGCCATATCATGGGCCAGCTGCCCTTCTACAACATGCAGATAGGAATGATGGCTAATTCCCAGCTTTAGTCCCAATTTAGAACTGCAGGATTTAGCTGTTCTGTGTGACTCACAGAATATAGCATACAAAATAGGAGAAAGCATCTCAGATAATGTAGTCAACCTTTCTGTATTTTCAAGCTAGGCTACATAGGCCATGGCTACAGAATACCCATTCACTATTGCATGTCAGGCCATTTCCCAGGAGTGAGTTCTGATTCCATTTTGCTTTTCCTATCCAGCAGTTAGGCGTCTTCAAATGGCTTTTTTTCCTAGTCTTAAATTAGGCTTTCTTAAAATAAAGAATAAATAAATGACTGAAGTGTGATAGGATATGGCTGAAACACATTGCATGGCCTTGGCAGGCTCTGTTATTCACATACTGACATCTTTAGAATTACCCGGTATTTTAATGTGCATTTAAAATTGGTTAACAGGAGTATAAATTAAAGTAATAGAGAAACTAGTCTTTCAAGATTTTATTACTCATTGTAATTTCATGTTTATGGGCTTATTGTTTTGTGGCAGGACTTGTGGCTTTTTAGTTCTAGAGAGTATAGCAGTAAGAAGATGGTGCCTCACTCGGAACCTGGTGAAATCAATGGAGGTCCTTCCACTTGACATGAACAGGCTCTGTCTCAGGGTCATAGTCACATTATTCTCACTGTCAACTGCTTGGCTTTAATTTCCCAGTTAACGACACTGTCCAGTGCAAAATCATTTTTAGGTAGAACTTTAAATACTGTATCCAAACTTATTTTACATTATTTTTCATGCAACTCCTATGCCTAGTTTAAGTAAAAAGAAAAAAAAAAAATTAAGAGGGAAGAAAGATGAAAATGAAAATTATGTATTTGTTGAGATGGGAAATGAGATAAGAGTTGCACGCAGAGATATGACTCTTTTCCTACACCTCTAACTCAGTGTAACCACAGTGGAATTCTGGAGAGGACCAAAGGAAAAGTACTAATTGAAGTGGCACAATTGCATTGAATTGAAAAACATAAAGCTCTTCTCCTGTATTAATGATGCTCAGGTTTCTGTTTGTCTTATCATTGTTTTTCCTTTGTTGCCAATTCTGTAACTACTCTTTGCACAGCTTTCTTTGAATTAATAGTACACTTGGGCAGGCACAGATACACGCTTAAGGAAGGATACGAAGCTACAAGTAATATTTGTAGAAGATAACAGAAATTCTCCCCGCTTGTTATATCAAGTCATGAGTGTTTATGCTTATTTGTATCCATTAATTATAACAAGCACTTTACATTTGCATGTTTTTGCATAAAAACTCTACCTAAACCACCACTAAATTGTAAAGATAAAGACCTGAAGGAGCTCCAGAATGTGAATATTATAAAATACTGAGGAAAGAAAAAGTTACTTAGTTTCATAAACAACATTTCTTGATTTAGAAAGTCCAGTTTGAAATACAGAATATTTTTTTTTTCTAACCATTTTCACTTTCAGAACTGGTTTAGCAGTCTAAGTCCCAGTGGCTTTTTAAGATTGATGGCCAGATCTACAAACTTTATTTAAGTGCTTTAAAATGCAAATCACTGGCCAAGGAAAAGGAGCTAAGTGCATAAGATACACAGTTTCTCTCAAAAGGCTCTGGGAATTGGGCATCCAACTTGCTCAGGCAAGAAGATAAGAAGATCCCAGGAGGCACCTACTGTACCATTTAGTGCCTGAAGACCATCATAATTCTGACTGTAAAGTTCCGAAGTATCTAAATCACCTTTAAATAAGAACTTTAGTCCCTGGAAGAGTGTTCTCTAATTCTCTTGGGGTTTGAAAATGGGCTAAATAACTGAAGTATTAAGTTAACCCCCGGCCTCCAAACCCTACCATATATTAAATGGAAATCCAGAGAGAGTGTCTTGGTTTAACCCCAGCCAGCAACTAAGCACCACGCAGCCACTCACTCACTCCTCCCCACAGGGAGGAGAATTGGGGAAAAAAAAAGTAAAACTCGTGGGTTGTGATAAGAACAATTTAGTAACTAAAGTAAACCAAAATATAATACCACTACTATTACTAAAATATAATAATAATTGTAATTAAAAGGAATATAACAAAAAAAAAAAAAAGAAGAAAAGACAAGTGATACACAATGCATCACCACCTGCTGACCGATACCCGAGCAGCAATCTGCCCCTCCTGGCCAACTCCCCCCAGTTGATATACTGGGCATGACGTTCTATGGTATGGAGTAGCCCTTTGGCTAGTTCGGGTCAGCTGTGCTGGCCATGCTTCCTCCCAGCTTCTTGTATGCCTGCTTGCTGGCAGAGCATGGGAAACTGAAAAATCCTTAACTTCAGATAAATGCTGCTTAACAACAACTAAAACACCAGTGTGTTATCAACATTATTCTCACACTAAATCCAAAACACAGCACTGTACCAGCTACTAGGAAGAAAACGTAACTCTATCCTAGCCAAAACCAGGACAGTACGTTAAATGACATAAAAGCAGTGTAGGTAGAAGAAATGTATTCAGGTGAAAGATGTTATTGTTTCTTGCCTGCTTCTGGGAAGATTTCTGGTAAACTGTTTCTAATGTGCCCTTCAGGAAGCTGTTACTGAGATACTGGCATTTAATTTTCAATTTCCTGCTTGACCTTGTTCTGCAACATGATTTTGCATTGGTTTTCATGCATAAGGTACATAAAGACACCTTCAACTACTTAGTACATAATACTGTTGCTGGGCCATATATTTACAGCGAGAATTTTGTGGAGCATGCTGTTCATTACTGGAGAAGAGGGGATTCTTAGTTGCAGGCTCTTAAATACAAAACTGTTGGAATAAAGTCAGCTAGCTTTAACAAGAAAATATTTTCACAAGTGTTTTAACAATGTATTTTTGCTTACTAATCACACACCTACAGTCACATTTCCCAAACTGTATCAAACTACAGAATATCATCTGTGTAACATCTGCCTCTGTAGAGAAACAGTGCACTAAATCTTGTAACATGACCTGTCTGCAAACATTATGTTTGCGGGATTGGGCTGTAGAAGGGGGGTAACTGGGTGCTTCTTTGCATTCTATATGATTCTGGTGCTTTTATAGACAGAATAATTGTCAAAAGCCCTGACATTTGCTATCCCTGGATAGAGTAAATGAACATTTTTGTCATGCTTTTCTGTACTAAAGGCAAAAGGATTGGCACAAGAACTTTCGTCCTGTTTTGTGTCAGTAAAGGAAAGCTCCACTTTCCCTCCAAACAGCCAGTTCTGTGGCTTGATATATTTGCTTTTATAGCCAGAATCTGTTGTCAGAAACAGTGCATTGGGCAGTCTAGGCCAGTACATATTCTTCTATGATTATGAGATAAGGTTTTTGCTGATGTGACTTTTAAAACTATCTTGAACTGCACTTTGTAGTGTTAAACATGCAGGCAAATACATATTTTGGTGAAGTATTTTCTTTTTACTGCAGAAGTTTAACAAATAGGACCAGATTCAGGTGTCCTTATTCGGAGAATCTCTAAATTTGGTATGTGTTTTCACTCCCTAACTTGCCTTTTCACTTCGTGATAGATATTTTCAGTGACCCCCAGGTGATACCGTGTCTCACCTCCAAATGGCTATAGGTAATCTTCTCACAGTACAACTTTATTTTATATTCTCTCCCTGCCATACTTTGCATGAAAGTAACTGTTAAATATAGAGAGAATGTCATACTATGAATGGATATAATCCCAAATATATTTACATCTCCTCATTAGCTGTCTGAGCTAATGCACAAATTTGTTCTTTCTCAGAGTCTGAATTCACTGTAAGCTTAACTGAAATGACCAAATATTAGCCTTTTCATGAGCTCAGTTGGATTTTTCATCCTGAGAGCCCCACTGCTTCAGCAGAGACATTCAGGTGCCAGGTGGAGCTCCACAAACCTACCTGGTCTGAAGAATAAGCAGAAATAGCTGTTTCTTTAGGCATTGCACTAATAAGTGATCAAATTCTGCTTCTTGTATTTCCCTGCTCTAAACAACCAACACCTCCAAACAGACCCAGCTATCGTGCAGTGCAAATCAAAATACCAAAGACCAGAGAAGAGGATCACAATATTAAATTTCACTAGCCTCTAACATCTTAAATTAATTGTTCTATTCATGCTGATTGGTTTTCTTTTTTTTTTCAAGCAGGTTTTTCAAAACTGCCTTCTTTACTACATGGTTTTCCAGTTGGGGTGCATACAGACATGTGCACGTGTCTATAAACACCTATCTATAGAGAGTTTTGACACTTTTAACATTTAACACTCAAATGTTTGATATACAAAATGTTTATCTACAGCATTCCTTATGTAAGCTGTGTAACAATAGCAGGAAATAATACATCTATCACAGAAATTAATCTAGTAGTTGAAGAACAGCAGATGTAAATTACACTACAAGACAAAGCTTAATTCAGTGGATTTTTATGATGTGTGGAGATGTATAAAGTGCTCCTTGAATGCTAACTGAGATCTTTGCATGAAGATGCACAAATAATTTCAGATTTGGGGGGGGGGGTTTTTGTTTTTAAAAACTGAAACATCCATTGGGATGCTGAACCTTTTTTCCAGCACTGTCTTGTCAAAAGGCAGTCACCTTATTCATGCATTCTTTTATGGTTTTTAACATTTTACATTTTTATGTGAATATTTTTCTGAACGGATTTGGGCTTTTAAAATCAGGTTTCTAGAAATAAGTCACAGTAAATCAGGATGATAGTATATAATTCTGTGCTAATATCAGCCAACCAATATTGGGAAAAGCCTATCGTCTTATTTTTACATGCAAAAAGATGGGTCATCTTGGAAACATCTAATGTTTCTCTGGCACTATTACCCTGTTTCTCATTATTTCTAAAGAATTCTTACTCTGTTCTTTGTTATAGTTTCATCACGCATGGGTACCAGGCTGTATGTGATGCACAGCTCTAGTTATCTTCATATACCTTCAGAATACTCTTATTATTATTTTAAAATAGCTTGTACATTGTCATTTGAAAATAATCTAGAGTATTGTATCCAAACCAATGTTTTCAGTGATTCATAGCTGATTTGAGGATTTGAGCTGATTTTAAATTTCAAGTATAACATGAATCGTTGAACCCTTAAACAACAAACCATCATGATTCTACTTTCACCTACAAAAATACATGCCAACTTTAGAGTTGTGCACTATGAGAAATTTTGTACATATTTCTAGTATTGAATCTACTGCAAGTAATTAATTTGATAAAAGATTATAGGCATTTGTGTATTTGATTGTCTCATTTATAACCTAATGAGCATCACATTGTTCCTGTGCAGACACAATAGAAAGCTACTAGGGCTAATTGGCAAAGGAAGAATAAGATGTTTTGGATAGAGGAACACCATATCCATATTGTGCAAAGGATAGCAACAGAAAAGAAGAGAGTTACCATTTTCACTCCGATTTAGCAATGCAAGTTAGCATGTGCTTAATCCAACATCCTTTCCAGCTGCTGTATCTAAAGTTAGGAATGTACTTGGAGGAGGACCAGCAACCCACAATGAAGCATAAGAATGTCAACAGCAGACTTAGCTCTGATTGCTAGGTCCATGAGCAATAGTTTTATGCAAAATTGGGTTTTGCTTTGACTGAAATAAATGGAAAATTTTATTTAGTAAAAACAGTAAGCCCAGAATTTTTTAACTTTCACAGAACTGGCAGCTAAATCCAAGAACATATGTCCAATTTACTGTGTGGGCAAGGCATTTCTACAGAACTCTAAAAATAAGTTGTTGTGTATGTTTTCTGAAGGTGGGAGTGACCTTCTGGAGATACTTGAACTTTTAGGAATCATCTTCAACAGGAAATGAATCACCTACTAAGTGCACCGTGTTCTGTAGGTAATTCTCATTCTAAATTTAGAGTCTGTGGGACTAAGTCTTGTCTCACAATCTTTAGTTCAGGTTTGCCCTAGTATAAAGGGTGTGGGGAATAATCTGGGTGTGGGGAATTGCTTCTGGATTCTACCACAACAAAAATGGTAGTAGTATGAGGTATAAAAATAAAAATTGATCAGTAAAAATGACTACTCTTTTATTTGTAAGTGCACATTATGTTATAATTATGTAAGACTGGTATGTAGCTCCCATTGTCATTTGCATTTTCAAGCTGATTATAAATATCTAAATAAAATGAAATAAGAACTCCTTGTTGTAGAAGCATTGCAAAGCATCTCTGTCCAAAAGCACTAACTAGCTTCCTTTGTGTTTGAGGTTTTCAGATACCTTTTTGGTTCTCAGCTCTCCATGGTATTGCCATTCAGTGCACATAATAACAAGATACAGTATTCGAAGTACTTAAGGAGTATTGAGGTATTTAAGGCACCAGTGATGGAAGCCTGTATGTATTTCATGTCACTGTAATCATATTTGCAGTAGTGTTCTGGCACTGTCATGGCCTCATCACAAGATACTACAGTTCTTAATGTCCAGTTTCTTGCCACTCAGTTGTGTTGAAACTAATTTGTAGATATTGCACCTAATCAACTGATTAAAGCCTAGCTGCCTACACCAGGGCCCTCTGCTGGTTTACACTAACGAGACTTTTCCAGTAACTTTCTTCAAAGTAGAGAAAGGAGGAAAAACACATTCAGCTTAGTTATGAGCAAATTCATATCTGGTTCGTTCAGTGAGAATTCAGCAGTGTTAAACAATAGTGACCCTCCAGATTCAGTTCTCTCCAAGAAAGAAGAGGGTTCCATTTCTCTCTACTGGCGAAACAGTCCTATTTGATTGAGAGAACAGAAAGGTAACAGTCAACATGACAAAACTGTCACCTGTCCTCACAGTACCAAAGAGATTCCAGGATCTGGAAAACAATGTAAATCAGCCATAATCTTTGGAATGGGTCATATGAAAGTGTTCATGTAGGCAAGCCTAAAAGATTGGAGAAAAGGCACGAAGTCCTAAGTAAACACTTCTAGTAAGGCTGTCAACAACTCTCCTGAGACTTACCCTGTCATGCCCCCAACACAGCCAGTCAAGAGAAGCCCTAGAAATCTGAGCATTGAGAAGAAAATCTTCTTCTTCTTAGCTTTCTGAGTCAAGAAATATCAAGCGGTACTTGTTTTGGGATATATGCTATGATTTCATGAGCAGGCTTCCCAGAGATTGTTTGATAGAACAGAGAAGCCTCGTGGCAGCAGGCCAGCTGGCATTGTCAACAGCACTTCATGATCTTTGGAACCCATGAGAAACAAGCAAGGCTTCCTCCACAGATGGCTATCAGCCTCCTCCTCATCCGTTCCTCAGTCTGCAACTCTGAAATCAATATTTTCATAAGCAGTTCAAAATTCCAGCTGGACCTTCTATGGACATGCACTCTTCCAGCCTCTGTTGGTAACCATTTTTTCCATTTTTACATGGACTTAGACAATGGTTCTAGGTAGTGTAAGTCTTCACCCCAAGCAACAGGGA
The DNA here is from genome assembly GCF_000737465.1 of Haliaeetus leucocephalus. Taxonomy (NCBI): domain Eukaryota; kingdom Metazoa; phylum Chordata; class Aves; order Accipitriformes; family Accipitridae; genus Haliaeetus; species Haliaeetus leucocephalus. The sequence continues at coordinate 5,899,121 of NW_010973082.1, forward strand.
TTGCACTTTCCAAGATGAAGTTACTGCATCATCCAGTCTCTTTTGTCTTCAGGGAACCCTGCTCTCCTCAAAATATCTACCAAAGCAAAAGAAACTAACTTTGCAATGGCAAAGTGACTCACATTCTAACTTTGAGAACAAACAGTTTTCTAGCTCTAGTTTCTGTATGTTTGCCTTTGGTCCTTTTTCTGTGTTCCTTGAACCCATCCTTCAAAATACAGAAAGAATCCATGGTTTCAGAGAGGGACCTCCTATCATCTGTTAAGATACTTTGTCTTTCACAGTGCTGTGAAAGCTGAATTGCCATTTTAGTCTGGCTATGGCACCATCATATTTGAGTAGAAGAAAAATCAAGATTAATCCTATCTTGTAATTAGCCAATGTTATGGACACCCCTCTGGTTTTGAAAGACTTGCATAATAGGCCATGAAGATTGTTTTCTGGGTTTCAGTGTGAGTTAAGAGAAATTTACCCCTAGCTCAGATGAGATTCAACTGTTTTTACCTCCCTCCCATAAACCTTTCCAACAGTCCTAACACAAGGCTAAGTCTTATCCCCACATGAGAAAGGACTTGCTTCAGACTAGCATATCAGTTCTGTGCATCTATGATACAAATTATACAAGACTTCATAGGTAAATAGGAAGGATTCAAATTTTCTGGTTCTGGGAGTTCGATGCTCCATCCACAGACCATTTCCATTATTCATAACCGTATGTGCAAATCACTGTTATCATTATAGTTCTTTTGGAAGAGACATCTCAATATGAAAATGTAAACTTGTATCATGAAACAGGGTTTCAAATACAGTATTTGCATTCTTGAAATTTTGTTTTAGAACATCATAATTAAAAGAGTACCAAGGGAAAAATCATGTCAAAGCAATGAAGAACCTTAATTAGAGGCCTTGCTCTACCCTCTGATGCTAACTCATGGTATTCTTGCCATTTGAATTAAGAAATATCTGATTCACTTTCATTAAACAATGTTTTAGGGCATTTCCTTCACTGTTTCTGGTTATAACATCAACTTAATTATAAAAAAATTATTTTCCTGGGGACTCACAAGTGTAAGCAATGGAAATTAAAAAAAGAGTCATAATACATCTATAGAAAGGTACTTGCTCTCAGCTTTCTATTCTCCAAAGACACTTTAAAAAGACTGTTCCTCAGTTGTCTTTATGAAATAAATGGATTATGAAATAATATGGAATAGTGAAAATGTTGCATTTCTGTGTTTTGGGATGTACATTTTCTGTATCCTGTCACTTGGGCACTACAGTGTTTCATTTCATTTCACTGAAAACCTTTTACATAGGGCCAGGAATGGGACCATCACCAGAAAGCTTATTCTTAGAATATTTCAGGGCTGACCATGAAAGAGCTATGTGTCCTCTGCATTGAAAACAAAATAGTAGTTCTTGGTCAGATCTCCAACATTGTGTATTTTAAAAATGCTTATCGTTATTTTTAACTATAGAAGCTTGTGACTTTATACACTTTGCATACTGTATTCCATATTCTTTAATACATATGTTAGTACCAAACTTCTGTGAACATAATTTCAGTACGTTATGCCATCTTACAGCATGTCTTAGGAAGGGATGAAAGAACAGTGAGATACAGCCTTCTGACAAGATGGTCCAGGAGTAACCCTCGTGTCTTGACAACGCTGAGGCTTTTGTTGTTTTCAAACCATTGCCAGTGTCCTAATTAGCATTTGTCATGTTGTCTTTGAACAGCTAAATAACTGAGATCTCTTTCAGGTGTCTTGTCTTTGAGACTAATTGTAAACATCTGCCAACTAGTGAGGACAGTAATTCCTGTAGTTGTTCAGCAGAGTTCCTGAAAGGATATAAGTTTATTTTCTAAAGCCCTGCTTTACAATTTCTTTGTTACCTAAGAGTCTGTGTCTGGATTTTACCTTTCTCCCCCTCATTAACAGTCTGTCCCTGGGTTTATGTGCAATACTTTAAAACAGTAGAAAAAATTAGAAATCAGCAACAAAGTAAAATGAAAATAGTCAGTTAATGTTGTATTTAATTCTTAAGATGGCATCAAAAGTGTGTGTTTATGTAATCCATAGAATCTTTTTCTATTGTCAATGAGAAAAATTAATTGAAAAGTTTCATTGAAGCCTTTCCTATGAGGGAATGAAAGTTTTCCAGTACCACGCCAACATTTGGGAAAAGCAAAAATATTTCTTTCAAAGGCCAGTACATACATAAGCAACCTGAACAGATGGTTAAAAAAAAATGAAAGTGAATGGCTGAGAAAAGGTCCCTGTGACATTCACTATTAGACACAACAGTGGCTCTTAATAAAGCAGAGTTAATTCTATAGCAAGGAGTGAAATATTATTTAATCAACAGTACTTCATACATAATTCAATTAACTGCCTTCACTCATCAGTATTAACGAGAGCTGGAGCTTGGATTAATGTGCTTCAGCTTCATAACAGCACTCCCAGCCTACTTAAATGCTGCCAAAACTTAATAAAGCACTGCCAATCAAATTACAGTATCTGAGCCCAGTACATCCATGTGCTGATAATAGAAATCATCCTATGCTCACATCATTGTTTGCTAATTCCTTATTTATGCTGATCTCTGCACTAAGCAGTTTAATTTGTGTACAGTGGTAGAACAAGTTAAATTTCTTACCACCTTCTTGATAATGTCTTTGGAATCATTCAAGTTGTTGAGCAATAACTATAAATGGTGTATCCATGTGCTTTCAAACACATAATTTTTTAAATAGTAACTTTAATCAGATGCATCGATTGCCATAGAGGGATTTCTATTAGTTCAGAAAAATAAGGATGCTAAATTAATTTCTGCTTTGGTTCTGAAGAACATTTTTATTGTGGTCAGTTCTTTTCCAGGCGTAACAAGGATCTTGCCCTCAGTTACAATGAACAACCCTGATTGTGCCATTTGCTGCTGCTAGTACTCCTTGTGCTTTCTCTCTCTCCAGGAAGAGAGAAGGAACAACGAAGGTTTCCAAAATGTTTTCCTCTCTGCCATTGAGGGATTTAATTCTCAGAAGCTGATGAGGCTGCCTCAGCAGAAGCTGAGAAAATAATGCTTTGGTATTATGTCACATTCAGTGCAACCTGTGGCCAGCCTCATCTAGGGAACTTCAGAAGATCTAAGCCCAACCTTACAGAACTCCTAAAAGGGGAGGCAGCCTGATGCTGCTTATTCCACCTTTAACTCTTCTGAAATAAATCTCTGCTGCTCCTCAAAACACTTGGCCGTATTTCAGCTGCATAAATTGAGGCCAGACCATGGCACCCAAAAGAAGATTGAACTGCTGAAAAATTCTTTGAAATGTAAGCTTTGGAAGCATTGCAAGCTGTCAGAAGAATCAGAATAAGATAAATGACATAAAGAAAACATAGAAGAGCATGCTTTTTTATATATTTCTTTTTAATCCTAACACAAGAAAAAAAATGAAGATGTCAGAGGAATAGTTTTTGTATACAACAAGAGCCTGATCATTTCAGGAGCCCACAACACAAGTTTGAGGGAGATTTTGTTTAAAAGGAATTCAGTACTGTAGATCATTCAAAACATGTTTGGGGGGACAGAAAGGCATGTGCAAGTCACACTTGACTGGATTCTACCTGAATGGATTCTACCTTTTACATTGCGTTTTGAAAATGATTTCTGTTATCTGGAGCATGTGAAATCTAAGGAAATAACAGGTGTCATAACCATCCATTTCCTCAATTCACAAGGTGAAATACCAGCCGAGGCTGAATTCGAAGTGGTGTCATTCTGTTGGGAGCTCTAGCACTGAATTTGGCATCAAGTCCCTTGAGGGCAAGTGAGGATTATGAAGTGCAGCCCAATATGTAAAAGCAAGAGACAGCAACCAGAATTTCTCAGAAGAACAGAGAAACTGGGTCTATTAAATACTACGTAAGGAGGAATGATATTTATGCTCTACGTTCGCCAAGTAGTGCCATCTGAGGATTTAGCAATTCATCCAAAAAAATATTAGATGGTTAAGGCTAAGTTGGATATATTTTAAAAACAGAAAATAATGGAGAACCAAACCCTCACTTTTTAATAAAGCCAGCACAACTCTGTTAATTTAAACAGAGCCTCATCAGTTTGGAACCTTTTCCTTACAGTTACAATTTCTCCCTTATCATGTTTTTGATAGGAGTTTTAACAGCGGAAAATGGAATGCTAAGTTGACAGCAAGTATTTCCTCATCCTATATCATTATCAGAATCAGTATAAAGGTGGCAGATTTTCAGGGGTTCAGCACTGTGCAAGTGACTTGTAGGGGGTAAAAATTAATTTCTTAAAGGAGCATAAGATGAGCTACGTCCACATTGAAAAAAATAGTTTGAATCTACTGATAAAGTTTAAACCATACTTCATCCTTTTGCCTTCTATTTAAAATATAAGAAATAAAGATCATCTAAAGGAAAAAGTACAGTGTCTACACAAAATCTTTAGACTAACAAAGAGGCACTCAGGCCTTCAGCCATTTTAAGCACCAAAGTCAACAGAGAAAGGAGAACTACTTTCTAATTCAATTTCTATGTTTCAGGCAGTTTTGGTGACATTCAAAATAAAAGATGGATCAGAAAAATCAGTAGACAATACATGATGTGAAAAGTGCTAATGCAAGTAGTATTTCAAAGTGGAAACAGAAGACTCAGTTATGAATGGACTGCACCTGGACGTCTTTCAGCAGTGCCTATGTCAATGATACAAAAAGCTGGCAGCAAGTACAGCACTATTGACTTATGAATGATCTAGACATGCCTGGTTTAAAAACAAATGAATAAGTAGCTCATGCAATTCACTGTAGCAAAGGAGAACATGGTGCTTGCAGGGAGGGGACATGTAGAAAACTGTCTCATTTCCCCATCTGTACTCCTAATATTAACATTATCAAAAAAACCCCAGTGTGTCATAAGTTTTAATAGGTATCAAAAAAAAATGAGGCATAGATCCTCCTGCCAACCTTTTCTATTTGTGAGTTTTATGCCCTGCACAGGGGGAGTAACATAGACTCCATACTGAATGTCACTGTCGGCCATAGCTCCAAAGTCAGCTGTAAATTCACTGATCTCAAGGCTAGAAGATGCTGCTAGATAATGGGTATGGATTTTCTGTACATCATGACTGTGTGTCATCCACCTACCACCTGTACTGAACCTAATAATTTGTCTGAATAAAGCAGTACTCCATAAACTTCACTGCTGAGCAAACAGCATACTGTTGGCAACATCATACTTTGCTCTCCCTTTCAGCTCATCAAAAGATGACTCAATTACCATTTAAAAATTTATACTGCCTATGAAGTCAAGGACTGTAGAATTAGTAGTCAACTTGAATGTGTTTTGAAAAGAGTAAATGTATCTTAATGTGAAGAACTGACAGGTTTGCATGTAAGTGTTAAAGGACAAGCTGCAAGCCAGTGTTGGTGTTAATTTTAACTAGCATTATGTATTCAGGGAATAATGGGCAGATGAAAATGACAGATTCCGTCAACATGTAAGAGGGGATTGATCATTCTGGTAATGAAGAAAACATTTGAACAAGCCTGCCTAGTTTATGCAGTTGCCCAAATTCAAAAGACACACAGATTCAGAGATTCGAAACAGAGGAATTTGAAATCACAATTTCTTTTCCTTCTGGAAAAGTCAAGGCAAACCATAAAATTGGTAATTAGAAACATGCTTGTGAAGGTTTGCGTGTTTTACTTTCTTAAAAGCTGTGGCAGGTATTTGGTTCTGAGGTGCTTTTATCTTATGGCAAAATTTCTGGGAAGCTGCCTTAATTTTATGCCTTGTTTAATGTGGGGCCTAAGCCCAAAATGTTGACATCATCTTGTTTAAGGAGTGAAAAGAAGCTTACTTAATTTTAAATCTATTTATTGTGCCCAGTGCCACCTGTTCCTGTACAGGCAGTGGCAAGAACAGTCATTGCCAAATTCAGGATCTGTGGAATTTGTCTTCTAATGCAAAATTTAAAAGGATTTCTTTACAATTTAGAAATGCTAATGTACAAGGGATAACAAGAACTAAGAAAAAGAAGAAAGAATTTAAAAACTCTTTTGACAAAATCAGGAATTTCAATTTATTTAATTAAGCCTCATTTAAGATTAAGAAGCTAAATGTATATGTGAGTTTCCACACTTCCATCTTGGGAATTTTTTGTTCTTGTCAGAGTGTTATTAGATGTTAGCCATGGAGCATCCTGTCAGATACTGCTTAACTTTAAAGGAAAACATTCAAAGATCTTTTTAAGGGTCTTAGATAGCACAGCTGAGTTAGGAAAGAGATGAGTATATAAGTATGAAAGCAGAGAGAAGTAGACAAGCTATCTGCATTGATCTGTCATCAAGGCAGTGCGCTAAACCTTGCCTAATAGATGGTTTGTTACAATCAAATTTTCATGCACCTTAGACTACAAAAGTATTCAGCTCAAAAATAAACTAAATAAGAATATCCTGTGTATCTCAAATTGAGGTGGGTTTTTTTGTATACAGGCTAGCGATTTGCAGGAATCATCCTAAATTTTATATGTTACTTAAAAGCACATTGTGACAGGTATCTAGTGGGAGTTCAAATCAGATCTCTGAAATGGAAATTATCTTCTCCGAGGTTTGGGTGTCCTTGTTGGGTGATTTTCTCATTGGTTAGGTGTCCATTTACTTTGCAATACTCAGGTGAGTTTTCGGGGATCTCAAGGTCTAGGATTTAATGTCCAGCTGGTTTTACATGAGTGTGAATGAAATTACCAGCAGAAGATTTGAGGAGAAGCACCTTCTCCTCTGTTACAGAGGGACCAACCATGATTTTACCAGGAAGTGCAACTCATGAGTAGCTACAAGAATTAGACAGGTAATGCATGTGTTAAAGAGCCACCTCTAACATATACATAATGAATAGTTCCCAGGAGGAAGATTGAGTCCATCAAAAAGTATTGGGTTTTTAATACTGTTAACACCTGTTTTAAATGTGAGCTTAATGCATCTTCAGCCTATGGAGAGCAGCTATCGCCTTGGAAGTAATATGTTTGTTTTGACTGCAGAAAATTAAGTTCATCTGCTTAATGAGTTATAGAGTGTTTCCAGACTTTTAAGGAGTTCTAAGAAGTGTTACCTCAGGGAAAAGAGATCTTAAAGAAACCTCACTAGGCTGCAAAAACTGTGCTTCCTACTTTTTCAAAGAAATTTCTAGAACCGGAGACTTCATAATCACTGGCATCTTTGGAGATACCCAGTCAGGTCCGTGATGACTGCTGTGGACTTGCACATTAGGCAGTCCATCTGAACTGCTTTATCCAGACAACATTTCTTAAGAACTTTTGATTTAAAATGCATCACAAAATCCTTCCACCAATGATGGAAGCAAGAAGCTTCAGATGCTATCAGAGAAGAAATTTCCCAGAGGTTACAGTTTATGGAGTTTTTCAGAGTGTATTTTTTGAAGGAAGAGAAACCAAAAATGGGCAAACTCAGTTGCATGAACAAAAGAGATTCTTTCTCAGCCACCTGCAAATATCCCCTCTGTTTAAAAGGTTGTGTCCACTTTGATTTTATATGCTACATAGCAAAAACAGAACATGGATGAAACATGCCAAAAAGTAGAAGGTTAAAGGGCAAATATCAGGGACTGTAAAAGACATTAAGCATAAATTTGAAATTAGATGTGGATAATTTACTTAGTATCTTTTTGCAAGTGATGTGTATTCAGAATGTGTCTGTAATTCAGGGAAGCACTTAACTGCAAGCACTAATTGTATTTTAATAAAAATGTTTCAGCCAGAAAAGAAAGGGATAACTTGGTAACTGTGGCTTTTCTGAGGAAATAAAATGTTAAAGAAAGTTTTGCTGAATAAATGATCAGAATTTTTTGAAATACAAAAGAAGAAACAGGAGGGAACTTTAGATAATCTAAAAGTGGATGTTTTTCCACCAAAAAATCCTGCAAGACATCCATTCTGAATCACCAAGAGTAAAACTCTTTTCTGCAAAGCCAGATAATTTACCATTGTTAGCTACTTATTTCTTGTTAGGAAATATTCAGTGCTCACGTTGTTTCCTTCTGAAGCTGTTAAGATTTTCAAACTTAGGATGTGTTGCCACTGAAATCATCATGCTGAAGTTTCAAAAGAATGATTATTACTAAAAATCACACTCATAACAAATCAGGGGAGTAATGAGAACATGAGGCATTGTTATGGCAAATATAGCAAAAAGTATTACTTCACATCCTAAGACTGAGGAGCAAATCACTGGGCCAAGTCCCAAGAAATGATGTATTGAGACTATTTTCTTATTAAATTGGCCACAGTTAATGCTACAGAAAATAAATTAATACTCTTGTACATTAGGTAGTAGGCTGGTTATAAGTGGTCCAGGAATTGTCATTATATTGCTCTGCTGGTTTCCTTTGGCAGCATAATAGATATATCTGTTACCCTAGCTGACAACAGCTAATAGTGCAGAACAAAGAAAAAGCATCACTATTGATGTAGGTGAAGCTTCCAATGACAATTGCCTAACTGTGAGACTCAGACTTTGCCCTGTTTCTCTTGCACCACAATTAAATAGCCAAGGTAGTTCTGGGTAGTACAGTTAAGACTTTAGGAAGACAGTGTTGCTAACACTAGGCATGAGAATTTGTTTTGTTTCATTTTGCTAAGGTCTTGTGCTTCATGTTCAACTTTTTACTTAGAAAATATTTCTGAAATAAGCACTTTCCATTTTCCTCATAACTTAGTCTTTTCTGTTGAAGAAGAAAGGCACGCACACTGGAGTAAGTTTAGTCACTGCACATAGCTTCTAGTTGCTAAACCACTGTTGCTCTTCTGGTAAGATGAATGCAAAACAAGAGGGATTTTTATTTCAATGTGTAACACTCCAGTTCAGCAAAATTTCTACAGTGGTTTGAAAAGCAGGGTAGGAACTGAATTGTTTTGATTCTTGAAATACCTTTCTTAAAGCTCAGACAGAAAAGCCATTGTATGTGGTTTTGTGAGAGATCAAGATAGAAAGCTTTTCTTAAAAGAAAAAAAAAATTCTATTTGTCCCATCAAATCTCAAAAAAACCCATTCCATTTCCTGTCTGCCTGGGACAGCACAGAAACTAGGTTAAGTAAACTGGAAAGAAATACAATTTTGATTGTAAGCCTGGTGTTTACTTTTCTTTATTTGGTTGGGTCATACTGGAAAAACTTGTTGAGAGTAAACTTCATCTATAGTGAATGAGTATTTGTACCTGGCCATTTTTATAGGATTTATGGTTACTGACTTAGCTTTGGTAGCTTTGTGGTAGAGGAAGTTTAAACAGAAGCAAGAACACTAAAAGCTAGCTAATCTGTACTTACTAAGCCTTCTGGATATTACTTCTACTAGAAATACATAAGTAATACTAAAGCACATTGCCATATACGTAAAACACATAAGGCTGTTACAGAAAAATAGGCATTACGTTCATGAATAACACAGTTTGTGTCCACTCTTTCACTGAGCATGCAAACTGAAATCATGTCAACTAACAGTAAATGTATTCAGGTCAGCTAATATAATGTGTTTAAAAAGAAGTACTTTATTTTTTGCTAGTGTTAAAGCCAGACTGGTGCAGTGATGGAAGATACTGGCCAGTATATGGAACCAGTTTGTTACAGTTCTAAACAACCTTTTGACAGATGCAGTTTCTCTGTTCTTTCAAAGAGAATGTTTACTTCAGTATGTTTATTCAACTAATTCAAATTAAAACTGAAAAATCAAGTGGTAACTTAACTCAAAAATTTTTTTTCTTCAAAAAAAATTAGATCTAAGAGCTGGTAGTTCCAAAGCCTAAGGAACATCCATTAACTAGATCAATGAGTCCTATTTCCAGGATTACTCTGTTCGTATTTTGATTTCTAAAAATATTAGCAAACCTGTGACACAGAGGTCAACTTAAACTTACATTTTCAGTGATTATGAGGCTGCAGATTTTGCCTCTAGGTGATGGGTTTTTGGGACTACCTAGTGTATTTCTAATATGATTATCAAATACATTTTAGAGTTGATTTAGGAGCTTGGATCCATAGGAAGGTACTTTTAGTCATCTTTGCAGCCTTTTCCACATGCATGGCTGTAAATTTTCTACTCCATCTGGATGTAACCATTTAACACTTTTCTACCTAAACCTCTTTTTCTCAAGGAAGGTGTGATTTTATTCTTCTACTGCTAGAAAGACCATCAAATGCTGTATCCACAGGCTGAAATTATTCAGAAAATAAGATGTATTCAGTTCTGTGTGAAGGTCATAAGTAATAAAGCCTCCAAGGCGCTATCTTCCGGTGAATCTTTGCTGCCAAAAAGGCAACATACATTATCTTTTACACATCTCCCTTGGAAGCAATTGATGCTCATTCCTTCTGAGCTGTTACAATCTCTGGCAGAGAGAAATAGGCTGTTGGGAGTGTTCTAGAGCTATGGGCTCTCTGTTCTCCCCGTGACACACTGGGAAGTAGATTATGGTCTTCGTGCCTCAGATTTTACAATTCTGCATTCCCTGCATTGCACCTCTGACTAGTCTCTCCGCTGCTTTGCTAAAATGTATTGGGTGCTGCTGTGATGCTTTTCAAGGTGGAGCAGGTACCTTGCAAATTGGATGATGTTTATGCACTGCTGTATTTCTTACATAGTGTGCTTGCTGCTGTAATTTTTCAGAAGCTGAAATAAGTCATTACAAGCCACAGAAAGAAAATGTCACATAGTTATTGCCTTACAAACTTATGCCACCTGCCAGTGCTGGTCAGATGAGCAGCATTTTTTGTAGTGCTCTGTGATTGACACTAGTATGAGGCATGCATACACACCCATAGCCTAAGAAAACAGCTAACGAAGGGTTCTGGAAAGATTATTACTGTCCTAAACAGCTTTTCAGTCAGTTTGTGGAGTTGCTAGTTGGAAATAGAGGATCCTACTTGCAGTGGCTATTTGATCTAACCTTGAGCACACACCTGACATTCACAACTCAGTTATTCCTGTTGGCTTTCCGCATCAAGGTGGTGCACTTCCATTTTCATGCACTGATGACAGCACAGCAGCACATTTCCAAACCCTATCTTGCATCAAGAGGGAGCATCCACTCCTTGCCCATTACCTGCATCAATTCTTGCTGACGCATTCAGAGCAAATTTGATCTTACGATTCAATTGCTAGATGGAGTTGTGCGTTTGCCTGCAGTCAGAAGCTTCCAAAGTGGTTTGGGGGAGTTGCTTGTTGTGTGTTTACATGTATGTGTTAACAGTGAAATCAGGCAGGATCAGATTAGAAACAGCAATAGCAGTGTATCAGATTCACACAGAAGTATGATAGTGTCACCCTACAACACCGAAAGGAGATAGTTTCTTTAGCCTCCATCTTTAGAGTATCCATACTGTTCTGGCACATTGGCTTACACTAACAGTCTCCTTGAGCTGTTTTCAAGTAATCCTTTCTGAACAGCCTGTCCTGTGGGTCTAGTGTGACCTGATGCTCAGTCCTGTAGCTACTGGCCTCCTGCCAGCAGCTAGGAAACTGCTGCAACGCATAGCCCTGCTTTATTGCACAGCCTCCATGCTTGTCCTTCTCTGGCTCCTTTTTTTATGTAATCCCTGGCCTCTTCTCCCCCATCCATCCGAAGAGCCATTTACAAGGAGATTGAAGACACTGAACTCAGGAGAAGCACTCATTGGGTCCTGCCCAGATTCAGATGCCTGGCGCAACATGCAAGCCCTTTAAGAACACATGATCTGCCCTCTGGTGGCTAGTTGTAGATGGAATAATTATGACAATACCTTGGCATGGTTTAACTCACCACTTCTGATTTATAATAATATATTGTAGCACTTGAGAAGGCCTTTTCTTAAACAAATTCAAGCATTAAAAAAAAAAAATTACACGTCTAGGTCTTACATACTTTGATTTCTTAGCACCAAAGATCTAGTACCTGTAATGTAACTAAATTATATATATATATATACACACACACACACCCCTATTTTTTGCAGAGTTGATTTAAAATTTCAACAGCAAAAGGATATGAGAGTGGAGATCAAAATCTGTATTCTGTGCTAAGTTCAACATAGATTTCAGCCCCTACAGGCTGAATCTCTAGCTGCTGAAATTTTCAGGCTATCTTCACTGTTTGTAGAATGGCAGTGGATCAGTGTGCACCCTGCCTCATCTATGCACTGCCCTTCCCTGCACTGCTTTGCAGATTCCTCTCCATGTCTATTCCCCTTGCATCCAGCACTCTCCTCCTTTCCTCCACTCCCAAGCAATGCCTACAGTATTTATTTGCTTCCTTCCCCCCCACCCCCATCTGGTTTTGGGGGGGTTGGAGCAGGGGGTTTTTTTGTTTGTTTGCAGACAAAACCAGTTTGAGAGCCTTCCCAGTTAGCCTCTCTGATGGGAGTGCTGCAGAACATTTCTCTGTTTGTCTGCAAATACAGAAACTTCAAAGTAAATGAGAAAACACTTACTGGTATCATTAAATACACATTTAGGTGAGTATTTAAGAACCTTCACAGCCTCGTGAAAACCAATATATTTGCAAAATGTTTCCTCACTGACAGCAGAACTCAGCAGTTTCATTTGCTGTATCTCTGTCCAAAAGCAGCCTCAGCAAGATCAGCAAGGTTGTTTGGAAGCTCAGATTCACAGCAGAATTCAAAACTGAATGCATTAATGGACCAAAAGGTTTGAAATATGACCTTGTCATTAAAAAAAATTGCAGTATATTTGAGCAACACATATGGCAATTAATCCAATAGTAGAGGAGTTCCTAATAATGGCAAGTTCATAAAGGATATGAAAAACAGAAAACTTGTTTGAATAATAGGTATGCAAAAACTTGAGTAAGCACATAGTATTTGCCTTGCATTTGCTACAAAAGCCAGTAGGACCATGGACAAACCCAAGTGAATAGCTCTAACAAGCAGAAGCAGGTTTGGAGTTTGAAGAGGAAGGATGTGTATAACATGAGATGTCTCTCCAGCTATTTGATACATTTCAGCCATTTGGTAAAGATGAATAATTTCATTTCTTCTCTAGTTTGTAGGGTATTTACAGGTAGTCTTGCATCAGTGCAGTTTCTTCCCTCTTTAAGAAGTTATTCAGTATTTATGTTGTTTGTACAGGGTTTTCCTGGATGAGACACCACAGTGATAGAATTTTCAGATTAAGCCGCCCAGTTTTTCAAGAAAAGTGAATCCTTTCCCATCTGCCCTTATTTTCACCCAATTTCAGATAATGCCAAGAAAGCATTTCTGAAAATTAGGACAACAATGACCAGCCTTATACTCATTATACTAGCAACCACCTGACATCAGCTGATTGATGAGGCAGGAATTTGTTGGGTAGGGAACCGTTGCATTTCCTATGCAGTGTGTTTGTCCCATGGTATGCACATGTGCACACAGAATACAAAAATCAGATAATGTGGCATTGAACCAAAAGAATACCCTTACATCTCAGATAGTAATTCTTGTGTAAAGAGTTTGTCAAACATTGTAGAGACCAGTAAGAATCAAACACTTATTCAGGAGGAAGGGAGAAGACAGCAAGTGACTCCTCTAGAAGATCCTTAGTTATTGGGACTCCCATGCAGCCAGGTTCATCCTGAGTCAGAGGAACCACTAAGCCTTTTCTGCTTCTGCCTGTTGCACACACAGGGTGGCAGAAACATCCCAGAAGTATTTCAAATGACTCACTTGGTAAAGGAGAGCTAGATTCTCCCTAAACATGCACGTATTCCTAGATAACGATTAAGCTGACTTCTGTGCTCAGCAACAGCCTATCTGCAGAGGCTGTGCACCATGTGCTCTATGTACAACATGTTACCAAGAAAGGAGCGAGTAGATTCTTCCGTAACAGAAATATCAGATCTTCAGAGTGTAACTGCAGTTAGGAAAAGCAGTAGATCACTCGGTGAAAGATCAATCACTGGACAGGAATTAGATTAATAGTTTAATGTAGCAGCTGAGGAGAAGCCAAGGTTTCTTTCTATTCCAAAATATTTTGTAGTAATGCCTCTGTTTAGAGTTGTGGCTTGGCAGCACCATGTTGGACTTCTAAGAGATCAGTATTGCCCAAACACCTTTTTTTCCAGCCTGTAAGTGCATCTAGTCAGCTGTCCTAAGGACTTCTGGCCTTTCCAAGAACGAAGTTACGGAGTTTTGGTAATCTCACTGTGGAAACAGCATCCCCAGGCAGGGCCAGAGCCCTGTGGAATAGGGTCAGAGAAATCTGATTACTCTAGAAAATACCAGAGCAGAGAACATCAGTGTTTCTGTCTTGAACTGTCATTACAGATATGAACTGCAGCGCTCAGTGGTGAACTCTGTGCTTGTTCCTCACTTGTCTTTGCAAGTCAGCAGAGCTAGGACATTTCTGCATTACTTGCTGTCATTAGCTGTAACAGTCTTGTGGGAAACCAAAGTAGTACATAGCTACAAGTAATTCTGAAGAGGCCACTGTCATACACACAAATGTTTTGGAGAATGGGACTCGTTAACCCTTACTGGATGCTTCTTACACATAAACCTTATGCCTCAGTGCCTGCCTTCTCCAAACTGAATCCCTTAATGCCCTGTAGTTTCCAAATGTGATGCTCATTATATTCATCCTAACAAAGGAAGTGCTAACAGATGCAGACATACATTGAATTTGGCAAGAAATAAATTCCAACTTACTACCTGAGAGTTACCTTTGTTCTAGTAATAGCATGCTATGAAGCACTGGGATATCCAGAAAGAGCACTTTTGATAGAATAAATATGCTGTCTTTTGGAATTTTTTGTGTTCCTTCTTTCATTAATATTTTTCAGCAAAAGGATCGATAGTATCCCAAAGACATTAAAATAAAGCTGAACCTACAGAACAGAGCTCAAGTGATCTGCTGGATAAGCAGTCTTTCCCCTTTCCTTAAAACAATAAGGCCCAAATTACTTTTCTCTGAACAACTTTCTCCTGTGTTCCAATTTCATCTTTGTGAAGCTTTCTTCACTTTTCTTCTGGATCCTCTTTAAAACCTTAGATCTCACTCACCCTCCCTCAGAACAGTCATTCATTTTAATAGTAACAGCCAAAGTCCCCAGTTTTACAGCATGAACCACAGCACAAAGAGAACAATGAAAGATGCAGAAACATGAAGAGGAAAGGTTACTTTTAGAAATCATATGATAGCTCAAAACGCAGGTTTCCTGCATTTCAGTGCAAAGCCCTATTTAAAGGGCAGAACAGTCATCACAGGGGTTTTTTTGCATTTCATCTTTTTCCCTCTCAGTCGACATTTAAATCCAGGCCAAACTCTCCCTCCTTTCCACTCCCTAAATTACAATGAGCATCAGGCAAACTGACTCAGTTCTGATTGCCAGCTTGTTCTTTGCCTGCTTCAAGGGGAATCTCTTGAACCCTGGCAGTGATAGATGACTGAGGGACTGACCAGACTTGATTAGAAACTGCCAGCTGAGTGGCAAGTAATTGATGCAGCTGGTTACTCATACAAGCATCCCAGGTACTGGCAGGCATAACAAGGGAGCCCAATGTATAACTGAATGGCAGATACAGGCACTGATCCAGTCCACGTGTATGCTGTGTCTTGTGTTGAGAAGATGGGGAGAGGGTGTTGTCTTCCTCCCCTCCATTTTTTCATTTTTAGCTCTTTTACCAAGAAGGCTTTCCTTTACCCAAGACTGAGATTCTGATGACCAGTCTGTGCTAACTCCATTAAACATCCCAGTTTCTTGTTAACCTTTGAAGCAAACTGTCCTTTAATCTGTTTTCATTTCCATTTCTTGACATAGTTATGCTAAACTTTCAGCAGCAGGAACTTCACTACCATTACACAGAAAGACAGTTTTCCCCAAGACTGTATATCCTTTTGACTGGAATGAGAGAAGTACCTTATATTTTCAAAATAGTAGTAACAGTGGCCCTAGAAGATTGTTACTGAAGTTTCTTAGTTTTGGACCTGGATATACCTCTGCCTACAGATACATCCCTTCTTATTCCTGCCATATTAATAATGCAAAAAGAAAAGATAATACGAAAAGCATCTATAAGTACCTTTTAAGCAGCTGACCTATATTTTGGGAAACATTAAAGTTTTACATCGATTGGGTAGTTTTAGTATATGTGTTAACTCACCACAGTGAGTTAGAAAAGAATTAGAAAAATCTAATTACATACTGTTGTATAACTGTTCTTTACTGTAAGATTAACATAATTTATAAAAGTGAATTAGTCCGGTTTAATCGGTGTAATGAAAGAAGTAGTAGTGTTTTCTACACTGGTATCCCAAATGTGTAGATGAAAATACACAAAAGCTTTGCAAGGTTAGAGGTCACTAATTGTGATTGCTAAATACTTTTTCCAGGTAATACTCTTAGTTGAAGAAGATGTTTAATTAGGCAGAAATAAGCAGCTATGATTTAAAAGGTAAATTGAAGGGAGTATTGCAGGATGTCTCTATTAAAGAGAGAGCAGGAAATTAACACTTTCTAAAAGAAAATATCTTTCCAGATTCTAACTCCTTATTTCCCCCTTCCAGTTTTCTGTTCTTTCTCATTCAGCCAGTGCAGTTGTTGAACTTTCCCTGTCATTCAGAATCCTTCATACAGAGGGAAGATGACATTTGAACAGACCAGTATGAAATTAGCAGTATGTAATATGATGCTGTTAGAGTTCCTCACAATTTTCCTTTTTTTGATATGTTTCAAGATTTATTGATGAAAAAAGTTAATATTTTTTACCATCTTTTGAATAATGGTAATGCTGTCTTACTCTTGAGGATACATTTCAGCTATCAACTTTCTGCTTCTTAAAAAGAAATCAGAATACTTTCAGTTCTCAAATTTGAAACCATTGTGATACTGTCTAGTATTACTGCAGTCTGGAGATTTCTGTGACCAATTACTTACATGAATGCCATTCTATACTCTGTCATTTCTTTGGTGTCCCTGATTTATCTCTCAAATCCTTTATGACTTCACATTTGGCTTTTATGTAGAAGCAGAGCAGGTCATGTGGTTATCCAGAGGCATTAGTATGGTAATTTTCTTCAAGTTGAGTAGGTGGAAATAATTAATGGACTGCTTTATTGATGTACATAGATAGCTGATTCTCTCTGTGGTTTCAATTCCCAGCTTCAATAAAGTAGCTTGAGATTTTATCTGAGGGACCAGTAATTACATAGGGCAAGAATAATTGCTGCACAAATACAATCTGATTGTGTTTTATGCTATTGCCAGGGCTGATGTTAAAGCTTAAATATATAAACAAGGATCTGCTGCATGAATAAGTTGACTCCTTTTATTTAAACTCATGAACTCTAGAGTAACTTAAATTCAGAAAACCTGTGCTCTTGAAAGCTGAGCAAACTTCAAAGAGGAAGTTACAGTCTTAGTGCAGTGCAACACAGAAATAACTTTACCACCTTGACTAGACTCAATCTCCTATTATTGACAGTGACCAGTAGCAGATACCTTGGGAAAAATAAGCACCTGTAAAAATAAGCCCTATAAAAACTGGATGACATTTGCTATTTTTAATCTCTCCAAGACTGATGCAGATTTTAAGTGAGGATTTTGGCAATGCAAGTCACTGTGGTATTCATCCTAGAGTTCTGACCTACCCCAACAAATTTGTTCATTTTATCAGTTTATACTAAAAGTCATTTGCTGATGCTTGATTTTGAGACAGTTTCTCAGATTAATTCCCCATAAAGTAGCTCCTGTGTGGGAACCTCCCTAGGCACCTTTGTAAGCAATAAGGAAAAGAAGTGATAGAGCTTTGCTGCTACATAATCTTTCATGTGTTCCTTTTACAACTTGATCATCAGCTGGCCCTACAGACTCAGTCAGGATCCTTGCCTCTCATACACTTGAAAAAAGTTATTGGTGGCTTTTATGCCTTTAGAAAAATTGTTCTTCAGTATCTACTTTTGGCTTGTCTTATTTAAGTTTTATATTTAACTTATCAGAGTTTATAATCTTTTCCATTTTTCTTATTTGGACACCATTTTTTGCAGGATGCTTTCTTACTTCTAGCCACCTCCTTTATTTTTGTTGAAGCTTGCTGCCTTCTTGGCTCTATTTAAACAAAGGCTCAGCATAAATACATAGCAACTGAAAACTTAGCTTATAATCTGGCAATTGCAGTATCCATTTTATCATTCAGGTGTTCTTTTTAAACAGGCTTCTTCATTTTTATGTAGTTCTTCATTGGGATACACCAAAATCAACTACGTCAGGGTTTTCATTCATATAAAGATACTGAATTCGATGTAGTATGATATCTATTATACAATGTGTTGCTTCTATATTTACTCCTAAACCAGAGCTTCTTTCCTCAGTGGAAGGTTTGCACAGCTAACAATATTTTAATGTCCTACTTATTCCCAGTGCCCAGTGTAGGAAGCGTGATTGTCAGATCAACGGGACACACAAGGCAGGAGATTGGTTGCAGGACAGTCTCCACTTGTATCTCATTCTGAGGATAGCAGCTTTTTTAAACATGCTTTTCTGCTAGATATCTTACTCTCTATTTGATTTGCTGCTGTACTATCTCATCTATTTATATGAGGCAACACAAGGAACATAGTAGAAAGACCACTGTGTTTTTTGTGAACTCGGAAGCTGTACTGAGAAATATGGGGATATTTCCTGGATATTACAAAACTTTGCAATGATAGAAATAATTTGCCTACTGCGCATGCAACCTGCCTGCCCTTTGCGTTTGTTCCCAGAGTAGTAATAAATCATGTGTGTTGCCAAGGTTAAGCACTTTTAACAAAAGTTAGCTTAACAAAAATAAGCTGTGAGTTGAGGATAAGAGAACCTAGGAAGGTAGCACAAATATATGAACAGGAGGGTGGAGCAGGGAGAGGGTGAAACTTAGGATTCCTTGAAAACTTTGAACTACTAAGAAGGGCTCTTGCCAATGATTCATCATGGCACAAAATAGAGATCAGAGCCTTACATCAGGAGAAAAGCAGGGAGAGAGATGGGATTTTAACTTAAATAAATGCTCATTTTTTATGGCTTAGAAACAAAGATTATGATTTTGGTGTCAAAACCTTGCAGAGCCACTCTCTGCAATTGCAGGCACATTTCCAAGTAAATGCAAGTATCCTGAAGGACTCCCTAGGCTGTGAAGTTGAGAGCTAATGGGGCGATGCTGCACCAGGTGGAGCATGGCCTTCTAGTCTTTTTCAGTCATGTCAGAATGGAGAATGCAGCCAGGACTTGAATGTAGCAGAGACACACAGCCCAGGGCAGTTTTGCTACAGGATGAATCCCCAGTTCTCTGTCACCAGACCCAGGTGTGCTGGGAAGCACAGAGTCATCTCACCCTACCCCAAGCAACACATCTGTTCTTTTCTGAACTAGACCAAACTATTTCAGTCAGTGCACAAGGACTCTTCAGAAAGTACCTCAGAAAAATTCTAGCTACAAACTGTTTATGGCTTTGCTAAGACCCCCCATGCAGAGCATGGGGTAGAACTCTGAGAAACTTTTTTATAAATAAACCCTTGACAGCAGTGATTGGGAAACACTGCTTAACTGTCCACAATCCTTTCATGGCCTAAACCTTTGAGTCCTGCATCATTTTTTTCTAAGATCAAGTAATCAAGATGTCATACACAGCACGCACCTCTGATCCCATACTGGGAAAACTACTGCCTCCTCTCACCACATGGATGCAGACTGTTACACATCCATCAACACACACTGTAGACAGTACCATTATGCTTATCTGCAAGTTTGCTGTACCTACAGAAGGGCATCCTTATGGGACACTGTTCACTCATTGCTTTTCTCTGCAGAAGGGAGGCTTGTATTTATTTAGGCAAATCCTTGGTACTCATCGCTAGGAGAAGAGCATTCAATCCTTGCTTTATTGTTCTAGCTGCTATTATTTCACTGTTATTATGCATAGGTTTGGTAAAAGCCATCAGAATCCCTCATTCTGTTGTGTCATGGTGATACTAGAGCATCTTCATACATCTCAATATAAATTGTTCCCAGTAAATTGAAAAAAGACCAGCTGCAATAAGATACAGGCTGAATCAGGATGTCAGAGATTTTTGCATAGGTATAAACTGTAAGTAATCCCCCTCACCATGTAACACACACACACACACACACACACAAAAGTCTATTGTCCATAATGTGCCAACATACAGAGGAAATAAACTTTGAATTTATCGAATTTTCTTTCTGTTACGAGAAGGTTGAAGGCATGACATTGACATTGATCAGACAAAAATTTACCACCTTATGTCTATGTAACATGTTTGCAACAAATCTGCTCTTGAGCTGTATAAATTTAGGAGGATTTATAGACAATGATAGAGATGACATGATGAGCATACAGAAACTTTTGGTAGAATAACCAGTAGCTAGAGAACCTTGTTAAAGGAGATTGTAAGCTAGCATGTGGACAGCTTATAAGAGTAGCTCCTGTACAGCACAGGAGCCAGGCTGCTATCTAAAATGCTTCAGAGGTCCACACACAAAGATGCAGCATATTCCCACTCATACATGACTAGTTTTTTATGGAAACACAGCATAATTATGGGGAAGGAGACACTGTTTCATTAATGACTTAACCCCTAGTAGGACCTTGTCTGTTAGCTAAGTTGGAATAATAAAATAATGTATATTTTTATATGTTTTCCTAGATTCATACACTAATTTCTTTGAACTAAACAGTTAATTCAGTACTAGTGTTTAATTTAAGCCATGGTTTCCTACATGAAGCCTCCTTGGATTTTTCCATTACAGTTCTGAATGCTTTTCTATTACTTTGAGCATCTAAACAGCAGCGCTAATTACTTTAATTAAATGTAATCAGACATTAATATTGCACAATATCCCCATCCACTAGTTAACTTAGGTGTGCAGTCTTAGGTCAGTCATCCTTAATTAACCTTAGGTTGAAGCATAAGCCAAGTCACTGTGATCACTGGGATAAATTTAACATTGCTGCACTTTCTTCTTGTCTATGCATATATAACAGGGCTAGCAACAAGCATGTATTGGAGATTCTTAAGCACGAGCTTCCTAGGCATTTAGAAAGAAATCAAAGATTGCAACACAGACTTACGTGTCTGGGTGACAAGCCTAACCTTTGCAGTGCAGCATCACAATGCTGGAGCTCCACCTTCTTGACTTTCCAGTGGTGGGCTGAAGTGACAGGCATTGCACAGAATGCAAGGTTTCCCTGTCAAAAACAGAAATAACATTATAAAACATCCCCTCATAGCAGCTATTTTCCAGTGCAGCTTTTCTAGGACAATTCCAGTTACATCATAAATTCTTTAAGTAATATGAACTTGAAGATAATGGACTGCCCTGTTCAGCTTGCCATCTTATTGCACTTACCATGTCTAGTTTGTTTGTTTATTTTGAAAAAGCTTGGTAAAGAATTGTTTTTACCAATACCAAGAGTATTTCTGCCCAGAAGATTTTTTTAGTAATACTAGAAACCATTCAAGCAACAGATTTCCCTTTTAATATTTTCCCTCTTGAACCTACAGCTCAATAGGGTTTTTTTGGTGGGTTTCGGGGGGTTTTTTTGTTTGTTTGTTTTTTACATAACAACACAGAGGGATTTATCAAGGGAAACCAGGCTATCTCAATTAACCTAAACTTTTATTTTAGATCTCTGCATAAAGAGGGATTTTCTCTCCAACAAGAACTGAAGTGATATATTATGGTATTTCTTTTAAGAAAAAGCACAAATAATTAATTTTTAATTGCACTACACTTATTCAATTTAAAAGCATTAGCACTATCATTTAGCATACTCTGGGAACTTCTATAGTCTTGTAAGTCTCCAGTGGAAGTCGGATTTGACTGGTAGGGTAAACAGAGGAGCCAAATAAATTTTTAAGACCATACTGCCTGTTCATTTTTCTGATCACGCAAAGCTTCACTTATTTTAAAGGCCTTCCATCTGACTTTCTATGGGGTGGTCACACACAGAGTTTATTATTCAAATAAAAGATTAATGACATAATTTGATGTGGGCATCTGCACTCCTAGCCATTTTGGGTGCTATTCCCTGATCTTTCCTTTCTCAGAGCCATAGAGCACTACACTAGCATCCCTCCTTACAGATTTTGTGCAGTACATACTAAGAGTAGTTATCCATTTTGGGCTTTGCATGTGAGCTGATTTGATTATCCATATCAGGTGTTAAGAAAAAAAATACTTCACAAGTGAATTTAAGGTAGTAGTAGCGCATGTTCAGTTCAAAACTGTATGCAAGGAAGCTAAGCTTTGGTAGTTGTAACATGTCAGTTATGGCTGTACCACTTGGATCCCTTCAGGGCTGTTTGAGCTCACCTACCTATGTAGCACCTGTAGATGCACAGGCAGGCTAGCACAAAGGAAGAAAAAGCTTCAGCTGAAAATTGAGCTCTCAGTTATTTTGTAATAAAAGTAACATCTGTGGACAATAGCTTATGAACTACTGGAATAGACAGATACTCAACAACTCCAAAACACTTTCCATCACTTCTGTGTAGATACTCATGCTAAGTTTCACTGTGCAAGCAATAGCCTAAAAAGAACCCTAACATTTATTTACTTTTGTAGAAAAATTACATGAAGCAATGTATTAAGCCAACCAAAGTTTTACACCTAAGGACACTCAAACTTCAAGGGCAAAAAGAACTGAGCTATTCTATAAAACATGATAGAAAAACACTTACTAAGATCAGCCATTTTTGTAAGGCTACTCTACTCAGAAGGTATTTTCCAGCTGTCTCCCCTTCAAGGAATATCTTCCCAATGGATTAAGTCTATTACAAATCTTAGGTTCAAAACCAGCCCAAACCCTACACGACTCCCACTAGAGAAGCCAAAAACTGCAAGCAGAAGCAAGCATTCACACTACAAAATTCTGCATACAACTAACTACAGCAACCGAAAAGCCTTTTATAAGCAGCTGATGGGTGATTTATTTTTTTTTCAGCTCCACCCTCTGGGCAAAACACCTGGGCTCCCACCCCAAGGGCTCAGCCACATCCTCCTTCCCCCAGTCTGGGTTTGTAGACTTTTGCCACACGCAGTTTGTAGATTAGAAGAATGCTTTGAGGCTCAAGGGTTAGGAAAACTTTTAACAACATGTAAAAAGAAAAAATAAAGCCAAAAAAGCCATCAACGTTTGCACCTGTGAAATTTCCACCTGCTACACAAAACTGCAGAATAATTCTGATAAAGTAAAAGTTGCCTTATAGACTTTAGACGGGGACAAAGTGTGCAGACACAAATCTAAATGTGTCCTTTGTGTATCTTATTAGTTGTTCTTTACTCATTTACTCAGAAATTTTTTCAGCACTCAAAGAGAAGTTCAGGGTGACCTTGTCCATAAATTGCAGATTAGATGCAATACGACCTTCAACCTGCAGCTACCCGATAAGAAGCAGTATATAGTTACATCACACTTTTTTCCAATTAGGGGTACAGAAAGTAACTCAGCTTGTCAAAAATCAGGGGTTCCTCCATGTTCCAAGCCATTGCACATATAGGGAAGGAGCTATCCTTCTTCACCACCAGAGTGAAGAAGTTGGCATTTCCAACAAGATTTTTTTTAGATCAAAACTTTGACTAAAGAAAGGTTTGGCTGAATGGAACAGAAATTAGTAGAACCTGTCTAGAGAGCAGGCTTGTTCTCTGGGATCACAATGTGTGAGTTTCTCTTATAATAATTCTGTGTTTTTTAATGAATTCTTATAAATCTTAAGACTTTTTAAAAAATTGTGTAGAATGGAATTGTTTCAGTCCAAGAACACATTAAATGTATGCAAAATTATCATAAGAACTAATGAGTCACATTCCTATTGCTCAGTAAATATCCCGTAATACTAACAGCAAAGGAACTATTTATAATTGCATCTGGGATCCTTTAAATGATAATGGCATCTAGGTACCTTTAAAAGAAAAGAAAAAAAAACAACCAAACCAACCTTCTTTCCTGATACAAAACTCTATGAAACAATGTTTTGGTCTTTGTGTATGCAGTTTTAAATTTCAAGTGCTAGATGAATTTGCCTGTTTTCAGTTTCAGCGTGTGTGTGCAGACAATATGACAAGTTTAATTATCTGGCTATCTGCCCTGCATGTGTTTTTCTAGTCTTTCCAGACTTTTCTTAAACTTGCACTTTTTTATATTTTGCAGTTCCCTCCTTTTGGGGTTTGGTGAACTCAGCTTGGAATCTTTGCTCTGTTGGGAAAAGACAGTCACCTGTCAATATTGAAACCAGCCATATGATTTTTGATCCCTTCTTAACTCCACTTCGCATAAACACAGGGGGAAGAAAGGTATGTGTATATCATGTTCTTGTATAAAAACATGAAGTTAGTAGACTTACAAACATTTGTTATATTTTATATTTCTAAAGCATTTACACTTTTATCTCAGTCAGCTCTGAGGCAGAATAACAACATAGTGCTTTGCAAATCACACAATTTCATCTCTGCTGGAGAGGTAGCAATTGTACATTTTTAGGTGTCTTCTAGCACATATTTGTATTTTTATATTAACTGTTACTTGAAACTCTACAGTCTGGAAAAACAGCATCTCTCTTAGAAACTCCACACTTATAATTAAACTTTGTGTTCATCTTGAGTGGCTTTTTGAAGGCGCTATTCTAAAAGTGGTGGTTAAGATGGCCAAGTCCTTTTAGTCATCTAAATCAGGATAACATTGCAGTGTCATCATGTTAAGGGGTAGGAAGGGATGAATGAGGTTCTTTAAGTTACAAAATAAAAGGAACTACGAGGTACATATCTCAGCATGGGACAGGCAGATAGATGTCTTCAAAAAATAATCTGGTTTCTGTGTTATCTAGAGTATATTGGCACTCATTATAAGATTTATTTTATTGGACATTTCCTCACATGTATTAATTTGAAAACAGAATGGCAACATTTATTTTAATAGATCATAAGTAAATCTCCAAGGATATTGGATCAGGTGGAAATGATAGGTTAGCGAAGACTATTTTACTCATCTAACATCAGCATGATAATTTCTTTTTGAAAAGTGACTGCCACAGCTGACTAGTTTATTAACCACTATTCTTGACCAAAAATATTTTTTTAATTATATATATAGAAACCTTATCTTGTTTACACAGATTCGGAAAGTATATCTTAATAAACTGAGGTATGAAAACAAAGTCATTATGGGTTAGATAATATGTCTACCTGTGGCTCAGGAACCTCGACTTCCAGGCTAGTCCACATAGCTTAAAGGTGGAGGCAGGAAACAATCTTGACAAAATGATGCTCTGCAAATGGGTGGAGATTGTTGTCTGAGGTATGTGTACATATAGAAATACTGCCAATAGATGCTAATCAGTGATCATATCCTCCATTTTTTTTATACTATATCTGACTTATGTTAGGAGCTAAAATTTGGACAAAGTTTTTATTGTAGTAAAAAGTTTAAGTTCAGTAAAAGTTTCTACAAGTTTTTGCAACTCAGATGTTGAAGCATTGTGCTAATGCATGCATATAAGTCAAAATAATTCACAAGAAATTATTTATGGTGATGAATTTGAAAAACACTCAAGCATGTGCATTTGTGCTTGCTGACCCAGTGCTCAGAAACAGAATTGAAGCTGTTATATATCAGTGTATACAGTGAAAAAAATGCAGAATGTTAACAAATCTAAACAATGAAAGCAAATTTGGATCCCAAGCATGTTTCACTTTTAATAATCTCATGCTCATATCAATAGCGTAGTTAGCGACATTTTACATACATAGGTCTTAAAAGTATTTCCCACATTGCCAAGGTTACATGCTAACTCATTCTTTCCATTTATGTTTACTAAAATAATTATACTTACTAAAAATTAGGAGTACCGACAAATTTCAGAGTGCAGCAGCAAAAAAAATTTCTGAGATCTACTTGGTTCCTAAATTACCATTCAAAGAGAGGCAGTCATTTGAAAGCATTTCAAAAAACAAACTGATCCTAATGATTATGCTTAATGATTTTTCTTTCACTAAAGAATGTATTTACAGTACGGAAGTGTAAGCCTCAAATAACTAAGTTATCAGTTCTGTTTATCCAACTGAAGGGTTGATACTTTTCAATTCTAAAATTATTTTATAAATAAAACATCTTGAACCTGTTAGCACTCTTGGAAATAGTCATTAGTTCATAATGTTTTTGTGTTGCTTCCCTTATGTGCGGGTGCATAAGAGGGTATTTTAAAGACTTGGTTGCTTATTCCATGCAGGCAGTTCTCTTCTATTCAATCCGCAATACAGAACAATGCAGATGAAAAGGCATTGTGACTTACAATGTCAGAACAAGCAGAGACTCTAACAAAAGGTTATTCCAAAATGATTTATCTTCTCCTGTTGTCTTGACAAATGAGATTTCTGCTGTAAACAGCATGAGATGTTAGGAATTTACTCTGTACTTCCCATTGAGGTTCTGGTGGTACATGTGCACATACATCAGAATCGATGTAAGCTTCATCACAGAAATGATAAAATGGTGGTATTGTTACTTACTGAAGGACAGTAATACTTCCAACTATAGCCCAAATTGCAGGGCAATATGTACATTTTGCTTTTTAAACAGAAATGCATTGAGGTTTTTCATTTTGAAACAACAAAAAAATATATTGTCTCTGCTATTTATGTAAAGGCTGACATATTTCAGTTTATTTATAAATTACAGTATGACATAATATGAAAGTCAAGAACAAAATTACATGGAAGTTATCAGTAAGTCAAAGCCAGGAGTTTCGGAATATTTAATGTCTTTAGCAATTCTAAGAATTCAGCTGGTTTTTTGTACCAGCTCAGGGTGAAGCAAATGTCTGATTATTAATAACATATCAGAGGCACTGATAACCTAGGAGATGCTATATCAGTAATGAGGTATTCTTACCACACTCGCAAATATTATCCTGCTGCTATCAAACAGTGATGGCCGTCCATCATGTTACAAGAACAGGATTTGTTCTGGTTGTGGTCTGTTTTAGAGAGGTTTCTAAAATGGTTGAATGAAAATTCTTCTTTGAGGAAAAGATTGCAATTTTAATGCCTTAAAAAAATGCTTTGCTCATAGTTAAGGCTTCAGTGAGGATTTGATTTGGCAGGTAGTATATTTGTGTTCACTTTTTTGGTAATGTTTTTTATATGTTAAAAATGGAGGTGTGTTTCATGTGGGCTGAAGCACTTCAGTTTCCAGGGCAATGAACCAATTGATATAGCAGCCAGGGAATTTCTTAGACAAGACTTAGCTGTGATTATGCTGTACACAAAAAGATTTTATGGAACTGATCCTAAGAAAAATTATGAATAAATAAAAAAGGGATTTGATGTGGTTTCAAATCAAAGTTATAATAAGCTAACTTACATGCATAGTGAACAAGAGAGACAACTAGTTGCACACAGAGTCAAAAATATACACCTCTCTTGAAAAGGGAGCTGGGAGGAGAGACAAGGCTTAAGAGAGAGCTAGATGGAAAGAAACATTCAGTACAGTTAGTCTTGGAACAGTAACTTCAAATTTTTAACAAAATTTTTTGCTTTGAAAGTAGAAATCAGTTTTATTTGAGTTTGAAAACTCAAATATTTATTTGATTTTGAAAATAACATTTCTACTGTGTGTGCTTCACTTCTGAAAATAACTTAAGAAGGAACAGAAGTGGTTCACCCACAGGAACAGAATCCAAGAATAGAGAAATTAAAATAATACATACCTGGGTGATATGATCACAGACTTAATACTTCCTCTTAACTCTTTCATTCCTTACCATGCGTTTCTTCAGGGCCTTTATTTTTTGGGGGTGGGGAGCATTGCTTAATTTCTGTGAACCTGTTTAGTTCTCAATTTCCAGCTCAGGAGACCAAAACTGTTCCAAACCATTCCATTACAGAATTTATGACTAAAGATTCCACCTTATGTACATGCCTTTCTAGCTGATTCCATTAGAGAATTTATTTTCTTTCAGTATGAGTAATGGAAGGCATTTTAGGAAACCAGGCTGAGATTTTCCTACAATTTTTTAGACCACTTGGGAATAAGATAATAATTTTCTTGTTTCTGAAGAAAAGGAATGGTCTGAAAGGAGAGTATGAAGGACAACATCACTGTCTTCCTACCCTGCAGCCTCCAAGGGGAGAAAAGTACAGTCTGTGGGCTGTCACACGGTGGGTGACTTAATAGTTACTTCCACTCTGAGGCTGAGAAGAAAATTCTTCCCATTCCACTGAGGAGCAAAAGGGATGGCAATGCAATTTGCCAAATATTTATACCTCTTTGATCCACTTTTTCACAATAAAGTTCCAGTGAGCAATAATATATTGCTTTATGTGCTGTCCAACGATTGCAGTGCGGTATTGGGTCATGCAATTTACAATTCAAGCATCATCAGATGTTATTCTGATTCGCGCTGTGTTATTTTGCATGTTTGTGCTTCTCTCTTTCCTGAGAAAGTGGCTTTTCAGGTCCTGAAGGCTGAATATCATTGATACAGATAGTTGGATTTCAAGATCCAGAATCTCAGCACAAGATATTTAATAAGTTTACATGCAGATAAATTGCCCAGAAGAAATGCTGCTTTTGAGGAAACTCCCCAAGTTTCAGTTCTCTTTCAGGCCCAGCTTTGTCTCTTGATTATCCATTTTAGTGAGTTCAACATGCAGCTGATTTCAGATAAACAGCCTTTTTTAATAAACAATACAAATGCTTATTAATATGCAAATCACAGTCCTCCACTCCATCACAAAGAAAAACACCTTTTTACTTTCTCTGCTTTTTTTCTTTGGATTCACATAAGCACCAAGGCAATCAGCAACAGGACAAAAGAATAACTTTACTGACGAGCCAGTGTAGTCTAGTGACATTTAGGCAGCAAGCACTATGGGTTTCAGTCTCCAAAGCAGGGATTTCTGGACTGTCATGGATGATAGTGGATGAGCAAACCACCTCACTTCTCAATGAGCTAGTCTGTTGGGATTCCTTCTTCCATTCACCAGTGCTGGCAGTCTGTCTTCTCCGGCAGCTCTGCCTTTGGGCCCCGGTTGTGGTTTAGCCCCAGCCAGCAACTAAGCACCACACAGCCGCTCACTTACTCCCTCACCCACCCTCGTGGGATGGGGAAGAGAATTGGAGAAAAAAAAAAAAAAAAGTAAAACTTGTGGGTTGAGATAAGAATGGTTTAATAATAGAAATAAAATTTTAACATATAATAATAACAACAACAATAACAGTAATAATAATAATAGTAATTAAAAGGGAGGCAACAAAAAGAGAGAGAAATAAAACCCAGGAAAGACAAGTGATGCACAATGCAATTGCTCACCACCTGCTGATTGATGCCCATCCAGTCCCTGAGCAGCTATTGGCCCCCGGCCATCCTTCCTCCCAGTTTATATACTGGATATGATATCATATGGTATGGAATATTCCTTTGGCCAGTTTGGGTCAGCTGTTCTGGCTGTGTCCCCTCCCAACTTCTTGTGCCCCTCCAGCCTCCTCACTCGCTGGGCATGAGAAGCTGGAAAATCCTTGACTTGATAGAAACACCACTTAGCAACATCTAAAAACATCAGTGTGTTATCAACATTATTCTCATACTAAATCCAAAACACAGCACTGTACCAGCTACTAGGAAGAAAACTAACTCTATCCCAGCTGAAACCAGGACATCCCCCAAAATCTGTCCCCTGATTTACCGGTAGCCCATCTACCTTTGATCTCCTGATTCTCTGTGGACTTAATTTCAAGAGCCCTATTTCCAAGATTCTTTAAGACTGAACTACAGTTCTTGGCCATACTTTTTTTTTTTCTCCTAAAAATGTGTTAAGTAACAGCATTTGCTTTAGACACTAAGTGCATCCCTACTAATTAATTAAACCTTGTCACGTAAGTGATGCTGTGTCTTACTGATCATTTTAGGTCATGCTCAAGGATTTAAATTGTGGTTTAAAGTGGGTAAAGTTCTGTTTAAAATCACTTAATTTTTTAGACAAGGAAGGCCATTGTTCCTGATGTTGACCTCTGGAAAAATAAACTAATCAGTGTCTGCTGGCCAAGGACTGTTATATACATTCTCTAGCTCAGTGTGCATAAATGAAAGTTACACAGTAAGATCCATAAGTCTGAGTGCTCATATGGGACATTAATGAATGCAATCACATATTATTTAAATTAATATCTTTATAAATAATTGGTTCATTCTATGCATCACAAGATAATGGCAATATTTAGCAGTTTCTAAACTAAAATAGGGTAGGAGAAAAGAGATTTATGAATTGAAATCAGTTAAATGGTTTCTCTGCCAGCTAGTTCTGATTCCATTCTGTTCAATCAATTCAGAGTATTACTAGCATTTTTCTCAAGAGTGCAATATATGACAACTGCCAAGCTTTGCCTTGGTGATTACTAAAAGGACAGATACTGGTGTGAACCATATTTCAGCACTGCAGGAATATAAAAAATGAATTGTTAGAAATGATCCAGGAGGAATGGATAACAATAAGACATCAATGTCATCTGTAAACTGATTTGTGATGAATTTTTAGAGGGCTTAATAATATGATGTTTTGATTTAGAGTGGCTTTAGAAAGTCAAAAGTCTGATGCACACATCAAAAACTTTAATGAATAAAAAATGAAATATAGTATTGCTGCTTAAATAATTGTTTAACATTTCTAATACTTCTACAGTATTGCATGTTCTCAGATGTGTTAGTAAGTGAACATAAAAAGAAACCAGTAGGTTAATGTAACTTGTTTATTTGTTCTCATCATTGACTTTAGCACAGGAAAAAAAGCTAAGTATTATTTCAGAGGTACTTGCAAACTTTGCTGCTGGTAGACCATATATAAAACATATATTCAGGGTCTAGATCTGTCTCTATACTGGGACTTCTGTTTCCTTATCACTTCAGTAATCCTTTCTTGAGATTGAATCAATTTGGAATATGTGGGGACTCAGATGTTCATCTTGGTGTGTTCTAAATTTCTGGTTGTCTGTGATGGTGGAGCACAACTGAAATTGTAAAGGAGTCCTGAATGGGCACAAGAATGCATTTCTACAGCTTCTTTATAATATCAAGGGGGCTTTTGCTCCAGTGTAACTACTCTGCTTGACATTTAATCTTGTCTAGTGTCATAAAACAAGCTCACTTTTCTGCCATGGGAAACTTCCTAGGAGATCCTAGATTTGGCAAGAAGTGATTCAGCAGGCTTACTCCACAAGCTATACTGTACCCTGGTTTAGAGCTCCAGATATATTCTCATTGTGGCAGCAGTACCTTTCAAATTATATGTTAAATTGTACCGCAGCTGCAGTTGTGTAGTAATTAAAAGCAACTCATGTAGGTGTGCTAGCCCTGGAAATGAATTCAATGGGATGTTATTTGAAACATCAAGGGGTTCTGCTGTTACGGACATTGGGCAGTAGATCCATTAGAAGGTTAAAGAGTCTGTGATATTATTGAAGCTGGGCTAACTGATACTAGCCAAAGGTCTTTTCCATTGCTTGCTTTCTTCCCTCCTCAATTGTTTATTTCAATAAGTTGCTTTCCTGTTTTCATTGAAGCTACAATGATGTAGCTTCAAAAAAAGATTGGAGCAGCAGCTGGCCTCCAACTACTAAGTAGTTTGATATAGTCAAAGGAATTTTCAAAAGTACCAGCTTTGTTCTTAATGCCCTTTTTCTATCTTCTAATATACATCGTGCATTGGTTTTATAGTATCTTATTTGGATTTATTTCATCCTGCACTTAGGTCTATTTATAAATCTAGGTATTTATTTCAAGCCTTGCAGAAGTAAAAGTAACACATATCTTGTCTTTGTACTTGATTCTGTACTTGGGGCTATAACCAGTGATATGAAAAAGCTGAAGATTTTTTTTCTCTCACACTGTTCCTGCTATCATAGTAAAGGTGTGCAAGTCTCCTAACACCATGTGTTTTAAATGGAATATAATTTTGTATTTTAGCATTGTTAAAACACATTTCCTGGTCTCAGAAGGATGATTCATTCTTTGCTTTTTTTGTCACGAACATAAAATAATAAAGGTATGACATATTGAAACTTAGTAAAATATGATAATATTTCCTTGAAAGTGGGTATTTTGGGCACAATATCAAGGAAATGTTTTTTACTGAGACCCTGCTGTAATGGATGTGGATGTTACATGTCATTCTGTACACAGGAGTTGAATCATATTATCAAAGTCAAGATATCTGGGGAAGATGCTAGCATATATAAGGTTATTGTTCAGCTGCCACCAGTTCATCTGAGGCAAAACACTTGCCATGCCAACTAGAACTAATGAGAATCCACATACCTCTCCTGGTAAATCCTGGCCTCAATATTTTGCAATTTTGTGCTCTCAGTTCAATGGCAAAAGGCTGTAATTTGTAAAGCAGTTTTTATGATGACTGGTTGTGTATATTGGAAACTTCTTTTCTTTTTCTTCTCAGAAGGCAAATGTTAGGTGCCTGTTATGTTCAGTTAGCAGTCCTTTAGGAAGGTGACATATTCAGAATCTTAAACAGCTACATAGCTATAGTAGCTAACATTACCTGTGTTAAAAAACAGCATTGCAACAGTTTCTTAAACATTTAAGAAGAATTTACGCACCATCCAAGACAGATTTTCTTTTTCCTTTTTGTAATCAATATAAGCCCAGCTTGAAAATATTTTGAACTGATAAGTAAATAATTATTTACTGACAGTTCAAAATAATTCTTCTTCAGTTCTTTTTATTTCAGTATTAGTTTATTCTCCTAGGTGAGTTCAAACATTTGAGCTTTGCAGCTTCCTAGCTGGCAGGTGAGTATATTGCATAATGAATAGTGCTTCTAACAGTATGTTGTCTGTGGTTTTGGTTCTTCAACAATTGAAGTTGGTGGCAAGACTGACTGTTAGCTGATCAGCCTTTATATCCTGCATCCATGAAGTATGTATTTATGTCCAAGCAATTTTTCCTGAAGATGATTTACAAATCGCTCTGGAATTCTATAACAGAGTGTAGATTAGGAAACCAGTTTATACATGGAGAGAGGAGACTTTATGATGTATCTTAGGTGTCCGCTGCCCATCTAGGCAGGAGATACATTTTGGCTGAAGATCTGTTTGTGGGAGTAAGGTAGTAAACCAGTTTTCCGAATAGTTATGCAGACAGCAGGCACAGTGATTGCTTGTGGCCTGTTGGTGGCATCTGTGAAGTGTGAGCTGTAAGAGATCCAGTTCCTGACAAACTGGAATGGGATGAAGCCATTGAGGAACCTGGGGAAAAGTTCTCTTCCTTTTTTTACATAAGTCTCACTTTCATCCAAAATGGTTAAAGCTATGGACTGGAGACTGGTTTGTTGTTGGGTTGCAGCAACCCCAAATAAGTGAAAACAATCAGGAAATAAACTAAGACCCACGGTGACTTATCATCAGTTCAGTCATGTAAAAGTTTAGAAAGTTAAGGTTAAGTAAACCTGCTTTGTGGCTGGAGCGTTAAGCACAAAATAATTGCAAGTCTGGTGCTTGTGAAACTTTTTTTGGTTTTGTGTCTCCAGCACAACAGATAAGAGTTCTCTCAGTCACATGTCCCTGTATTGTTTTACACTGAATGTAATCAAGAAATCACCATATATTTGGCAGGGATTTCTGCCTGTCTTGCAGCTGGAGTAGGTACTTTATAATAGACACACATCAATTCTGCTGTAAGCTAGAAAAGACGGGGATAAATAACACTGCTGCCAGGGTGAAATACAAATTGCTGTGGCAGTCAAATATGCCATTCAGAATTTTGAGTAGCAGTTTGGTGTTAGAGAGAAGTGCAAGTTCATTGTTTTTCCTCCTGGTACTGTTAATCGCTGATTGTTGAAGATTGAAGCAGTCACGGTTTGCTTGTAGATAGGAGAATTAAGCTATGTATTTTAGGATTAGATGCTAGAAAGGAGCTTAAGGGAAAAAAATGAAGCAGTGGTCAATGAACTGTACCTAATAATCAAAAACAAATCTGTGGATCAGCAGCTCCTCATCAAACTGGGATCTGGGTGGTAAAGCAGTGGGGTATTTAAGCTGCGTGTCACTCAACATGCTGAGGAAAACCATCAGTAGATGATTCTGGAGCAGAGGAGGAAAATGTACATAAATTGGGGGTAAGAAACTGTTCTTAATGTAAGGGACAGTGTATATTACAGGGGGTTGCAGGCCTTGCAAGAAAATTGGAAAGAGAAAATAATCCTTTTGCATGTACCCTTTTTTTTTATTTGGGATATGTTGTTCCTGTACAGAAAGTGACAGAAAATCATAGCTCGTAGTAATATTGCTTAGATGTGTGGTAGCCCTCTGTGTCACTTAGGTAAGTGTTTGAATCTGTAACTATTGTTTGTTTTATGTAACTTTCAACTGAAAGCAATTATAACTGAACAGTTTTACCTCCAGCTTCTTTATCAAGTTATTGCTTGTGTCCCTGAAGAAGAAACAGTCCCAAACTGTCACTGTAGGTCTAACAATGGAAATTTTAGCTTTTAAACCAAAAAAAAGAGAAGGAAGTTAAACTTGACTACCAAAAATCATTGGGGAGTCTGTTTTAACTGGCAACTGTGAAGAAGATGATTAAAATAAAGAAACAATTCCTTTTGTAAACTTGCACAGAAGAATAGAAAAAAAATGTAGAATCTCGATACATCAGTAGGAAATGCCAAATACATCACAGTCCCATTTTCATGAGTCTTCTCCAGGATCCAGTTCATCTTTCCTCTCTGACTTTAGAACATCTGTCTTATAGGAAAAATAAGTGTGTTTGTATGTATGCCTTTGTGTATGTGTATGAGACTCTTAGTTTACCTCTTTTTTCTAAAGCTGTATCCTATCATTCATCATTTCAGGTGTCAAATAAAGGCAAATGAACATATAAGGTTTCTTCTGCAGTCTATTTTCCAGGATTTTTCAGAATCTGAAAACTCACTGTAAGACATTTAATTAAAGCATCAGTTTGAAGAAACAGCATCATTTATAAGGAAAGTCAATAAACTGTTGATTTTTTTGAATTTGTTTTGTCTCCATTGCATCAGCTCCAGCTCTGAATAATGCTGTGAATAGGTAAAGGGTATGGCTTCAGTAAAGTTATCTTGAACTTAAATCTGTATAACTTGCATCACAGCTTGAAACCATCTGAAGGAAGTTCATATGGGTGCTGATATACCCTGAGGGGATTGTTTCACAAAGGCAGTTGGAGCATCTGAAGGGACTATTAAATGATAATTCTGTTATTTCAAGAAAGATGACTCTTTATTTCAGTGTTATGAATTCACAAGGTCTGACTATCTCAAAGCCGCTTTGGGGATCAAGGTGAAAACATACATCATATAAATATAAGTAGTGCTAATCTCTAACCTGTGACATACTGCTCAGAAAAAAAATGTACTGCATACTGCACTCTTATTTATTTTAATAACTCAGTGCCACCTGTCTCAGGGAAGATATTCAGCAGAAGAGGATGTTGCATAGAATACACTAACTTATATGACATGTTGCCACATAGATACATTTGAGGTATATATCGGGGATGAGGAGGAAGGGGAAGGAGAAGAGCAGGCAAGGGTTAATAAGGACAAATTGTGTTTCTTTATATTCTTTAGATGTGTAGTAAAAAGGAATTGGTATACCCTTTACTCCCATATCCTTTCTTCTGTGCCCCAGCCAGCAGCTGGAGGCAGCATATCAACATCATAATTTGCTACTGATAGTATTAAATCCCTGTACTTGCATTCTGCAGTCCTCCATTCCCTGCCACACAAACAGGGCAAAGAAATGTATTGCAGTATGACTTTAAATCACCGCATCTTCCAGGGCTATGCCAAGGGCAGCACAGCTGTGCTGAGGTGGCACTTCAAAGCTCCTTTGAAGATACTTTGCCTTAACTAAGTATTTAGCCTTAACTAAGTATTTCATCTAGTCCTGTTTCATCTAGGACTATTTAAGACCTCTACCCAAAATAGTGTTCAAATATACTGTGCAAAGAAGCCTTTGAAAAAGAAAAGGATTAAAATGTGAATAATTTTTAATCACACAAATGTACTTTTGATATCACCACAGCCCTTCCATTTATTTGGTATTTTTGTGTTTAGTTTTGTAAAGCATAGTATTTACATGATGGACATTAATAGCTACTTTTGAGTGACTTAAGGTTTTGATGCAAATATACATTCATGATCTTTTCTTTCAGTGTGTTACTAAAAATGACAGGCTGCCATGGTTTTGATGGCCTGAAGATGGATTGGGATGTAACTCCCTGACACATAAGGGGCTATTTACTAGGTATTGTTCAATTAGCACAGAAACACCGTTAAACAGGTCTCCTGGTTTGATGTTGCCCAGGAACAGATTTGAACGCTGGAGAGAGAAACTCTGCACCTAGAACCTCACTACCAAGATGGATTTGGCATGGACAGAAGGCAGTGATATTGGAGAGATTCTCAGATTTGTTAGCCAACCAACAGTAAATCCGTGCCTCTAAATCTCAACTTTAGGGTTAAAACTTGGCACTTTATCTTGTCTATTTGAAATCTTCTCAATGCAAGTAAGCCACTGTCTACCCATGACCAGATGGATGTTGTATCCAGGCTTTTTATAGTGCTTACCGCACACTCCTTTTATATATATATTTACAGAAGGATATTGTTTGGAAGCACAGGGATGTATGCCAGCATCTATGATCAAATTTCAGATGGAATTGTCCTCTATTATCACGCAAAGTTTTGTGCCATGTACTTATGCATTTGTCATCAACCAAATGTCCTCAGTCCTTGAGGTAGCTACATATTGGTCGTAAATGATTTTTGTATCTCATTTGACCTTTTGGGAGGCCTCTTTGTGACAAATCTTCTGTTAACGCAAAGTGTTCCATAAACAAGCAATACTGCAGCCTGGTTTCCTACAGAATCTCATTTTAGCTTCTTTATAGCCTCTGTCCCCCATTAGCACTTCTCCACTGTTGCACAGATCCCCTCCGTTAGAAGGCAAAGGCAGAAAATGCTGTGGCTATTTCCAAGTTGCTTTGTGCCAGGTAGCCTGCAAATGCACCTGCTGATTGCCCAGTTGACTGCTGCTAACAGCAGTCTGTAATACCTGAGTTTTACCCGCCTGTTCCTCAGTACAAGATTAGTTTGGTCCTTTCTTCTACCCAATTTTCACAAAACACTGAGATATCTTCTTTGTCAAAGTTGGATGAAACTGGCCAGCAGATACTGGAGTTAGTGCTGGGAAAGTAGGAAACAAGTCAACAACCAGTTTGTTACTATCATAATGAATTATTTGCAGTATCTTTTGTCATAGGCATCTTATTGCAAGCAGTGTGTGTCTGTGAAGGCAGGAGCTATCAAAGCTAAGGACTTATGTAACAGGGAATTTCACGGGTAGATGTATATTAAAGAAAGAAATTACATATCCTGTAGATAGCCGCTGTTAACATCACTGTTTTGCACATCAGTGTTTGGCTGCTATTTTCTCCAGCAGAAATGCATCATTTTCAATATCTTTCAGGGCATACAGCACTGAGAACTCAACATCATAAGAAAAATAAAGTTAATAAACTAATAAGAACATAACATTGCTTGGATAAAAATCTTAACAATGTACCCAAGGATTGTCTCACTAAAGAGTTTTCATTCTTTTAGAAAAACTTCTTGTAGAAGATCCAGCAGCATTTGAACATAAATGGTATGCTGTTTTCTTACTGTTGTGACAAATTCAAGTTAGGGAGCTAAGCATCACAAAGCCTTCTGAGAGCCATTTCAAACTGCGATGGAAGGATATGTGTAAGGACTACTATACTTATACTGAGCAAGGTCACAGCTAAAATCCTCTTACAACTACATGGTAAGCCTCACAGGCCAAAGGTGCACTACAAGAGAATCTGCTCAGAAGTACCAAAGCTAGCTCAAAAAAGAACAAGCAGAGCTATCAGCTTAAATTATGAATACAGGGTATCTGGGTTGGCACTGCACAGCTGGTCAAGCAGCTCAAACAGCCATGGTGGGCATCTCTGCATTCGTCTCCATGGTTTGGGGGAAACTTCTGCCTAAACAGCTCAGGATATTTGAATGGACTGATATTTTTCCAAATGTCATGTTCTTTAAATGTTGTTTGAAGTTGAAGGTTTACTCAGTTCCCCTTAGAATATCACTGCAAATATCACCAAGATGTTTATATGTGTCCAGCTGCTTTATCACCTCCTGTTCCTACTCTCCCAAAACAGTGCAAGGGAACAGGAGAAATTATTCAGCAGGAAGAAGTCTCAGACCAGTTTCATGACAAATACTCACCTCTGCAAGTGAAGGCATAATATCCTCATGAAAGGACCAATCCTTCGTTCTCGATGACGATCACGTTGTGTGTATTGCTGCCTGGAGTGCTAACAATAATCCCCCATCCCCTACAATCTAAGCAAAAAAAAAAAAAAATCAGAAACACAGTTGTGAATATATTCTTCACCACGAACTCCAAAATATGTTTGTTCATTGAAAGCTGTGCTGATGAAAACCTCTACAAGGCACTAGATAAGAACCCGGAAATCATCACAAGTCAGGGAGTATTTCACTTGCATCTCCATCATTCTTTGGGTAAAAACCTGTTTCATTTCTATGTCTCTGATAATGCTGTTAATAATGAGGAATTCTCAATACAGTCTCTTTGCTCAGCTAGTTCTGGGCTCTCTGATTATCTCATTGAAAGGATGAAGTATTATTATTTTAGCCAATGGATTTTACTCATATCTTCTCTTCCACTTAGACTTGTCTTTTCCTGAAAGCCCTTTAGCTGTAAAACCACATATCCATTTCAACATCTAAACCCCTTTGTCTAGTAACGTTTGTCCTTTTTTAGTGCACCATTGTGCCCTGCATAAGTAATCATATGAGTAAAGGGATGTGCAGTGATCTATATACTGAAGAGATTCCTAAAAAGAGGAACTACTGGGAGAAGTGAAATGCATGCCAGCACTTTAACTTTTCTTCCTGCCTCTGCCAGATACCATCTGTTATCTTTAGGAGGTTTGGGACTACCATTTTTCTGTGAGCAGTATAGAGGTGATTACTGGAGAGAGCGAGCTGTGCTGTTGAGCTGTAAGCCAGTGCTGCATGATGTGGAAGTATGCAGCAGCCTTTAACTGAACACTCCACATACAAATTAGGAACAATATTACAGCATCTGGTGTATGTAATGGGAGAATAAAACAGCTGTGCTAGATGAAATATTGAGTATGTCAAATTATTACAACAAACTTTATAAATATTACTGTTAGTCTGACTGCAATCATTTTTTAATAGCATGAGAAGACAGAAAGAGAGAGGAGTTCTGTACATCAAATGTTATGGAAGAGAATGATTCTACTGTAGAGAGCATGAGGACCAGCACCCAATTAGAGCAGACAGAAACTGGCTGCAAACAAGAAGGAAACTAGAACAGCAATTCCAGAATGAGAAGGATAGTTCTAATCTCAAGATCTGCCATGGTAGCAAAAGTCCACAAAGCATTAAAGAGATGTATTTTGCAAATTTTTGCAACATGAAAGTTACATTTCATTAGTTTTTTATGGTATTTTGAGCCGAATAAATAAGCTTTACTACCTGCATCCTCTATTGGCTCATTGAGGCTAACTGGGCTATCAGCTATCAGCTTTCTGTCTTGATGCACTATAGATGGGCAATCACACTTTATTTAATGGCTAAAATGGACACTTTTGGTGATACCGGATTCTTCAGTAAGATATGTAATTGTTCCCAGTTTATGCAGCTTTTATTGAGTTATTATTGAAAACATAATTTCATGCTTGGTTAAGTGGCAAATTTAATTCAATCACTAGCGAGATAAGGTAACAAATATGACATTACCAGTATTACTTCTAAGAAAGGAGAGGAGGTTCTGTATAGCTAACCAACAAGTATAATTTAGCTAAGCACTTTTTGGTTAGCTTTTCAACATTTACTGCTGATGGATTTAAAAGTGCAGGAAGAAACTTTTCCATCTAAAGTAGGTCAGTTGTGACTGAAAGTTGTCACTTAGTTGTAATATATAAGTTCAGCCTTGCGGGTACATTACAATCCCAGTTAGTTTTGGTAAAACGGAATTACCACTGGTCCTGCTTTTTGGTGCTTCAGGACAGAGATGAGTCATTGACTGGGCAAAGGACTTGTGGCTGCTTATGGGATTTAATTAACCACAACTAAAAATTCAGCATCTTCCTCCATGTACTTGTGTGTGCATCTATGCAATACTTTCACAAATGCATGCAAAAGGCACAGGAAAAAGGTAAGAACTATCTTTTGTTGAACTGAAGTCAGTGAGACATGTCTGGACATGGACTATACAAGGTACACCCTCTTTTCCCTTTTCAACACAAAATCCTCGAGAAAGACAGCTGGATG
The DNA here is from genome assembly GCF_000737465.1 of Haliaeetus leucocephalus. NCBI lineage: Eukaryota > Metazoa > Chordata > Aves > Accipitriformes > Accipitridae > Haliaeetus > Haliaeetus leucocephalus. Next base: position 5,939,566 of record NW_010973082.1, read on the forward strand.
AAGCCATGGATTGCTTTATGCAGGACTGACAATAGTGCTGCTTGGAGCAGGAGATTGGACTAGAAACCTCCAGAAAGCTCTGTCAACCAACATTGCTGTGAGTCTGTCTGTTGAACAGATTCTGGCTGCTTTGATCCTAACTTCTCTCCAGAAACATTAACTAGTATTCCGCTGCTTTAACACAGGCATCTAAGAATAGCCCAAGGAAATGCCTGCTTTTCTTCGTAAGGAAAACTTAGCTTTTAGATTCCTGCAGTTTAATGAAATTAATTTTCCCCCTTATTTCTTGAATATAAAGCAGTTCAGACTGTCTTTGACACCTCACAGTAAATACATTGTAAATTAAAGGTAGCTAGACAAATTTTCAGTGAATTTGATGAGATGAAAGGGTAAAGCATTCACTGGAAATACATTTTTTTCATAATAGATTAGAATTTATGGAGACCCTTACTGACTTTGCAATTACACCAGTTATTTAGCATCTGCGACACTACTTGCTTCAAATGTCATCATTTTTAGCTTACTAATTCAACTGATCATCTTATAAGCACAGTGAAATTCCACTGAATATACTTAAAATATTTTTTTCTTTAAAAAACCCAAGATTCTTGAATTATTTTTGCAACTTTGCACAACATAAACATGTATTACAAGGTTTATGGCTTTGACTCTTACTGGCTGAGCTAGCAGTATTTAATTTTATAGTCCAAGTCACTTCATGTAGGTAAAGAACCAGAATTAGACACTGATATTTATGCTGCATCCCTAAAAGTCAATAGCACATTGAAATGGTTAGGTCTTTTATGCCATGATTGCCCAGGTTATGTTTTCTCAAGGAGCCCTACCAACCTACAAAATGTTTCATCATTTTTCTGTGGTGAAATTTTTACTTGAAATAGCAAGATTTAGTCCTTTTACTGTCTGCCTGAATTCCTGAAGCACCACTGACTCTACAGAAGGCAGTAGGATTTTTATTCTGGCCTGTTGGTGTTTGCAAGCAAGTTTTAAGAACTTTTGGAGTCTCTTTTGTATGGGTTTGAGTTTCTTCACAAACTTTTGAAGCTGAGGACCCAACACACCTCATTGGCCTAAATTTTAATCTTTTTTCATTAACCAAATTTTGCTTAATTTACTTTAAATATAGAATCCCATTGCATTCAATGGAGTTGCTTTTGGCAATCAAAGGAAACTATTTGGAAGGGGATAGCAAGCAGTATTTGGTTCTAGCTGAGGAATTGGTGGATATGTTAAGTAGTATAAATACTGCTAGGGAGTAAAAAAAACTGATTTTGCCAAACACATTTTAAATAGAAAATAGCTTAATGCATAAAAAAAAATGTAGTGTACTGATACTATAGCTTTTAACTATTGAACCTATATTTCTACAATAGAACTCATTGAGTGTGGGCTTGAGAAATCACTGAAATTTAAAAAATGATTACTGAGCTGAATACAGTAATTTAATGAATTTGGGTGAAAAAAATTTGAGAAATACACAAAATGTAACAAAAGCCTGGTTAAAAAATAAGGTAGGAGTTAGAATTTTCGTGGCATGGCAAAGTCACTTAACAGTCAAAGTTCTAAATAAAAGGAAAATAAATTTTTTAAAAACCACACAGGGGAGTAGTAAATTCATAATTTCTACTGAGTAAGAATTGGCAAACTTCTTGTCAATAGCTGTAAAATGCCTTCTATATGGAAATATTTCAGGACGTTAAAGGCAAGGAAAGGTATTTGGTCCAATGCTTTTGCCTCCAATATACAATTTATGTCAGTTTTATCTTTCCATTTTTTAATACATTGGGTTTTTTTCTATCTTCTCTGTAAAAAATGGACACACAGAAGTCAGGAATTCTAGTGAGACTAGACTCTTTTTGAAAGAGAGGTGTGTCACTGTCATTGCTTTGTTTGATGTTATGCTGGCCACCATTTCGTATCTTTGTTATCAAACTCAGTAGCAACATAGTTGCTGCATGTCTTGATATCATTATATTCCTAACCAAAGTAAAAATACCTGTGAAGAAACTTTAAAGATATCTAAATTGAATTCAACCATCTTTCTACCTCTGCGTGTCACAGGAGGAAAAACTACTCTTTTATATTAAAAATCCTTTGATTAATTGTTCCTGGTCTTGATATCCTTTTAGAAAAGGTTCTTTACAAGTATATGTAGTCCTTCTCTATTGATAAAGGAAATGCTCTAAGTAATATCATATTTTCTCATTTAAATACTTTCTTGGTGTTCTGCTTTTTTTTATTATGTTTGCAGCTGTTTCAAAGCACCTTAGCTGAAGCCTTCAGAAGTAAAGTACACACAGATGCCCTTTATTAGCCTTTCTGGCTTTGTCTGTCATGATCCCTCATAATTTTCTTTGAATGCATACATCTTTCTTTGATAGTTGCGTATGAGATTGCCAGGGTGGCTCTCAGCAAACAAGGGTGCATTTTAAAGGATAAGCAGAGTGCCTGTGAAATCATTGCACTGCATTACTATAGCTTATCTTTCTACTTTCATGGTCTGTATTCCTCATATGGATTTATTTCATCTGTGCTTGCACGCAGCTTTGATAGTGCCTTGTACCCTTGCATTATTTGGCCTGCTTAGACTCACCATAAAGCCTTATACTTAAAGGATAATGTTCATGATGGGGGAAGTATACAAGGCAATAAACGGCTTTTGCAGGTGATTAAACACACTGAAGCAAAGCTGAGGCATTTGAAAACCCCAAAAGCTGTTTATCGTAAGCACGGCAACACGTCACAAAGAGAAGCTGTGCTCAACAAGCCACAACATTAAATAAAAGCTTTTCTTTGCCTTGTCTTGCAAGGACTGGGAAGTTTTGTAGTGCTGCCTTCATTTCACCAAATAGATCCTTCCTTCTCATTTTTGATATAGTGTGGGTGGCTTTCATTGTGTCACATATGGTGTAACAGGAGATGGTTCCAGTGTAATTGCTGGGATAAAAGCAGCAAAGTGTTTTTCTTCAAATCACTAGGGAGGTTCTTGATGATAGTCCTTTCCTCCTCTCCCCACCCCACAGAGTGCCCCTTTATTCCCAACTCCTTTTTTTTGCTTTTACTACTACTCCCTTTGTCTATGCTTCATGATTTGTTTTTTTTGGTTGGGTTGGTTTGTTTGTTTTTTCCAATGGTATCTTCACCTCTACTTTCCCCAGCACTTCAAAGTTTTCCTAACAAGAATGCTGAAGGCTGAAATATTTAGCCACTTTAAGGAGGAGGTTAGAAGCAGGAGTATTATGAGTCACAACATTTTTAATGCTAGGGAACCTCTGGTACACAAATAGTACTACTTTCGTAATGATGAGTTATCTAAAACTGAACAGCCTTTTTTTAGCAATTATAATTTACTAAGCCATATGATCATCAAGAGTATTTTCTTTAAAATGCGATGAGTCTCTTTTTTTTGTTCCAGCAGAGTGCCATTTGATAAACTCTTGCAGATTTCCGTTCGGCTTCCTATCAAACGCAGTGAATAAAGCTGCACTTGCAATTTTTCAGCCTCAACTTACTGGTACACATACTAGTAGTTAGATATCACTATGGCTATTTGTGCAAGTTAGACACTTAAGTGATACTATAGTTAACTGCTGGCACAAACTGTATGACAGAAAAGTAAGTCACAGGTCAATAACCCTCATGGAAGACTGTAATTTTCTATGAATATGAATGGAAGGAAACTTACAGTCCAAGGAAAAAATATTTAATATTTTGCAGTGGTTCACAAAGACAACATTTTTGCTGTTCATTGCTGAGAATTACAGCATAGTCTTTCTCATTTATAAATTAGACCTTGAGGCAGTACCTTCTATGAAAGGAAAATATGAAAGGAATAATAGAAGTTTGGTAACTAGCTTAGATTGAAGGCATATGCTGTAAAACAGAATTCATCAGATAATGTGATAGGAAAAAATCTGGTTAGCAATTCCAAGTAGTATTTGACTGAGTGTTTTAGGAAAACTAGTATTTACTCATTTATGCATACAAAACCATTCCAATAGTGTTGTAAAAAAACCCCTGTTTACATTACATTCTTGTCTCAGAGAAATATAAATCCAGCATAATTCTGGATTTGCACCAGTGTTACTGAAACACAAATCTATCCTTGAATATCTTTATCCATTGTTCACTATTACGTTTATCTAGGTCAAATCCCTAATCCCTAAAATTATGGCTAAAGAGGGAGAGGTGGCATTCCTTAGCCTCACCAAGAGCCAGCAAGAGCATTCACATCATGGCAGCCCCTTGGGGAATTTGTAAGAACTGCATGCAGATGAACACTGTTTTTTGATGGCTCCTTGAGAAGGCAAACTCAGAGCAGACACTGGTATCATAACGAAAGACACACATAGGAAAAATGTGTTTCATCTACAGTCGCTGGAATACATTCAAAGGTAACTGCTCATCCACAGATTGTGCTGTACCATTTCGGGAAAACATGCACATGTTTCTGCACAGGGCAGAAAAGATGAAGTGCAGAAAGAGATGTCAGTCCCTGAATGTGAAAAAATATAACTGACAGTATTTGTGTGGACTTTCTGGGAAGACACGTGTCATTTGAAGATGTGCTGAGGATTTCAACTGTCACATTTGGAACAGGAATTAAGGCTAATGATAGTAAACATAGTGACTTTCTTTTAGAAATCTCATTTCCCTCTAAAAGGAACGAGTTGTTTCTTCCCATTTCGGGTTAGGAAAGAAGCGCTCTCAGACTGATTTGGAGTGCTTCTCACAAAGGTTAATCTTCTGAGTGTTCTCCATTTACTGTTGTCTTGTCAATCTCTATAATGAATGTGAAGTAAACATACTCAGGTAGCTTTTTATATTTATTGTATACTTTTGAATATACTCAGAAGAACATGGAGAACTGGTTTTAAGGAAATAGAATAGCATGCTTATATTTTGTAATTTTTAAATCATTTTGAGTTAACCAAGACTGGTTTTGTAAATGGATTTTCTCTTTTTTGCCAAAGATGTAACATTTTTCATGCATGAATTTGGTGGATTATATATAACTAAAAGAATACTTTCTTCATGAGTAGTCAGAAAAGCCAGATAGTGGGAGTTTTTTGGTTGAAATAGGTTTAGTAGGGCTTTTTCCCTCTATTGCACTTTCCATCAAAATGTTGCTCATTTTAATTAAAAACATGAATTCTATTATTTTCTGCACTATAGGGATAAATATCACAATAAAGAATGTTTCAAGAGAAATAAAACTATTCCACTAAACTTTTTTTTCTGAAACATAAAGCCATTACCATTACAGAATTTTCAGAGGAAACTTTGGAAGACTTCTGGGACCATATTTTTAACACAGTTACATACCTAATGAAGATTTACAAATGTTCTGAACCCCATTTTCATCAACAGAACTTAGTGCCAGAATGAGTCTATGTCTTTCAAAATCACTTCAAGTGTCTATTTACATCTTAAGGACTGAATTAGTTTTAAAACTCTAACCCCTAGACTTCTGTGAAGTAAATGATCACTTAAGGCAGTGTCGTCCTCCACTAGATTAAATAGACTTCTAATATTTTATCTTCTTCTGAATATATTTTCACTTCAGCCACAGTTAATATGAAATATACTGCATTTTGTATTTGCTGCATGAAAGGAAGATTGATTTATTTCAGGTAGTTTATAGACTATTTTATTATTCACATCAAGATCTCATCTATTCCCTCTACATTCATATTTTATAGCACTTTAACTGATTGATTTGATTTGACTCAACACTTTGATGGCACCTTTGCCATGGAGGCTGCACACATAAAACACAAATAATTTACTTGATTCATTTCAAAATTATTTACCTTACCCTTGGGTTATTTTGTGAACTTCTGGCCTTTTGGTTCTGACCAGCTTAACCAGGCAAATGCAGGTAAAACACAAGTCCCTAGTCCCCGGGGGTAAATGCCATATTCACTAAGTTACATCATCATATTTACAGTGCTGTACAATACAATTCTAGTCATACCAATGCAGCAAAGACTCCAGAGTTTAGGCCTGAATTTGTCTAATTTCCAAAGCGCCTCTTGGTGCTTGTTTTTCTCTCTCTGGACTGCTAGGAGCAAATCAGGTCTGGCAAAAATGGTTTCATCCTCACTGAAGTAAAATGAGCAATATTGGCTCTCACCCATGTCTGAATTTGGTCTTTATTCCCAAAAGCTCGGTGGCTTATCTGCAATATTGGAGGTAATTGTGATGGTGAGGCAGGAGCAGAGCCTGGATCTCTGCTCCCACAAGGAGACATTCTGCATTATCCTTCCTCAATATGAAACAATTTAGAAGTCTACTGTACTTCAGACATGCACCGATCATTTAGAAGCCCTTAATAAACTACTCAGAATGGAGCCTAGATATAAATTCTTAAAAAAAAGTGTGTTAAAATTATTTTTAGACAAAATAGCAAAGTAAGTCTGGGTATATTTTATGATTTCTTTCCCTTTATCTGTTTTGTTTTCTTTTCTCCATGCTCCTGCATCTCAAAAATGAAGAGAGTTTTGTCTTACCTAGGTGTTATCAGAGGATTGGATCCTTCTGGCAGTAAACTTCCTACTGCTCTTCACAGTTGTGAATGTTTCTCTTATTGGAATTATAACTCGTTCAGAACTTTCTCAAACTAAATTTACACAAGAATAATCTGGCATTTGTGGTTGCTCTCGTACATACACTTTGTGTGTGCTATTTCCAATACAAATGCAAACCTGTCTTAACTACATTAAATATTACTATGGTAGGCCATAGTACTGCAATCCCTGAAGTGAAACTTGCTTAATGGGGAAGTTGTGGTGAAATACACATCAGCAAGAGAAATTTATAATCTTTCATTGTAAAGACCAACACCTGTCCTGCGTACATGCGTAAAAGCCTGTTCACTTCAGCGAACCTGATTAATTGCACTGTAATGCTAGTATATTATAAAAATAAGTACCAGAGGAATTCTTTAATAGAAATTACTGCTATTTTCAAAGGTATCATAAGCTTCTGAAGAAATCATATGATTGTTGTCGTTTAACCCCAGCCGGCAACTAAGCACCACGCAGCTGCTCGCTCACTCCTCCCCCTCTCCCCCATGGGGTGGGGAGGAGAATCGGGAAAAAAAAGTAAAACTTGTGGCTTGAGATAAGAACAGTTTAATAGTTAAAATAAATTAAAATACAATGATAATAATAATAGTAATGACAAAGAAGATAACAAAGAGAGAAAGGAAACCCCAGAAAAACAGGGGATTCACGACGCAATTGCTTGCCAACTGCTCAGCCAGTCCCCGAGCAGCAATCCACCCCTCCCGGCCAACTCACCCCAGTTTATATACTGGGCATGATGTTCTATGGTACAGAATAGCCCTTTGGCTAGTTCGGGTCAGCTGTCCTGGCCATGCTCCCTCCCAGCTTCTTGTGCACCTGCTTGCTGGCAGAGCATGGGAAGCTGGACAATCCCTAACTTAAGATAAGCACTACTTAGCAACAACTAAAACATCAGTGTGTTATCAACATTATTCTCACACTAAATCCAAAACACAGCCCTGTACCAGCTACTAGGAAGAAAATTAACTCTACCTCAGCTGATACCAGGACAATGATTAACCTTAATTTCAAGATAAAATTAATCTATGTTGTTATGACTTTCAAACGGCTAATTCACGTACTTTGTTCTAGGCTGGTTTAGTTAATATTGATTAGGATTGCTATTCCAAGCTGTTACTTTATGATGCTCTTTCTAGATCAGCCCTCTTTTTTTTTTACTTTTTTTTTTTTTCCAAAGATCTAAGTGCTGGACTACATTCTTCAGCTAAAATCTTTACATCACAAGGATGAAAAAATGATGGTGACTGTGGTTTTTAGCTGTTGTCTTTCTTTACAAATCTTATGTTTAATCTCTGGCTTCACTTTAGTTTACAAACATGCTAAAACTATTTTAAATCTCAGAGAAAGATAAAATAAAGTTTCCAAATAACGGGTTATAAGTTCTCAGCCTTTTTGTAGTAGATGTGCTGAGGGTGGATCACTTATTTCTCTTTGACTAAAATGCTTTCAAGCATCTGGCTTTTGCAAACAACGGCCGTTCCGAAATGATTGTATTTGGGCTATGACCGAAGCTATGCAGCTGTTATATTTACAGTACAGTAGATGTCAAATAACAGTCAAAGTAATTTGGGCATCACGGGAAATAATAGGAGTGATTCTAGTGCTTTCTGTGAAAACCTTCAAATTCCCATTTCATTAAAAATTCCACTCTGCAGCTGGTAGCAGAGATTACTAGGTTTCACCATCTGTGCAGATTAATGTTTCCTAAAGGAGAATGAATGCAACAGATGAGATGGCTGGCTTTTCAGATAAAACAAAACCCCAAAGTAGAATCTCTTCCCTGACTCTTGCATCTTACACCTGTTTCCTTTTTATCACATGACTGAATTGTTTAGGGCAAACAATTCCAGCTTTCCTTAAAGCTGATTAATTTTAAGACTACAGATCACCAAAATGTTTGTGGGCTTGTAACTGTGTAGAATTAGTGATGGGAAGATTTAGATTTTATTACAAATCAGTTGAACACCTTCTTTAGATGTTATTCTGCTCATAGCCAAGTAAAATATCTTCACCCCAACATGCACAGTGATTTAAAAGTGTCACAGTGTGTGTTACAGGCTGGAATAGCAGTGACAAGCCAACATGGGGAAGCTCAGTTGCTTCAAACCCACTCCCTGTTGTTTTCAGTCTCATCTCTTTCTTTTCTACTGGCCATAACTAATCTTTCCAGGGGAGCAAGCATGTGATTCATTTAAATTGCATTTTTAATCAATCCTATGTCACTACATATCTTACAATGTTATAATTTTCAAATTACATTAGCTTCACCGCACACCAAACACTGAAATAAATTCTTGGCAGTGATCACTGTATTAGGATGAATCAGTAAAATTAATAGAGTTTCTGGGTTTGCCAGGAAATGGGATCATTAATTTGATTATTTCTTGAGGGCAAAAAAGGAAAGCACAATAGGCAATTACGGTGACCTTGAAACATCCACTGTGCTTACCGAGCCAGGTATCAGTCCCTCCCTGGGTTTCCTGGTACGCAGGCATGTCTTCCCTGAAATAAAAGATGGTTTGCTTTGTTCTTAAGCATGCTGGCCAATAGACAGACGCTGGTATCTGAGACAACGCAAATCATAGCGTGGTGGGGTCAGCAGCCTCCCACAGAGGCGACATACAGCAGAACGGGGAGGGGGACAGCTGCCTCGTACAGAGGCAGGTATCACCAAAGCCTCTCTCGGTGGCTGCAGAGTTCCATGTTTGTTCTTAAAAAAGACACTCACCCATGCGTAAGGAACAGCGGTAGCACAGGGTATTACCATCCATATGGATTAAACATTAAAAAACCCCAGCACCCCAGAAACCAATTACTAATACAAACATGAAAGTGGATAATTAAACTCACTGGCAACATTGGTCCTTGCTCTCCCTTGCATTTTCCTTTTATTGAAACCCAGCTGTTCTTTGGCTGTTGCCAGGGGTAACCAGCAGTGACATTCAAGGTCATCAATGAAAAGCAAGCCTTTTCTCCATGAATATTTTCCACTTTCTTGGAAACTTGCATCTTAGAATAAATTCCTTTAAAACAATGTATTTTGGTCAGTATAGCACTTGGGTTGTTTTTTTGTTTTATTTCCCTTCACTATGCTGCTTTGGTCAGACTATTACTGCTCTTCCATGCTAATTGTAATAAGCGATATCCCCAATAGCTCATTGTTCAAGTAATGTCTCTCAGAAGTGTATTACAGTATCACCAAAGCTGCTCTGTCCTCCTTTAAGACAAATTGGTGACACCATAGGAGTGTACCTGTAAAGCTTCCCAGAGCCACCAGACCATCAGAAGTGGTGTAGTACCACCAGCAACCCTTTTGTCCTGTTTGTGTATATTCTACTTGAACAGCAGCAAGTCTATTCATTTTGGTGTTTTGCATATGTTACGATTTTCTTTTCCCCTTTCTATGTTGCTGGCGATTCATTTTTATGTAGTTTTCTGCCAAACAAATAGTTTATAGAGTTCATTAAAGCACTTTCAGAGGAATAAAGTCAGAGTTTCATGGGAAGATAGGGAAAAAATCCATTCTTTTAAATGGGAATTTTGTGGTGATTCATCATGCAGTTCTACTTTATATGATTTTGAACTGGGTAGGAATATGCTATATGGTTTAAATTGTTTTTTATTCTGTTTTTTATTTAACCTGTATTTGTCCATTGCTCATTTTATACTTTTTATGTAAATAAGCTGCCTGATGGTAAGCTAGAGAGAAATTAAAATTTTCAAATATGTTTGATACTGACTATGAGTTCCCCATACATTTTTATTATTTTGTCAGCTTTCCAAACCAGTATTTTGCTCTAAAAAGATGCTGCTTAAGAGATGAATACCTGGGAATGAAGGAACCAAATTATAGCTTTGCTTAGGTGAGCATAACTCCTTTTGATGCAAGTGGGAGTTTCACTTGTTTATGTGATGTGTAATTTGGAAAAGTGCATTTTACATCTAGTTTGACCCAGATTTTCCTATACCGTATTTGGAAAATAGAGGGAACAAGGACAGCAGACATCAGAGTCTGTATTCGGTACCTACACTGACCTGAGAGCATAAATTTCAAAGTGTTTTGCAGCCAGCAACTTGAAGGTGAAAAGAGACCTGTCTGCTTAACTAGGAGGGAATTCTCTCTCCCAGACTCAGCACAGCTTTTTCAGAGCTGCATAGTTGGCATCTAAAAGCACTGGAAGTGGTTTAGGCTGGATTATGGGAAGTGCAAATGACAGTACTTACCTATTTTACAAGCAGATTATGATGAGTAAGTATTAATTGCTTGCAGCGTAGGTTGGTAGATTTTAAAACTCACCAGAGGGCTTTACAGCTTTCCTGTAAAGCCTCCTCGACAGATAAATGTCAGACCCCATCTTAGCAGAACAATTGTCACCATCAAAATGTTGCCAAATGCTGGTGTGACAGCTGACATCGCAGGCAGCACGCCTGGATTGGAGCTGGGGACTTGAACTGAGAGAGACATAGCTGTAGGGTTATTTGTGCTGAAATGTCTCTGCACCAGGGTGTGTCAGCAGAGGGATGAAACCTGCACCACAGGTGGAGCAGTCGGTAAGAAGGGGCTTACACACAACCCAGCATCCCACAGCAAGAGTTTAAAATGGATGGGATTGTCATGCTTTATAGAAGATACTGTCATTATTTTATTTTTTGTACATGTATATTCATAGCATTCTTTAAGTGCTAGGGACCAAAAGGTGCCTATGAAGCATACAGCCTGGATTTTGAGAGAATGCAGAGAAATTTTTCTGAAGCCCAGAGCAGCTTTATGGATTGTTACAGAAATTCAGAGTGTATAGCTTAATTGGAAGAGTGTTTGTGCTTCACTGTGGGAGTCAAGGCCGCTCTTCTCTTTTGTTTTATCTTCCCTCCTTTCTTCACTTCACAGTCTAAATACCTGCAGTGGATTTTGAGTTAACTTGCATCCTGCAGAAGGTAAATGGCAGAAACTGTTTCTTACATTACTGCATTGGAACAGACTGTTGCAAGTTTTGCAAGGAAATCTTGTCACTCCTTATTCTTTCAGAAGAGACATGTATCGCTTTTAAATACGGTTATTATATATTACCTGTAGGGTAGCTTTTCTCTGGTGGGCCTCATCTTCCACTCCCACATGGATGAGGTGGACGTTTACACCTGTCAAAATGCGCTTGTTTCATGCTATGAAAAATAATTAGTTGGACAATAGAGAAGAGGCTCGTTGCTTTGAATTTGCATGTGTGATAAATCATCCCACAAGCCTTTCTTCCTGCACAAGTGTTTCTGGGATTGGGCCCTGTATTTGGAAAACAACTGATAAATACTCTTTTTTTAAACACCTATGATTCCAGAACAATGAAAGTTGCTGAAATGTAAGCACTTCTGAAAACGGTAATTTGTTTACATGTCTAGGATATAAAAGGAACTAGCAGCTTTTGATGGTCAGGGCAACAATTCCTGTGTGCTCTTGAAATTTCTGGAAAATATACGCATATTCTCTTCTGTTTTGCTTATGGTTCACACACACACACTTGCCATCACTGGTAATATGTGTTAGGAGAACTACTCCCCTGGGTAGGTATTGAAAGGTTGGGTCCAACATTAATACAAACTCAATTAACTCTAGCATATTTTGATTTGCAGAAGGTTAATGGACGTATATAAGGCCCAAACCACCTTTTTCTTCCTTAAACAGATTATTGCATTTATTTCAATGAATTTTTCAAATGAATAATGAAATATCAGAACATCACCCAGACACATCCCATAGTTAGCTATGAATACAATTCAGTCAAATGCTTTGCTCAGTATTACAGACTTTCAGTAGATCTGAAATTTTCCTGCAATATATCCACAGATAATTTCACACAAACTAAGCATCTTTGCTGACTTGTGAAACAAAATGTTTCCACATACCATGCCTTTTGTGTCACTACCCTTTTATTAACAGGATTAAGAAATAAATAGTTGTGTTGACAAGAGAGTGTAAATATTTCAAAAGATACCATGAGATATTTCTGTCCAATACTTCAGTCAGAAATAAAAAGTATGCTGACCGTACTTCAGCTTCCTAATGAGTTGGAACCATTTCACATCTCTAAAATTCAGGGAAGAACTGTTTAAAATACAGGCCATACATGACTAATTAGGAAAAAAAAAAAACCAAACCCCATAACATGAGTTAAGCCTATTTGAAATCCCTAAAGTATAGACATTTACTGATGTAAATCCAGGGATATATAGCTACAGTTTTACTCTGACACTATAAGTTTACATTGATCATTGAATTAATAAAATGCTAAAAAATTCCCAGTTCACATATGTTTCGAAGTGCTTGGGCTAAACATGTCATATTACTGAGCTGACAGACTTCAGCTTTGTTGAACATTCAGAAACCAAACCTATTTTCTCGCAGCTGTCTTGAATGCCAGAAATCTGTGGTTTTAAAGTATTCCCATAAGAACCTGTTTCACTTCTCTGTTCATCCTACCACCGACTAGGTTGTTTTATGCTCAGCTTCTTTTTGGCAGACAATTGACTGATTAGCTAATCAGAGATAGTTACAGACGTGCCTTCTTGGAACTACATGCATTTCTAGAACAACATATTCTGTCCTTTTTATACTTTTCCCCAATATTCGAGTTTAAAATTGGTGAACCTGATGCGCATTCCCATATATCCACTTTATCCCTGTTGTGGTTTAACCCCAGCCAGCAGCTAAGCACCACACAGCCGCTCACTCACTCCCCCCCACCCAGTGGGATGGGGGAGAAAATTGGGAAAAGAAGTAAAACTTGTGGGTTGAGATAAGAACAGTTTAATAGAACAGAAAAGAAGAAACTAATAATGATAATGATAACACTAATAAAATGACAACAGTAATAATAAAAGGATTGGAATATACAAATGATGCGCAGTGCAGTTGCTCACCACCCGCTGATCGACGCCCAGTTAGTCCCCAAGCAGCAATCCCCCGCCCCCGTTCCGCCCAGTTTCTATACTAGATGTGACATCCCATGGTATGGAATACCCTGTTGGCTACTTTGGGTCAGGTGCCCTGGCTGTGTCCTGTGCCAACTTCTTGTGCCCCTCCAGCTTTCTCGCTGGCTGGGCATGAGAAGCTGAAAAATCCTTGACTTTAGACTAAACATTACTTAGCAACAACTGAAAACATCTATCAACATTCTTCTCGTATCTAACTCAAAAACATAGCACTATACCAGCTACTAGGAAGACAATTAACTCTATCCCAGCTGAAACCAGGACAATCCCATTTAAAAATAGCCATGCTGTTACTGCGATCCCATAACGAGACAAATTTGGAGTTTTCTGTGTTAAATACAATGAAAGCTATGTCAGTAATAAATATGTCATTCAAGAAGAGACATCTTCCAGACTAGAGAAAGTGAAACCATAAAAGAAAGAGGAGAATGTCAAGGGAGTGTTTATATTTCACATGAGAAGGTTGTAAAGAAATACAGAGAACAGAGCTAGTGCAAGGAAATGCAAACAGGAAAGGCAGAATGGGATTTCAGGTAACTACAGAGAAAGCTATTTAAGTGGTCAAGCACACTGACAAAAGAACAAGCGCCTAATGGAAGTGGTCTGCTGGTTGTGTGGAGAACTGTACCCTGAGCATTTGCAACTGTCTCTCAAGGCAGAAGCTTGACTAGCAGAGTAGTCTTTTGTACAACTTTTATATATGTATCCTGCTCCACCTGTGCTTGTGTGCAGCCTTTGCAGAAAGTTGCCATGATGTAATTCAAAATCAGTTCAGCGCTTAAAAGCATAGACCCTATGCCAGGTGTGGTGAAGTGCACTTTAAACACTCACTGCAGGGGCTGTTTCTGCTGTCTTTGTCTTGGATCAAGGTTAAAGACACAAATCTGCAAAAGGCAAACTATTCCCTAATCAGAAATTCAGTTTTTAGAATTCTAGCCTTGAAATCAGGAAATATAAAGGACGTCTTATGAAAAATAGAAGGGATATTATGGAAAAGCAACAGTAGACAGATAGATTTGGGAAAAGGAGACTGTTATCCACCTTTTACCCATCATTCAGGCTTCATTGGGGCTGCATCTTTTATCTGCTGTGTGAAGAAACATCAAGAGAGGCTCAAGGAAAAACCCATCTGCAGAATGATTGTCCTTTTTTTCCTTCATTTCATCCATTTTCAGTGAAGCTTACAGACCAAGCACCAACAGTTTACAAGTAAGAGGCTTACCCTTATTTCCATTCCTTTCAAGAACTGGAAGACAACTGCTGATCTGTTATCGTGTTCAGCCACCTAAGGGGAATATAACTTCCTACCTCCAGAACAGACCACCACAGGTACTGGTAAATAAGTTAGAGAGTATAACCTGCTTGTAAATCTTACATCCAGTTCTCAGTCTCTGTGTCCACATAGGAAATTACCAGTCTCGCATCTGAGAATGTAACACAATACAAGAGTCTAGTGCTAATAGCACATTTCCCACCTGAATAGATTGACATTCAAGATACATTTCTTACTAGCACTGTCTTCTCAAGTACTTCCTCAGACATCTTGCCATAGCAGCTAACTATAAGAACTGTCCTGATGAAAGGATCCCTTTTTACCTGTATGATTAGCTCCTCATAATCCAACAAAGCCAATACAGTTTCTCATATTTATGTGGGAAAAAGGAGACACCCCTGTAATAACTCAAAAGCCAACGGCATGCCACTGAGACACTAGTGGCAAATCAATGCTTTCTTGAGCAGATTTGTCCTAACAGCAGATTTTTCCTGACAGCCCTATACAAAAATCAAGGGAAATAAACACTACACAGAAGCCACATTACAAGTGATGATGGCAGGGGAGAAAAGAAAAAAAACACACAACACCACCCCCCCCCCCAACACCAAAGAGAAAGAAAGGGGAGAAATCAAGATTGCCAAGAACTTCTCAGAGCTGAATTGGAAAAATAAAAAAACACCACTATCTAAGTTTGGCACCATAAAACTTCCCAGGTGGTTCTGGAAAATCTTAGAATGATGAAACAGCAGCTGCCTTGGTCTGGAAGGGTGCTGATGAGCTGAAGCCATGGGTGTATCATCCTTGGTTTTGCCATGCTCACGGCAGATAGGCATCAGCTGAATATTCTTATTTTTGTCCATTTTAAAAACAAGTATTTCCTCCATGAAGAGCAGAATTAATTGGAATTCTGCACATAGAAATGTCAACAGTCTGATTCATCTGGTGGCCTGCTATGCAAATAATTCTTTCTCAGTGGGGCTGGATGTATGTTGCCAGTGTGAACTCTCATTTCCTTGTAGCCCTTCCAGTTTCATCTAAACTTGTATCAGACTCTGTGTGACATGTTCTTCAAATATCCAAGCAGGTGTTTACAAAGGAAGCCTGCATTTCTAAAAACTGCTTTGAAAAGCTACATATACTTAGCCATGTGTTTTGCCCATAGCATCATTTATATGTATTTTCTTTATCGGTACTTCCTCAGAAAGCTAGTCTATTCTTATCAAAGTTATTTTTCAGTATATATTTATATTGGGATGCTCTCCTATGCATTTATATAGGTATAGCTTCTGTATATATTCACAGAGTATCCAAAATAAAAACCCATTTAAAAAAAGTTGAACTTAATCATGATCTCAGTTTTTGCAGTGCTGTAAAGTCACAGTAGTCTCATTAGCAGTATTGCTGATATCAGAGTCTGGGCTGGTGTGTTCAAGAAGGAAAGGGGAGCAGGCCTGAGTACCAAAAGCACTAGAGGATCAAATCATATATACATTAGCGCATCCAGTAAAGACATTAAAATTACTCCAGATTTATACTACTAGAAGTAAAAGTATAGTTTTCAATTCTGTGTCCTTTGTCCACTGTTCTTTGTGCTCATCTGTACGCTGCTAGCATTCCTTAAAGCAGTCTCAAGCATCAGACTGAGAAATGCATTTCCAGAGTGAGCTGAGATGGCAGACAGCTACAGGAAGGATTTTAACAGTTGTTTAAAAAAAAAGATAATGGAAGCAGTCTCTTTGGGAAATAGCTTTACATATTTCATAGCACCTGGCTCAAGAGCGGTGATGCCCAATCTATGTTAGCAGTCCCTAGACACAAAGAAACACAAATAGTGAACAGCTGCTTTGTAGAGACCACAAACACATCATCAAAAATTAAAAAAAGGTTCAAGGATTGTATAATGGAGATTTACAGAAGTACAGCAATATTTGGGCAGTTTTCACAAATACTTGTGCAGTCAGGCTCCTTAGATATGCTGCTTCTTGTCCTAATTTGATTCCTGTAATTTCTCTTAAGATAAAGCAAAAGAACACGTAGAAGTTTCAGCCTGATATTCTGAGAGGGTTCTCACATGAAAACGACCCAAACATATCCTGGGGAGGCTGAATAAAATCTAAGGGTCACATTGTCTCTTTTGGCATCATGGCTAAAAGAGGGAAGTACATGAGAAAAAGCCATCCAAAACTGTTTTCACTTAATTTTTCCCAATTCCCTCTCACAAGTAGTGAACAGAGGGCCCGTCCTTTAATCTCTTTTGAACCTGAAACTTTATGAATGATTGGGTTTTTTGATAGGAGGACCTTTTGAGATACTCATCTTGGATCTGTCTCAGAAATTCCTAAATGGGGGTAATCTACCTTCTTATGAGGGTTAAAGTAGAGTCAGCTATTTCTCAGCTCTACCTGCTCCTTCTGTTTCATCCTCCATCTTTGAAGCAAATTAGTTGAGATAACAAAACTGAAAAACAGCAAGCACTATAACTTCCCAAGATAAAGCAGCATTGTTTCCAGGTTGCACCTGCTCCGCTGTGTTGTAAAATATAAGCATCAAAGCAATAATACTGTTTATTGCCCTGAAGAGCGCGGATGCCTGATGCCAGTGCTTTTCTGTGGGGGGAATGGGAAAGGGAAGAAGATGCATCAGTAGGAGTGTGCGCGGGCTGGGAGGGGAGCCCGGTTTGGGGCTTCAGCTTGATTGGCTGACATCCTCAAACCCGGCAATAAAGTTTTACAGTGGAGAATAACTGCAGCGTTGAGAAGATTCAGTAGGAAATAAACTGCTGATGAAGCACACAGGTTAGGACTTTGGAAAGTAGAGTGACAATGTTTTGTCTGGATGAATCTGTCGATTTTTCTGTGTCAGGCTTCTACCATGAGTTAGAAATTGGCCCCAAACCAAATCATGTGAATCAAACAGGCCGAAGACTAAATGGGTTAAAATCAAACTCTGCCTAGCTTTAATAAGCAAAAAGTGTAGCTCATCTTCACTGACATTTTCCTTTGCTTTTAGTTTTATAAGAACTGAACTGTTTTTTTTATGGGACTTTTTTTAACTTAGTTGTCTTATTTGCTTTTTAGTATGGCTGAGTAAAGAATGCTTGAAACATGCACTGGAACTATATTAAACTTTAATGAATAAAGTGCTAGAGTACCTCAGGTTTAGTGTTAGGCTAAAAATGTTAGGTCTGAATAGGGGAGACCAGATTTCCATTTTTATTTACTAATATAAACACTAGCATTAATAATTAATCTAGGATTCTATTAAGGAATACTATGTTGTTCAAGGAAAGGATGAAAGTGGAAGTGGTGCGCAAAGGGTCAGTGAGACAAATGTGACATGGCATAGACTTGCTTAGTCACCAGCGAAACCAGCTAGTGTAAACATATTCCTGATAATGCAGAACTTCAGAAAAACATATTAGTTTTGCAAAAGAATCTTTACAGCTCTTTGTTCATTTTTAATGCCTGACTTATATACCTTGCCAGCAGAATGAATAATTACTACCATTCTGCTTTTGTTTGTATTTCCTTATAGTCCAACATATTCTGCACCATCAAGATGAGATTCAAACACCAGTAATAAATTAAACTAGCTGCCATGGCACCTTTATTGTTTCTGTGGATTGCATCTGTTGACACTAGATGGATGGTACAAGATAAAGAAAAATGCCCATGTTAAAAGCCATGGCGGGGGGGGGGAATGTTAAAACTTTCCGAGCACCTGAGTTTGAATCAAATGCTGATTAAGGCTTAAGTCAAATTAAATGTTACTTGTCTACTCTGAGCCATCCCAATAGCTCCAAGTACTGCTGCTTAGTGGCCTTGTTTCTACAATGTTCACCCACAGCTCTGAAAAGGGGAACCAGAGTCCAATTTAGCCCTAGATGTGTATTATAACAAAAAATTCATGCTACCCATGGGCAGAGTTATAGAGGCAGGATAGCAGATCCTGTGCCTATCAGTATATTCTTACTCAAAGGAGTAATATATAACAGGCTATCTTGCCTCAGGTAATAATCCCAAGGCATTGAAATGTCTTTTCTTTTCCGATAGGCAACTTGAGTACCTCCTTAGAGAATTTTGCAGGTTGTTAATTATAAAAAGGCAGTAAAATTGTAAAAGGAAAGACTAAGACTGTGATCCTGGGTTATACTGCTGAGCCATAAGTACCATATAACTAGAGTTATGGGAAGGAATTAATAGAAAATTGAAGCTGAATATCAGGAAAAACTTTCCAACAGTGAGAGCTACTAGACTATGACGGAGTCTCCCATGTGAAACAGTAGATGGTCTTCTTACTTGAAAGTCTCAAAACTGAGCTGAACAAAATGTTTTAGGAGGAACCATCCCAAAGAAGCCTTGCAAACTGATCTTCTTTCCTGATGTACCCAAAGCACTCGGAGAGAATATGGAAGTCACTATGGCCTTGACAGGAAGCCCCTGTTCCTTTGCTTTCCTTGTCAGTGATGCTCCTTAACGTTGTTATTACATGAGGTTGAAAATATGCAGTTAAAATATTTATTTGCTCTCTCGCTATCCCAATCAATAGTTGCTGCAGAGGACAAGTCTTCATAAACATACTGGTACATGTCAGTGTCCATTATACACAACAGAATGCACTTATTTTTCAATCAGAAATTTCTCTCAACCCTACTTTATTCGTTCTTCCTAGTAACATAGGTCTTGTAACATTCATCTTGAATGTTTTAACCTGTTTAGGAGGGCTCTATGGCATTTTTCAGAGCAATTTTTGTTTTTATTAATGACATTCCAAAACCAGTTTATAACCATATATATGCATTTCTTTCAAGTCTGTTTTTGCAGGTCTAGCCTACATAGCACAGGATGTGACAGTTTCTATCTGGTTTTATTTTTATTGCTGAATACAAATGTAGAGTTTGTCTGTGAATATTACAGCTGCCCTGCAGCTCTGGTAGATTTTTATGCTCTGTCTTTTTAATGATCATGTGTAGTTTTTCTTCTAAATGCCTTTTCTGCTGTTTACTGGAGTTGTGAAGTATTCACCAACTTCATGAGATGTGACCAATGCATAAGGAAGAAAGGGGATTTGATTATTTAAATTGCATGGAAAAATATGCATACTGTCAAAACAAAGAAGAGCGCAGGATTGTATTCTCACTTACACTCATACAAATCAGGAGTAACTGCATTGAAACTAGTGGACTGATATCACTGCAAACCCAATTTAAATATCAGTAAAATCAGGTCTACCAATTCCATATGTAACAATACTGTAGTTTTAAAGATCACATTTTATTGTGAAAACTGTTTACCTGGTACTTACCTTGCTGTCAGCAAAGCTAAAAGTAATTAAGACTAGCATAAAATATTTTCCAAATCCCAGTTACTTTTTTTCATTTAACAACACTTCTACAATCAGTTTCTCTCATTTTATGTGGATTTTTTTTTGCAGTAGTGATAGCATTTTACTATTATTGCTTTTATTATTCATTATTGTGAATATGAAACGGCACAAATTGGCAGGGATATGTTTTCATATCAAAGCTGGTTTTAAACTTTTCTTATTAAGCTATATATTTCAAGTTGGTTGAAGCATACTAAAGTTTGGATTGGCTTGGGTCACACAGCATAAATTGAGCAACGCCGTTCAACGTACTCTAGATTTATACTAATGCAACTGAGTTAGTGATCTGATACCTAAAGTGGGATTCACCACCTGTAACTGTAACCATGGAGTTTCACTTAGGCTACATCAATGCAGAGAGACGGGTATTTCCAGAAGTAATTCATCCTACTCTAACATAGTCATAAAAGATAGGTGAACAAATTATACTCTCTAGGCACCTGTCACTCTCCCCTAAGTATAGTGGTACACAAGACTATTAGTTTAAAACAAGATAATTAGGTATTAAATAGCAAAAATAAGGCAAGATAACTCTGGGCCCTAACATCTGAATAAACTGAAAAAAACAAACGAGACAAACCATTTTCTAAGGGAAAAAAATATCTTTTAGCCTTCATTTGGCTGACATTTATGTAGCTGCAGAAGCATTTAGACTGCATAAGAGATAATTGTTGCAACTGGCTACCTTTGCTATATCACCTTCCAGCCTTTGGGCCAGATACATACACAACAGTACTGTACAGTGCAGCATCAGTACAGCCTGGGATGTGGTTATTTCAGCTGAAATGACTCCCTGAGCTGTACACGTGTGCTGGTAGGTGCTGATGTTACTATACAGCCTGGTTTTAAATCCTGACATAGAAACAACTCTGCAATATTATGTAACTGGGAAAAGGACTTATGTTGATTTAGTTTGTTTTTTAAAATGATCCAGGTTTTGTTTATTAATAATTTTGTATCATTGCTGATGTACAGTGCAGCTTATAAGACAACAAACTATTTATGTTTTCTTACAGTTGTCTCAAGTAAAGAAAAGATAGCATTGAGGCTCATCTGATTATGTTATACTTCTATAGTTTAAAAGATTTTCCAATTTTATCTATTTATAAAATTACTTGAAGCTGAGGATTAAAGAGAAAGGTTTAAAGCAGAAAAGCTGATTTAAGACTGAAGATCTTTCTTAGCAGCATCCATTTAAAGTTAATCTTTGATCATCTGTGAAGCTGATTACCTAACATATAAAACCTATAAAAATTATCCTCTCTTTTATTATGCAGTACAAATATTGTATTCTTTCAAATTCAGTTGATCATGAATAATATTCAGAAAATCTGTTAACAAACAGTAGTCATAAATGTTACAGAGGGATACAAACAGACCATGACGATGGAAGGAGACAGAAGGATAGTGGAAAGCTTTGTCATTGTCACTCGCAGCAGTGAAATAGAATTGTAGGATCACAGAGAGGGCTTGTAAGGCAGAGACATAGTTCTCCCAAGATAGTGAAGGGTTTAATATTTAAACATACTTGACAGAGAACATACAAGAGGTCCATGATACACTCTTACAATCTATCTATTGATTTCACATGCTCTTCTGCCTGGATATTAAATACTCCAGATACTCCTCCATGCATCATTGCCAAAGTAAAAATAAAAAAGTATGTTCAGCTTGTCAGATTTTCTTGTTGGGCCTCCTGAATATTTGCTTCTTCTATTCACCTCAGTAACTGCGTGATGCCAGCCAACTCAGTTTCTCTAGTCCAGCAATCAGCAGTAGTACCAACAATACCAACATCCACCAAAGGCAAAAACCATCCGTACAATCTCTTAATGGCAGAGCTCCTAAAACTGCTATACTTCAGTGTCTCTGCTGACCATTTCTGCCTCTTGGAAATTCACTTAATCTGAGGAGTCTTACACAGCAAGTAAGAAAAGTTTTCCAAAGTTTTCACATCCTCAGACTTACTGTAAATGGAGCGGGTTTCATACAATCTTTGACTTTATTCCCACAAACCAAGGCAGGGCAGGGTGGGGAGGGGGGAAGATGGGAATCAAGGACAACGCTACTGATTATCAGAATCCACGCAAAAATTAAGCAATTTAAGAGTCATTTCCCAGTTCATAAATCACTTTGTGTCCATCTCTGCACTTTTATTTTACGTTTGTTTTTAAATGATGTAAGAGCTTTAAAGTCTTCTCTGCTCGCGCCCTATTTGTGTTCGAAATGTTCAGTTAACAATGCACTATGCCAAATATATGTAAGTCCAGAGCAGTCTTGAACAGTTAGGAAAGCTGCTGGGGCATCCTTTTTTTTATACCTTCAGAGTGCTTATCTGTTGGTTTCATATACAAAATGAAACAGAGTGCATGAAACCTAAGCTTATCATTACTTTAGCTAGAAAACAAAATCTTGCTTGCTACAGATCAAGATTTTGCATTATCTAGATATGAAACCTTTCCATTTGATTTCTGTATTAAACTATGATAAGGTGTTTGTTATGCCTTCTGTCACCAAACCCATCACACACGGGATTTGTTTTTCATGTCTATTATGTGCCTTCTAGCTTGAAATTAAGGGCAGGCTTAGTTTTATATTTAGGCAAGCTCTGGATACCCATTTAGAGAAAAAAACCCAAACTCTATTTTCAACATCTAATTTGGACAAAAAAGACTAAGTGTAGGATATTTCTGGGTAAAATGTGTCACTGGCAGATCAGTAATGCCATTTGCAAAGTGTTTTCATGTTGTCTGAAATTGCAGCTGTTGAGAAGATTCTAGATAAAACCACTTTGCTCATTAAATGTGGCTTCACTGGCACAAAAATCTGCCCTGTGAAGTGCATTTTCTGAACTCAGATAAAATTATAAAGGTTGCTCTGGTGCAAAGATTCAGCCAAGGGAATCTAACTGCAGGACTTGATGGTAGTGTGCTACTTACAGTACTTAATCCACTGAAAACACAGAGGAGGGGTGGCACCCAGGCAGTACTTACTGTTTTAAGGACTGAATTTTTCATATGAGTAGGTCACTTTTCCTATTTGTTCGTGCTTGATCTTTGTTTCTTTACAATTTTAGGAGGCTTGGTATCGATGAGCATTATATTGAATTTCATGGGGCTTGTAAGACCTATTTGCTCAGAAAAATGCTACTCGATGCATAAAGTTACCAGCACATCAAGAACAATGATGTACTTTTGTTGAAAATATGTATCTGTTTTCTAAATGACTTGGACTGTTGATTTTGTGTTTTAAATAGCCCAAATAATAGCGTTTGCTTGCTTAGAGAAATAAAATCTAATTTATAGTAATTAAAGCACATTAACCTGATTAAAAATTATCTCCATCATCCTATATTTAATACCTAGCAGCTCTGTTGCCAGGACAGTATTGGTTTATGCTGAGAAGGGATTGCTCTGTCAAATAGGCATGTTCAGCAGCACATAAAATAGGGGGAATTGGAGAAGTTGAAACTGAAAAAGGAGTTGGTAATTTTAGAAGTGGTTATTTAATTTCCTGTCTGTTTATCTGACCAGCAATAACAGTTTCATGGGAGGAAAGGAAGAATATCCTTTAGAAATTACTTGAGGTACTGGAGGGTTTTTCCTTTGAGATGACAACACAAGGAAGATTCTTGAGCATGACACATAATTGGAACAAACTACTGGAGGCTCAGGAAGCTCCATCCTGTCCTGGTACAGCTGGTTTACAGTGATGTATAGGAGCAATGCATTTGGCTCCAACTTCCATATCTACGCTGACACCCAATAAAAAAGTAAACTGTAGTAGTGACAAAATTTTCAAAGCAGGTTAACCTCTGAAATACAAAAGATGTTTAAACATGTTAAAATCTGTTATTGCTTGTTTAGCACATCCTATTTTTGTAAGTGGAACAAACAAGTGGAAGATGTGAAATATGGCCCTAGAATACCACTTCTTTAGATATGAATAGTGCTATGGGATCCTTCTGGAAGAAAGCATATATAAACCTGTGAGTTACTACCATGTGTTAAGTATGGGGCATATGTTATGACCTATTATTACAAAAAGTTTTATGATCATTTTAGAAAGAGAAGGGGTATTAAACTTTGTTATTTCAGTAGGGGAGAAGACCTTTAAACCTTTTAGATTCACATTCTAACCTTCTGTATTCCTTTTGGAATTCAGAAGTTAGGCATTTTTCTCCTGCACACTAATAGGAGTTGTTGGAGCAGGATCACTGCTACGCTCCACTGCACTGTTACATGCAATGCCATATTATTCTTTCTAGAGGACCAAATTCTATGGATTACAGCCTTGCAGTAACCTTACAAAATCAGAGACATTGCAAATATCTGAGTGGAATTCAATCTACCATCTAATTAAGTTGTTAAAAAATCTTCTTGGAGGAGAGACAGCCAAATAGGTTGAAGATATTTTTACCCTCTACACTTATCTACTAACTGTAACTCATGTTTCATGTTTCAAAGGAATGTAAATTATGCATTTTGAGTGAATTGGGAGTTGATTAGTTAAGAAACAATATGCCGTTTCCCAGAGTCATAGATCCTACGTAATATAGAATGTATAAGGAAATATATAACCTTATAGGTACCTATTTTTTCTAGATTTCAGTTTGCAGTGAGTAAAAAAGGAAGTGTAGTGTACCATTATACCTTATAAACTTGAAGTATATTAAATATAAATCATTCTCCTGCATCATATGCTACTTTTAAAAGGAAAAATATGCATTAAAAAGATTTGTTCAATCTTAGGTCTGCCTTCTGGCATCAAAGATCAATGTGCAGTCTGATTAAGCTGTGCTCTATAGATTTCTGCAGTCAAGTTCATCAAAGAACCCATTTCTCTTCCTCTAATGATGCTTGAATCTAAAGTTCTTCTCTGAAGTACTTTAATTTTCACTTGGTCATTACAAGAAGACAGTGACTTAATGAACTGCAAATAGGAGAAGAAAGTAACTTAAATCATTTTTGCATCCTTTTTTGTGGTATTAGCATAACCCTTCTTTCATCATTTTAATGCCTCCAGTGCTTTCTCCACACATGATGGTAAAAATTAAATTATACTGCATTTTTTGCAATCCAGTGTACCAATAAAAATATAAAATCATTAGAATAATCAAGATAAATTAATGTCAGCAAACTGTAATATTATTTTACATTGTGCCACAGTAACTGTTAGAGTGAGTTCCCTGCTGAGATCAAAGTCACTAAACACGTACCATAAATAATCAGTAAAAAATTTGTAAACTATTCTTCTGTGAAGATCTTCTCCAAGACACTTATTTGAAAAATATAAGCCACTGTTTTCTTGCCTTAGTGCTTCTGACTGAAGGTAATATTCAGGACGCAAAAGTGAGATAGTAATTTAGGATGTTTTCTTTCTGGCCTCAGGTTTCTGGCTTCTCACTGTGCATAGTTTTGTGTAACCTTAAAAATCATGTTGCCGTTATATTTTTCTAAAATAGAAGACTAAATCAGTCATGAAAAAGAATATACTTGAAGATGTAAAAAAAACAAAAAAAAAGCATGAATCACATCAAAAGAGAGTAAAAAGCAGACTGAAAGGAAAGAAATAATTTCTGGTGTTATTTTTCTAGTTTAGTGCACTTATGCTGATCTTAAATATGTTCCACTGTATGTGCAGTTTGGAGCCATCAGGAAGTGAGGATACTGGAGGATTTGCCTGACAACAGTCTGATGTGCTTATCGAAGCAATATGTAAGCAGTAAAAAACACGAACGGGTACTTGGCTATTTTTGGTAAGCCCATCAGCCCGAGCTGCATGTACCTCCCAGGTATTTTTGAGAAAGTAGCTTTGTTTCAAAGTCATTAAAACATTTCTAAAAATTTCATACTCCAACTTTGTGCGAAAATCTGCAGTAATGTCAATAGAGAAAAGGAAATGCCCACATTGTAGGACAGCACTGCAAAAATGTTAACACTGTTTCAAAATAATTATAAGGAGTGTGAAGCAACCACTATTCACGCAAGGGGAGATCTTCACTGGTCTACCTTGTTAATTGCTACTTCCAGAGAGAGGAGGAAGGTATCAAGAAGTAATATAATTTTTGGATTTGTACCAGATTTGGACTTGTCCAGAGTTATAAAGTTTGTTCAGCAAACCACTGACCTAGGCAACACTTTTGGTCCTCAGCTGTGCAGGTGGCAGTCACGTAGGAAACGGGTGGACCTTCTCGGCTCAGACAGAGAAGCTTCGGCTAACTCATACTGGGAAAGCAGGACAAAGTTTGAGCATACCAGCCGCAGCACAGGCCATTTGAAGATTTAGTGCTGACCAGAGATTTCCCAGTTGTTTGGCACATATATCAAGAGTAAAGCAAGGGATTGCTCCTGAGGTGCTCAGCAATGGCTGAATCGAGCAGAGGAGAGTGCAGAGCCGTCGCATCACACAGGCCAGGGTTCTGTATTTACTACAAAAAGTACTGCACATACTGAAGGAAGTTAAAAAAAAATCTAAACATCTGAAAAGCAGAAAGGAGACCCAAGTATACAAAGTATACAAGCAGCTATTTACAGCAAGTAATGGTATAGGGGTGGCCACAGGCAGCCAGAGCAGTCCTCAGGTGGCTGGAACTGAGGCTCAGTTTGCCCTGCTTCCACCCTTCCCTCTCTCGCCCTCTCATTCCCGTTGTGCACTTAAACGTGAAATTTTCCTTGCCCTTTTTACAATCTTTTTTAGTATTACACTAATTTTGCATCCCTATTTTTGTTTCTACAATCAGCCTTTCTATTACTGAAAAAAAATAATTAAAAGATTAAATTATTAGTACATTCTCAGTACCCGTGAAGTGTTTGTTTTTATTCTTGAGTGTTGATTGTAGGTGATGAGGTCCTTGCGCTTGCCACGTTCTGGAAAGGCTCTGACATATATATGTAAATAAAAGTAATATTTATGGTCACTGTAGCCTATTCGCCTTTTAAAAAATTGAAATTAAAAGCTTGAATTAATTGCAAATGAATGATTCAAAATTGTCTTTTACACTTTTGCAATGTAATGGTTTGGAAACGGTAAATATTTTCAGCATAGGCACTCAGTGAAAATTGAAATCACTGGCTAAAAAGGGATTATATATAGCTTCTGGAAAATAAGAGTTTTCTGAACTTAGCACTGCTATACTTCAGTCTCTGAACAGCATGTGTTTCCAATGCTGAAGTTCCTTATAAAACCAGGATGGGGTAAAAATCACCTCAGTAGCTGAGCAAATAGGTCCCCCAGTGGCTTTAGGCATTCATTATTAAACACAAAGTAACACTTAAGGTACTGAGCAACTTCAAAATGAAGGCATAAATCTTTAACTGCTTGGGCATTCACCTATACAGGTAATACTCCAACAATAGCAACTGTTTAGCTTCATATGCTTTAATGTTTTTAAGCATTTTTTCTTCATTTATTTTAGAAAATGATCTTATTTCAATAGTAGCTCCAATGGGAGCTATTGGACAGTATTAGGCAACAGGAACAGCTTAGTCCTAGTAATACACCTTTAAATATCATGTGATATTTTTGAGCAAACATAAAGCTACTAGAGATTTCAGTTCAGCTTTATGAACTCTGTAGTAAATACAGGATAAAGCAGTTCTTTATTAGACTTCTCAGTTACAAAGAGCCAAATGCTGTTACTCTTGCTACCACCTGGGATTTGCTCTAATAACCATCAGTGAAGGCAAAGAAGATCTTTTTCCTTTTAATTACACACAGTCCCAAATCACTGGCATTATCTACCTGTATTTAAGACTAGAATTTAATCCTAAAATATAATTTCCATCATTAAAAAGTTATCATTATTCTTTTGTGTATTCCATGCAAGGGAAGTTTTTCCTTCAGCTTCAAAATTTCATTTTCAGAAATATACTCACCTGTCTAACTTTGTAATATGATTGCTATTATTTTATTCAGTGGTCATTGTTACCCTTAAATAGAAAAATTTAAGAAATCATAGTCCTCCGTGTCACTATATATAGGGGGTTTAGTCCAGATTTAATCTTCCTGATTCTGTATCAACTTTAATTACAACATCAATGATTTAAGTTTTCCCAAACAGCCCTTCTGGAGAGCCGGCTGGGCCTGTGACTGTCAAACCAGTGCCCCAACTTCTTCTCTGTTACAACAATGCATAAACACGCCTGTGGGCTGCGTGCGCTTGATTCCTCTGCCACCTTACACTGCAAGGACTAATATTTTCCAACAGTAATTCAAAATATAATCTAAGGAAAGTATGCTTGCTTATGTATAATTGAAGACATAGCTTGTCTGGCTACATCTGTAGCGTCTGTAGTCACATGAAAGAGGAAAAATTCAGTTAGGGTCCTGGATCCCGTTCAATGTTCTTAGCTCATTCCTATTAAAATATTGTTTTGCTAACAAACTGAGATGACAGCAGTGAAACGTGAGATGGTGGAATCCCAAAATGTCTAATGCACTTACTGTGCTATGCTGTGTTGTAAAAAACTAAATAAATTAAATAATGCCACTTTTATTGTCATCCTTCAATACTGCAGTATACAGCCATACTTTCAAAACCTCTCAGGTCATCCTGAGAAGTACCGAAAGACCTGTTTAGACAATTCCTAGCTACGATCTACAGGATTTCTCCTCATTCTCAAATCTCTCTTGCACCTTCATCAGGCAAGCTAACAGAATTTTTGAGCAAATGCAAGCATCTCCCTTATTTTCCATTCGTCCTCTTTGAGAAAAAACCCCAACCTCTTCTTTCTGGGGAATAGAGTTTGCATTAATTGCTGCTTCAAACAGCATATACTTAAACATGGAAATTCAGTCTGAGATGAGACAGTAATGGAAATCTTGGCCCAAAAAAGGCAACAACTTTTCTCATAAGGATTCAAGTGCAAAAGAAAAGAGACAGAGAAAATATGCTACAGGGCACATAAAGAATCGATTCCAAACAAAATGTGTTTCAGAGATTTCCCACAAGGCATCAGCAGCTTCTTAATGCAGTTCATTCACAAATTCCTTCAGGGAGCTCAGTAAATAAAGGCAGCTGATTCCGCTTCTCTACAGGTCCCTGTGAAGGAGTACATTTAAATGTACTTGAGGATTCAGAGAGGGGCTTAGAGCTTCCAGAGCAGCTGATAGGCAGTTGACCACTCATTGGCTTTGGTCCTAACAATTTAGGCTGAGTTAGGGTCAAAAGTCCCTAGTGGAGTGAGGTACCATTTTCTAATTGAAATTCAATGGCAGCTGAGTAGCTTGCTCCCTTGAATGTCCAAATCTTGAGTCAATGATGGCTAAATGAACAGAAACAATTCTCATGGCGCAGTACTCTATTTGTAGCTCTGCAGCCACCTATCACTCTAGTGTCTAAACTCATTTAAACCATCTAAACTCAGTAGCAGTTGCAGAAATCCTAATGGATTTCAAGGACTCTCCAGCAGCACCTCATGTTTTTGGCAGCCAAACCTACGCTGTAAGCAGCAACTTCATATTTGGACGAGGTGCTTTTCTGTTTTCCTTTCTTTATGTTTATTAATTCCAGTCTAAAGGTCTAAAGAGAAACTGTAGGCAAAAGAGCGAATGAGAAGGGAAAGGACCAGAGCAGCACTGAATCCAACTACATTAAACATGAAATTGTCTCTACAATAAATGGCTGTTTCTGTTGCAAACTATGGAGCAGAAAATACATGATTCGGCAATATCATCCACAATAACTTACCAAACAAAATGGAATCTAAAGAAAAAATTACTTTTGATTAACTTCCTAATATGAAAAATCAAGAGATCTTTCCAAATCCTGTTTTCTGAGAGTTTTCCAAAAAATACAAAACCTGTCCTAACTTAATTAAAAGAGAACACTTTAAAAAGTGAAACAGCTTCTGAGCTTGAGAGGTAACAACAAAAAATCCATACAAATTCAAAACACACAGTCATTCCAGACTCTTGCATTAGTAGCTTGACCACCCACACACATTTCCTTAAATCTCTTTTAAGGTTTTGGGCTACAGACTATTGAAACAATTTTTATTCCTCATAGTATTCTATATAGGGAAATCACAAGGTAAATGTTCTTGCAAATAGTATCTATGTAGGCATGAATACCCTGAATGTACTTCTTGTTACGGAACAATAGAACAGTGTTTTTAATGCCAAGCAAAGATGACAAGGGGCAGAAGACTAATGAACATCTGTAAGTGATTGGAAAGGTCTAATGTTAGTCACTGCACACAGGTCAGGGTGGGTTTCTTTCTCATGCATAGAGGGATAATATATCACTATGAAAAAAAAAGGTTTGTGAATTAGATGTAAAGAAGTCCAAAAGGAGAAAATACTGCAGGAGAAACAATGATGTTGGAAATATTCTCTATAGTTTGTAGAACATCCACTGAAGTTATCAGGTCTGTCCTGATGCTTCATAATTTGATGCTTCAAGGATATAGTAAAATTCTATTTTTAGGATAAAAGAGATGCCTCTCTTTCTCAAGACTTCTGAGTCACAAAAATCCATATGTTTTAGCTAGCTTTTTTGAAAATTGGGCGCCAAATCCCTCCTGAAGTTCAATGATGTCTAACTTCCTCAGGCTCCTTTGAAAAACTGTTTTAATATCTGTAAAACTGGTTAATAGTTCTAATACCACAAAGAGCTAAAAGCAACACAAGACTTACTGACTTTATTAGGTTAACACTAACCACTTCTCTTCCTGAGAAAAAAAAGAAAAATCACTTACTAATTATAGAAATATTCAGCATAAAGCCTGCTATAATCTCCTACCATGTTCACAGAGGACATTCTTTCTTTTATGCCTAAGGTCAATAAATAATAAGAGTTGTGAGCAGTTGTGTTTACCTTTACTATTATTTAAATAGGGGGAAATGGTGGTTTCTTAGAAAAGCTGTGCATCTCACAGATGCTATGTTCATCAACAGAATGAGCTGCCACTGTACTGGGACTCCAGACATGAGCAGCCATGACTGCAGATTGGTAATGCACATAAACCTGAAAAAGTCCTCTTCTGAATAGGAAATTTCTCTGCACTGGCAGACTGCAGCCTGATTCTGCGTGGTACCAGCTCTGGCTTGATGAAATTCATGGCCCAAAGTAGCAGGCAGACGCTGGGTATTCTAGTAGCATCCAACTGCCAAAAACCATTCTGTGGTGCTTCTAGACCTGGGCAACCAGCTGTGAGACATGGATTCAAATGACCTGGAAAGAAAATTTGGCTTCAATGAAATCGATGGCAGAAGTCTCATTTTCTTCAGTGAAGCCAGGATTTCATTCCTGGCAGTTGCAAAGCTTCTGTTTGTACTGAATTGTTTTCCTACTGTCAAGTGTTGTTAGATTTGGGGGGGGAGGAGGCTGTTTCTCCTGGAATTGTTTCTGTAGCTGAGCCAAGATCTAGAGAATTTATCTCAAGCAAGCCACTTCTACTTTTAATTTTCAAAGGAAACTTGCAAAGTTTTCTTGCCTAGTGCCAAGGAAATAAGACTTCTTTTTTAGCAGAAAACCTGAACTTGGATACAATTTTATAACTCAAAATAAGACATGAGTAATGAGGGCTTCAGAAGCGGGAAAATTTATAAAGCTGTAGGCTGAGCTGTAGGCAGGCCCTATGGGAAGGTTTTGCATCCAAATCTCAGAGAAGCCAGTGGTCAGTTACCTCATATTCTTATTTACCCAGATACTACTTACTGATGGAGTTATTGATGCAGCACTAGAATTTGAGAGCTCATAGCTTGCAGCTTTACATGCTGGTCATTAAAGAGCACCGCTGTTGCCGGAGGCTGCCATGCATGTGGTATTATACCTCCTGGTTTGAGCTCAGCTAAGCTGCTGCCATGTGTTTACATGCACTGAGACAAGTCTCTTGGTTGCACAAGTGAAATTCTGATTGTCTCTATCCTTCCTCCAGCCAATCTGCGAGGCAAAGATAAGCAGATCTCAAAAATGAAAAGGCAGGTAGGTATATTTTGCAGCTGCATAGAAAACAGCTAAATATTAAGAATAAAATCCTGTTTTCTCTGCTAGTGAGAAGTCGAAGGAGCCTATTGTCCCCCAACAGTAGCAGATGGCAATCTTGCACCTGGCTCCCTAGGCACTGGGCGCAGCTGCAGCTCCAACCAGATTACAGCAGAGATGTTCTAAAGTCACAAGGAGGAATCACATTCCTAAGGACCCTTTGAAATAATTTGACATTGACTATCTTTTTTCCCTGCTGCAAAAGCCCCTCTTACATGTCAAAGTGGAATTGGCATGCAGGCTTGGTGACCAAGACCTGCTTTTGTACCACCAATGCAAACTACCACAGTTGGTAGTTTAGCCATAATCATCTTTCATGTCCCTTGCTCAGTGGTATTAAGGGGTTTTCTGTCATGACAGAATAGTTGTCATGCAAGTTTAAACTCAGTCATTTTCTGTAAGTCCATTTTTTAATTGTTTCAGTTGGGCACAGAGCAACCCCTATGCTATTGGAAAAGATTAAAAGAATAATACATGTTTTGATACCTGGTTTTGAATTCTTCATAGTGATGTGGTATAAATTGACTCCATCAAAGTAGCACCTGATGCACAGTAACATCACAGACAAAGGAATTTTGGTGTAAATCCTATAGCACAAAGCACATGCTTGCACCAGCATGTTTTAGAAACTTGTTCTGTATTTTGAAAAACACATTACAGTTTTTTTGGTACTATCAGTAGCAGCTAGGTGTAATCTATGAAATCAAGTGCTGAAACTAGAAGTATGATTCTTTACCTGGAGAATATACACAAGCTCTAATCACTCCTACAGTTGAAAGAAAGGTTAAAGACCAACATCTATAAATCAGAATTGTGTGGATTTCCCATCCCAGAATGCCCAAGGCAGCCTCACTTTGCATGTCTGCATTAAACATATTAAACATATCATTCAGTAGTAAATGACACCATTTCAATGAAGTTTGGCATATGGTTTATGTCTAAAATACAGGCTGGATTATGTACGTTAAATCTGAGTAATAACCCAAACACAAGATCTTTGGAGGCATCAGAAGAACTGGTCTTCCCAAATCAGTTTTCCTTTATTGATTTAGTCCTTGTATCTCAGTGACTGAAACAACTATTCACTATTAGAAAGCATTTTACCTGCTTAGCTCATAACTAATTTTTAACAGCCCCTGGGGACTAAGCCTACATCCCTGTGCACTGGAAACTTTTGGATACACTGAGAGGGTGCAGGGTGCATGCCAGGGAACCAAAGTTAATATATACTTTATGGCACCTTAGTAAATATTAGGTTTTCTCCAGTACTAAAGACTGAAACTCGTGATTCTAGAAAGCAGCAGGCTGAAATGAACAGTTTCCTGAACAATGAACAGGTATTGCTTAAAAAAAGTATTTCTTAATTTTATAGACTGTCATTTTATTCTAAATAGGCTACTTCTCCATATCTGGGGTTTAATCCTGCAAATATGAAGGCTATTTTGTCAGACATTGAACAGGCTGCTCAGGGAAGTGGTTGAGTCACCATCCCTGGAGGTATTCAAAAAGCACGTAGACAAGGCACTTCAGGACATGGTTTAGTGGGCATTGTTGACAGTTGGACTCGATGATCTTAAAGGTCTTTTCCAACCTAAACGATTCTGTGATTCTATGATTCTAAATAGACAGGAGTTTTCCTTCTTTAGGTTCCTAGTTTGTCTTTCATGTGCAGTTTCATGTCTGTATGTAACTAGTCACAAGAACGACACTGATATGAATACTTGTTATTCCAAAAAATAGGATATTTATTTCTGGATAGAGTTACACAGACCTAGTGGACAATGTATCAGACCAAATCGCTGGGGTTGACTTTACTTTTATTAGTGTATTAACCTCTGAGCTTTCCATATACCGTGTCATTGTTGCTGACAATAAAAAGGGAGAGTTTCAGCCTTTACCTTTATTTAGTTGCACCTACAGTGTATTTTACAAGAATGTATTTGCTACTGAATGCAGTAACAAATCTTTAAATTTATTGAACGACTCAGGGCAGCAACCATTCTCTGAGGAAAATAACCCTCTATGGAAAAATAAAGCACAAGTTTATAACACGTGAGCAAAACAGTTGATTGCAGTGCTCTAATACTTCAGTTGTCATTGGAATAGTAATTATAATTCTAACAGAACTGACAGACCATTTCAGAGGTATTTGAAAATTATTTTAAAAGCCTTTAAAAATTATTAAACTGCTGGAGCATGCCCTACCAGTGACTTATATGGTCATATTGCTTTGACATACTATATATGACCAGAGTATTGCAACGTTCACTTTGGTTGACCATTATTCCCCTTACTCATGTGGATATTTGCATAAGGGTTGGAGACTATCTGCAGTGCTGGTCATTTGGAACTGAAATTTATTGTTCACTTAGCTCCTAAAAAATAATCTAATTTTTCAAGCCAATAGAAAATTGTGTGAATTATTCACCTTGGTTCATTATTATAAGATATTTTATGGTGACACCACAGAAGTCATTATTTATAACATATGGGATCATCTTTTACCAAATGTTTTCTCCTTTATCTCCTTGTAAATGTCTTGAAACTATGAAGTAAATCTTGCATCATCCAGTCAAAAGTGCCCAACAATGATAAATAGTCGCATTATGTGCACAGGATTGCAACTGTAATGTTTCTCCCCAAACTGCGTATTAGCTTTTACTTCTGAGAAACAAGACTTTTGATATGAATTTTTCCTTAAGTGCTTCACTTTATCATAACACTGAATATCTACCCTGCAGTTTAGATGCAGATGGAACAATTAGTGTTAGGGAGACCGTAGGCTTCTGGTTTTGAAACAGAGTGAACTAAAATTAAAACACAGATTTAAGTGTGAAGGAAAACCTATTACTTGCCAGAAGTAAGCCAGCTGGAGTAGTGCATGAGTGAGAGAGAGAGAGAGAGACTCTGTGTGTGTTTGTGTGCGTGTGTGATAAATTGTGGGAGTGAGTTTAACAGCAGCAGTCGGACTTTGGCAGATTAATGTAACAGAGAGAAGGTGACTTTTAAAATACCAAACCAGAATTTTTCTTCAGGAATTACGGCTACAGCACAACCAAGGATACTGTGACACTGAGTTGGAAAGCTCATTTTGTTTAAAGAGAAAATGCTTACCTGATCTGTCACTAGATGTGGTCAAACCAAAAGAAAGACGGTTAAAACTTGGTGAAATCTTCTTGTTTAATTGTGTTTATAATCCTGATTCAGATAAGACCAGAAGCAACTTTCCTAGTTTCTGCAAAATATATTTTTAAGGAAATATCTGCCTAGAAGCATCATTATATGGTGTTTCAGAAAGACCACATTCTTCTCATTAGAAGCTTTGTCTGAAAACTGACCTGCCAGTCCAGTCAAGCCTTCTCTAACTTTTAAGTAGTTCAGCACCTTGTCCCATTCTTTCATCATCTTCACAAAGAAGCCTAAACTACAACAGGTTTCTGGTTCAAGTGTTGAAAAAGATGCACTGGCCAAAATTAAGCCCCTTTTTTTGTTACGCTTTATCATCACATCTTCTTTCTAGCTTTAAAATCCCAGAATGAAATCAATAGGGATTTTGTATTTATTTTGAGACTACGATTCCATTCTTTGAACTTTCTGCCTTTACACATGTCCTTAGACATGGAGAAAGCCAGACCACCACTGTTTAAATCAATGTTGCTGCTCTGTTACTGAGAGCAGAATCGGGTACAGCAACAATGTTCCTATTGTATGTGTATGAAATGTTCCAAAAACAAAACCAACAGGGCAGAAATAAGAGCAGAATTTAGTTAATGTTAGACAAGATATTATTGTTGCAGCAAATTATGAGGTGATGTCTTGCTGATTTAAGTCTCTGAGGAGTGCCAAAATTGTAACGTTAGGTACTATATTGACAGGTTCATGTAAAATTCAGTACAGCCTGCTACCCCTTGGCAGCCATTCTCTGCAAGAATGGATGTGTCAACCCTCATCAGCAGCAGTGGTGGCCAGTGCAAGACGTGCCTCAGTGCTCCTGGAATATCCTCTCTACCAGGCTGCTGTGTGGGTGCTGTAACATCCTTGTCAAACAGACAGGCGGCTGGTCAGGGTGGAAAGGCCTTCCCACCGGTACTAACGCTGGCAGATGTTTTCAGTGTTCCTTGCAAAATAGTGACAGTTTAACTGAAAAGAAAAGACGGCGCGATGAGCAGCGAAACGCACTCCTGCCCGCCTCTGTAGGTGACCTGGTAGGGCCTGCAGAGCTACCTTCTATCAGTATAATATTGGGAAGGCGGGGGGGGATGTAAAGTCAATATTCCTGATGAATCAGAAAAAAATCTCCAAAGCACAGACCAGCCCATTTTTACAGCTATTAACTATCTATTCCTACTTACTGGTGAAATTCCAAGGTGTGAACAGAGCACGCAGCAAAACAAGACATTTAAATGTTGTTTAGATTTTCTCCCTGAGCACTGCAAAAGCTTTACTTCTATTTTTTTAAGATGGACTAAAAATACCTGCCTCTTCCAGTTACACTGCAGAAATCAATAGGCAGGAAAGCAAATTACTGCTCCTTCTCTTACATCTCTGCTATTATGGTCTCAGCGGAGTAAAATTACTTTACAGTTAATTAGATTTTTAAAAAATATAGGATGGCTTCTGTATAATTCCCTTGGGTGTTTCTGTACCTCCCCAGCTTTTTAAGTCCATTTCCGGGAGATGAGGCATTGATTTCAAGGAGATTTAATAACCCATTGGTAACTGTATAATCACCTGTAGCTGCCATGCTAGCATTGGCTAGACTTTCTAATAGCTATAAGCAGCAGGTCAATACTTTCAGCAAAAATATGTATGTGTTCACAGCTCGATCCTATAAAAATCATCTGGAGTTTTTAAAATGTGCATCTACTTCAGGATTTCAGTTCAGCTCTGGAGTGTGCTTTCAAAGCAAATCTTCTCATCTCTACTTACTGAGATTTAGTTCACACCTGGGGAACTACCCAACATGTTAGCAGACATAAAAAAAAAATCTTACATCACTGTGTGTGGAGGGGCAACAGCGTGGATGAGGATGTGTGGGGCTATGCAGGGGATTTCAAAGACATCTGAAAACACATTTCTCACAGTAAGATCCCCTCTCCAGCAATCCGAAACTTCTGATATTTGAGACAGTGCATCTTCTCACCCAAGGTCTTGCAGTTAGGAAAAGGTACTCTGTAGCTAGAGATAAATTTCAGAGGCATATTAAGAAAGAGAGCAGAATAATTCTTTAAGTATTTTGATTTCTCATTTTTAGCTGCCATAAATCTATTGCTGACATTTTATCTGGGTTGCTATGGTTGGTGCCTTGCCTTGGATTTTAACTTTATCCCATGGATAAAATACAAACCGAAACAAAACTAAAAAATAACCCTTACATGGACATCCTTGCTACTGTGGCTGGACAGTTTTCACTAGCAATCTTCAGTGATGTCTGAGCATGATACTATAGGTTGTAGTACAGATATGCCCTCAGTTTCAATCTCCTGTTATTTCAACCACTTTCCTTTTGAGCTTGAGGTAAACTCTTCCAGTAGGCAGTGCGCAGCAGCACAAAGAGGTGGTGTGCAGTTAGCACGTCTATTGGAAACATTCCTCTAAATACAATTATTATATTTAGGTGTTGTGCAATTTGAAACAAATAGGTGGAAAACTGTGACTTTCCAGGGTGAGAAACCACCCTGGGAAGTGCCTTCAAAATACCTGCGATCTTGTGCAATTTAGTGAAGTTTGTAGCAAAATATTTGTTCTTCAGAAATCCCTTTATAGATAGCAGAGAAAAGTCTTTAACTGCTTAGCAGAGTAGCATCTGGAGCATCAGGAACTCCATCAGCATTGGGGAAATCATCCTAGTCTTTCCTTTTGTTTGCACTGACATTTTTATAGGGGCTCTCCTTTTAGCACATCATTGATTGAGCTTGAAATAGCATAATCAACTCAGTGGGAATTACCAGTAATAGATTACAGCCAAATTCCACTTTCAGTTATGGCTGTCTGAGTCCATATAACTTTGCTGCAGTTACTGTGTATTTACCTTAGGGTAACAGGGATCAGAATCCATGAATCTGCAGTTCCAATACAGCATGATATTTATAAACCTTGGATGGTAATTACTAATTGAACTTCATTATTTAACTGTAGGTTGTTTTTCTCCTGAAGAGAACTACCCATTATCATTAATTAACGCTATTTAATCAAGATTCTACTTTCTTTCCGATTTAAGACATTCACGTTTACACTGAAAATTTTCAAACCAAAATTTTGTTTCCTCACATTTGACTTTAAATATATGTTCTAGTTTATTACTACTTTTTCCTTCAATCTTTATATTATTTTCTTACATGTAGTTAATTTAGTTTTGCTGAGCTTGGTTCTTTACGGGGAAAAAAGAGAGCTATGCTTGGGTTTAAATGCTTTTGTCTCACTTACTGTTTATAATGGTTGAAGTTGTGCTTTGCACACTAGGGGTTATTATTCACATGCTGTATCAGATTTTTATTTTAAAGTTATGTCCTATTTTATGGAGAAACTTTCCTAGTAATATCTGGAGTACAAGTTGGAATTCCGGGTTTTTTTGATCCCTGCCTCAGTGTACAAGCCTGATTTTCAGTGGGTGCAGGTCCTGCAGTTTGGTCTAAGAGGTGAATATATACAAAATGAAGCCTTCGTTGTTTTAAAAGAATTGCATATTCCCAATGGATATCTGAGAAAAAATGAAAATATGACATGAAAACAGTAGAAGTAACATGTTAAAAAAAGAATCACTCCATATATTTCTGAAGCCACTCTCATTATTTCAGTGTGTTTCTTGGGAGTTTTGAATACTTTAGAGTGGCCAAGAAATTAATAGAATCAGTGATAGCTGCTTAAATGGGTCTTATTTTTCCTTAAGGTAATGTGTAGGTGAGCCCTTTTTTGAGTGTTTATTATCTTTAGCAGTCATACCTTAACAGATAATAACAGATATTTTGGATCCATTTGGGTTTTGATCAGATTTCCAAAGTAGCTCAGTTCCCAGTTAACAAATATGGCAACGATCACTCTTTTTGAACCCCCAGTAGCTTCTGTTTTTCTCAGTTTGAGTTCCTGGCCTCAAAACACTTCTGAAAATACAGCCCTGATCAGAGTACAGGTAAAGTCCACATACTGGGAAAGACATGAACATTAACTGGAACCTGCTATGCTGTCAGCTGAACAGAGAAGTGGACAATACGGCAAAGTCACAGTTCCAGCATCTGAACTCTACCACATGAAAGAGTTTGAGCAGCACATCTCAAACCTGCTCGCTTTTCCCGACTTATTAAAGAGTTACAGTCTGCCACTGGTTGCAATAAATAACAAAATGCATGTGTGACCATGTCTGCCAGGTTTGTGACTAGAAGGATGTCTAGGTCTGAGCTTATTCAGAAGCAGATGGGAGCCCAGCAGGTAGATAAATGCAAACCTCGCCTTCAGTGAGCACTGGACAAAGAAAGGTCAGAAATGAGACTGTGAGGAAAGAAGTCACAAGTAACACAGAGCATGTGCCTAATGACACTAGGGAGGAGGAAACTGTCTTTTCTCTGCAGATACACTGTTTCCATATAATAATTTAGCTATTAACGTCTGTTCAGTTTTTATACTACTTTAATACTGACTGACATTTTCTTTAAATTGTAACTTGTGCAATTTAATGATAACCTTTAATTTTCTTCTACCCTTATAATGTAATGGGAAGCAACAAAAATAGTAAGAACTAAATTGCAGACATTAGAAATACTTTGTATCAGAAGAATGTAAAAAAGCTCATTCAGGCACTATAATGCATGAGAATTTTAATGCATGACGGCTTTCAATATTTTGTTTTCCTACAATAACTGCTCTTTGGCATTAGTTTGTGCATGATTAATATTTTTATTATTGTGTGGAATAGGATCTCTTCTACCCCAGAATGATGACCTAATTTTTAGAAACATTAAGAATTTTCATGTCCCGCAAACTGAAGTTTCTGAGCTTTCTTTTAGAAGACCAACCTGTTTATGAGTAGCCCATTTCCCCATTTTGCCTGTCCACACACATAAAAAGGTTCTCTGTTTAGCAATTTCTTATGTCATAGAAAAGAAGCCTGGGTCATTTCAATCAATATGTTTCATGGCCTGAGGCTTTTGGGTCCCTTTGTTTAATAGTATAGTGCAGAAAATATTCTGCAGAATTGATTAAATATCTACTTGAAATACTTGTATAGATAAGTGCTCTAGATTCCATTTTTCTTAAATTGTTTGCATGTTTGAAAAACAAATCATTCTTTAATGTGGACCCAGTACTTGCCATATCTTCCATTTTTTCCCCTTGGTCCAATTTTTATGTGTTGTTTGAGCGTGACAGCTCTGATATCAGAGAGGCTCAGAAACCTCTGACTTTGGAAATAAATTCAAGCACTGGCTTACAGTAACTAAATATTGCTGTTTTGCAAATTATGCTGCTAGTCCTGTCTCCCATTCTAAGTTACGTCTCATGAAAAGCCTGCAGATAGGAAGGACCTGGCAGTCAAGGTGCAATTACAAAAAGTTACCCAGGAGTTTTAATTTGCACCTCTGCATTACCTTGCATAAGCAGGGAGGTTCATTGTGATGAAGGGTTTGGGTTTTAAGTCTAATGCTGTGGTTTGGCTGAATGAACTCTCTCTCTGTCAGAGGAGATAGTTTTTACCATGTGTGCATTGCCAAGGCTAATACCAGACCGTTTATGTATTTAAGCTTCTTTTATTTTGTGTAGTCAAATGGTATTCCAACTTTCTCAAGTATAACCTACTAGAGAAATGTTGTTCAGGAAGCATCTGAAGGCTTTTTTATAACTGGCAATGGAAAGACAGTGATCCCTTACAGCGAGTGAAATTTTACTGGGCAGGATTTGGTAAAAGGGCATAGGAAGGCACAAAAACATATAACTTTCTGATTTAATTCCCGGTCCCCCACCCCACAAAGAAAGTTATAAAATTTCCTTAGTTTTATTAAAATTACATAGACTGCAAGTCAGCCCAGGCTGAAATTTTACTAATTCAAATGCAAAATTCTGAAGACCTTTTTCACAGGTGATGTTAGCTACAGAGCTGTCCTGCTCCCATTGCTGTTGAGTACAGTGATGCTGACATGCAGATTTAGGTCAACTGATGTCTGCCTGATTATGCTGATGCCCCAGCATACCAAGGTCACATGTACAGTTCTGTCCTTTTAGCTAAACTGCTGAATTAAGAAATCTGTATACATAAATAGCAGTATGATTCAACTTGGTTCACAGAATCAGTCAGTTAATGTAAGTTTGTCTTTAATTTCCTAGACTGTTTATGAACATGTATGCACGTGGACACGAGTGCATTCAGGGGTGACTTAGAGATTAGAGAATCAGCCAGGGATACAAAGATACTTCATATGAGTTGATCTATATTTCTTTAGACCCAAATATTTTTCCTTTATCAAGAACTTCCATGCCATCTGAACACCTACATGGCCTTTTACTGCAGTCTGCAGGATGCAACATATTTAAGGGTCCAACATATTTAGCAGATTCTACCCTCTCATGACCCACCCCTCCTTCCAGTTGCTGGGCCATCAGCTCCTTTGGAACCGAGATCCTTGACTCTGGCTGTAACAGTATGTGTGAGGACTGCAATTCATAAAGATTGTGAATCTTCTCTGCGTGTCCTCACTGGCTCACCTAATTGAAAAATGGGTAAATCAGTGGCCCAGGGTGAACTGACGGCAGAATTGGAGCCTCTGTTCTCTCATCTATATTAAACAATGAAACAACTTTGACCTGAAACAAAGCAGGCGAGGTGCCTGCTTCCCTGTCTCCATGCATGCACACCCACATGCACTCCCTCTTTCCTCACCCACATCTCACATCTCACATGTATAACAGTATTGTGCAAACACACTTACATATTTATAGCCTGCTGTAATGTTATTACTTATTTTCTTGTGCACACAAGCCTAATTACCAGCTATCACTCAATTTACTCTTGATTTAAACATAATTAACAATATGCTTAAGTAATGATTTTGCTTATGCCTACTAACTGAAGCCAAACTTGTCAAACTATTGCTCCATTAATTTAATTCTTTCTCTTGATTTAGGGAAATTCAATTACTCTAATGCAGTTAGTCGTATAGTAAATGTTTTCAGTTCTCTTCTGTTGCTTAGACGCTTCCAGAGTATTTTCTGGATTATTATAATTTGTTGCCTAGGGAGTGCGTAAGCAAAACATGATATCTTTATAAATTGTCAGATGTACCTGACTATTCTGTACAAATTCTGTAGCGTAAAAGGCATTAACTTTGTTTCAGTTTTAAATAATCTACCAAATGTCTTTTATTCTACAATATCATTTTACAACTGGGGAAGAAAGTGATCCAAATAACTGTTATGATTGATGGTCTTGTCTGTCACTGTCAGCCCAGCACACATTAGCAGGATGTTCCACAGAGACTGGAGATGGGCAGGAAGGGAAGTATTCCTCCAGAAACAGAAGAGGAACCACCTTCCACCTCTTTTCCCTGCATGGGGCTGGGTGCTGGACTTCAATGGCTGAGGTTCCCGGGGACATGTGCCCCAAAAGCTACATGTTGGTGCACAGGGTGATCTTACGGGCTGCACCTCTGCACTATGCAAAAAAACAAGTCTTTCCTTAACGTCCTTTAATTCTGCCCCACACCACTGCTATTACATGCATTCCTACTTGGCTGTTTTAAGTATATGTTTACTTAAGTTTTTAGCCATATGAACCTTATTAAAATTATGGAATTGCAACTGCTGAGATCATTAGTGAATTCTTCCCCCACATTAGCTGGAGGGGAGTCTTTCAAATATGGAGCATGTCACCTTAACTTACTAATATGCTTGAAGATAACAACAGCTTGTTACATGTTCTGGTTACTGACATCATATGAGTATTTAGGAACAGAGGTAGTATCCTTAAGGTCTCTGAGAATACATACTATGCTACACTGGATGACTAATGCCATTCACTTGCTAGTAAAATTCTGATTCTGTGCCTATGTTTTTAGCTGTATCCCTCTATTCAGCTGCCTGGAACAAGGCAAGACAGAGATGCTGTTGTGATGTCTCCCAGGACTTGAAAAGATAGCCTAGTAGCAGTATCTCTATTGATGTAGAGATAGCTGTCTTGTGAATATTGCTGGCATTTAAGTCCCTAGCAGTTCAAAATATACCCTGAATAAGAGAACGGGTAGGAAAGGACCATGTGGGAATCCAAACACAAATGTTCTGCCTTAGAGAGCAGCATGTTGTTAGCTGCCAGCTTTTGAAGGGTTTGTGGTCATTTGGGGGGAATCTTCAGCCATCTATACTATGACGCTCCAGCTCAG
Source organism: Haliaeetus leucocephalus (assembly GCF_000737465.1). Taxonomy (NCBI): domain Eukaryota; kingdom Metazoa; phylum Chordata; class Aves; order Accipitriformes; family Accipitridae; genus Haliaeetus; species Haliaeetus leucocephalus. Next base: position 5,983,165 of record NW_010973082.1, read on the forward strand.
TGAAGGCTCATTTTATTCAGCACAGCTGAGGCCAAGGGCCTGCATTTTCTGAGTGATCAGGCCTCTTAAAATCTCCCTTGATAAATAAAATAAGTGATATGTGCCTCTGCTGTCATCATTTGAGTGAAAAAGACCTGGCTTGAAACTTCCCCAGCTCCCACTGATGCTAGCAGAACTCCAAATCTGAGGGTCCTGTCTATGCTACAGTTTGTACCAGTTTATTTAACAGTAAATCAGTTTTGTTACATAGATACAGCCCCTCTTAATCCACAATCTATCTGCCTTGTATTTAGTTTCCCTAACAATTAAAAATAAATCCATGTAAACTATTACATAGTTTCCAGATAAAGACTTGAAGCAATTTACTTAAATTGATCTAAAAGTAACTAAGACTTTCATATACGCACACACACACACATATATTTGTATGTTATATATTAGGAATACAAAAATGGTGGGAGCCCACAAGAAACAAAACAGACAGAGAAAAGTGTTTTTAAGAGCTCTAAATTTGGCAGGGCGCAGAAGGCAGAGGAGTATTAGGCAAAGGGAAATCAAGCTGTGAATAAGATTTCTGCGCCAAGAGTTTTGATTAAATGACGCCTGAGTTGTTTCCCATGAATACCTTAGCCCACCTGGTGCACCCTACCCATTCGTTACAGTTTTCTCCCAACATGAAGCTAACCGAAGCGTGTAGTGCTGTTCATACATGTGGTTATGTAAAATTACACATCTTAAGCTACGAACAATAGCTGCATTACATCTTAACTTGCATATAAGTTTATTCTTATGTGTAGTACTTTCCGAAACTCTGAACACAAAGATCTAGCATTCAAACATAATTCACATCAAGACCCCATCAACCAGGCAACAGATCAAGCTTTATCATCCTCCTCGACACTCAGAAAGGGGCACATTCAGGGCATTAAGTTGTGCATTTTGTGATGTCCTACAAAAAGCACTTTATCCAGACCTTTGCTGATATTCATGTTACCCACAAATAGGATGGCACAAGAAGAGAAGAGTCACTGCTAGTTGCTGTATATAGCCTTTTGTTACTGAGACAACATGATGACATTGCAATCTAACTGAAGAGGTCTTTCTGTCAAAACCAAGGAAGATCTTAAGCTTTGCTTAGAGCCAAAAATTTCAGAAGTTGGGGTAGGGTGGTGCCTCTTTCCCCAGTAGAAATAGCCCAATTCCAGCTAACCTTGCTATGGTTTTGAGTCCAAAACCTGAGGGGGGTTACAGGATAACCTGCATGTTAATTAGCTTGTTGTGAATTCTTAAACATTGCATAGATCTGTAAAACTCCATTTGTTAAGAATCCTCGGATCCCCTATACTGCCAGGAGACAGTCTGTCATTTCATCCAGAAAAAAAAGAAAAAAAAAAAAATCACCAAGGAATTCTGAATCTTAAAGAAAAACAAAATATTTGGACACAATAAAGTATTTTATTTCAAATAAAACTCTAGGTATGTGGACCAAATTGCCAGGTGACCTCCATAGTTTTTAGGCAAAAGCATTTGCTTAAATTCGTATCTTGTGTGCACATATGCTAACATGGGATCAGTAGCCACTTGACTTGTACAAGTAAATATGCCCACCATTTTTCAGCCATGTTAGTTAGGGAAAGTTGAAAATTTACCCTAAACCTGATTTAGTATCTCATAAGCCTGATTTATATGTGCTCTGCTATAAATGAGCATTGACTGAGTATTCAAAGCAGAAAACCAAGTGAACTATACATGAAGAATGACTACTTATCTTCACGAGGCATCCTTCCCTGTGCATATTGAATACTTTATCTTTTCAATGGTCACTTACAAATTCTCAGCTATAAACTCTAGATCTGATTCTCCTCTCACAACAGTGTAAATCAGAAGTAGCTATACTGAAGCCAGTGGATTTATACTACAGTAAATCCAACATGAGAGAAGAATCACTCAGTTTCCCACTGACATCAATAAAAAGAACACCAGACTCCATATAAATAAATGGCAAGAAACTTCCTTGAGTCCATTCCAGTTGGCAAAAGTTATTTGATAAATACATTTTAATGAAGCCCTTTTAAGCTGTGTTATATTTTACCTGATGTCTATATGGAAATTCTTAGAAACTGGTTTACTGGATGAAATGTAAGATACTTTGATGCAGTCATCTATATGTATATGTGAGAACAGGAGGTTGGGTGTGCCACATATGGAGAAAAGGTACAATTTAGGGTTCCCAAATGGCATCTTTACATAATTGTTAGAAGACTTAAAGGAGCTGAATAGCTGTAGTGGTAATAAAAAGAAAGAAAATCATATAGCTAATGATAAATAAATATTTGCACACACATGCCACACAATCATCACTAATTTAATGCCAGAAGACAAAGAGGAACAGCTGCTAGCTGTATTTTCCATAATAAAAAAGTTCATAACAATTTAAATGTGGAACTGATACCAGATTTGAATCCATTGCTGTATTTTGCAGGTATTGTTAAATATTCCTGAAATTATCCCTTCCCATATATATTTAGTAGTAAGAAAAAGTTTTTCTTTTTAAAAGTATGTGGATTCTCTGACATGACAGGTTTTGCTGTAAATAGGATCTTGCTTTAAAACAATAAAGAGGAAATGCGCTAGTTATCAATCCAGCATATTGCACAGATTGCAAATACCATATATATTGGGGCTCAGCAAAAATAACATAATTTGACAGTAGTTTGAAAACAGACCTCTTGCATGTCAGAGACAGTATGAATCCATGGCTGCACAAGTTTCAGCAAAGACAGTTGTTACACAACTTTCTAGTTTTAGCTCCCTAGGGCCAATTAGCTGCCAGTGGAATGATATTGTTTCTGGTTCTAGGGCTGCCTCTGTCAGCCGCAGCTCCAAGTTCTCTGTTTGAGAACATCAGGCAGCGTGGTTGTGCTCACCACTGATCTAATTTTGTTTCACTGAAATGCTGCTGTTTAAATGGAAGCAGACTAAGTCTGGTACCGATACCTCATGAAAACCCAGTGTGAAGGCTTCAGCATTGAGGTTCAGAGCTGGAGACAGTGGTCTGCATGTATTAGTGACAGTGAGTTAAGCAGAGAGAAGAGAGACTGAAGGCCTTGTGGGATCTGATGAATGTGTCAGTGTGGATGCAAAGAAATGTCCTGCTTTATCCCCCAAACACTGCGACAGAGAAGTTAGAATAGAAGAAATGTTCAGCTCTGCTAAACTAGCCCATAGCAATATGGAAATGTGGTAACCTGCAGCTGAAAATGGAAATTTAACCAACTCCTGAGATGTATGCAAGAGAGGATAGGCTCCTCCTGTGAATTTGTCCTGGAAAAGGGAATGTACTAAATACCACAGAGCTGAGCATGACAGCTGTATGGAATTACTCATATATTAAAATTTTGTAAGAAGAAATGAATGCTTTGATTTTGTCCCAGTTTATGTTGAATCATGTTACACCTCGTAATAATAATAGTAATTTTCAGATACCATTAACATTTTTAGAAGCAGCTATTTAATATTCAGGGATTCTTTTTTGTCTAATTTATCAATGTCATGAGTTTAGGGGGGCTTGAGGGGGATGTTGTTTGTTTGTGCTAGGATACACTCAATCAGTAAAAATCTTTCTGCTTGACAAGTCAGCTTGTCCCTGCTCATTTCTAGAGTTTTCATTTGAAACGAAACTGTCTAATCTCTCTCTAAAAATTGTTTACTGCTCTTTTATCACCACTTGCTTTCATAAATGCTGTCAATGCATATGATACCCTCTCTACTTCAGAACCTGCTCATAGCTGTATATTCACAAAGGTGATAAAATACATTTGATTTTCACTGAAACAAGCTTGAGGGCCCTGTTTATAGAATATCTCATACAGTCATGCAGTATTAATTCCATTTGTGTGGAAGTTAAGCTGTGAATTCCAAACAAAATAATAATTGTTCTGCCTCACTGGGGTGAAGGTTGAATTTTAGAGTGTAATCAAGTTCCAGAAAATGGAAACACCCCATGTCATAAATGAGAAACTGTCTGCATAGTAAATACCATAATTTAAAAATTAATATTAACTAGGATTAATTAATATCAATCAGAATTAATTCTTCTCTGCTGCATACTCTTAACCTGTAAGTGGAGCACATACAGTTTAAAACTTTCAGTAAACACACTGCAAAGCTTGAACGAAACTTCCTAAGATGCAATGTATTTCATGTTACTGTCTAACTTCTTGTTGCATGGTGTATCTACACTAGAGGCTGCTAAACCATCCCATAGCTGTCATGCTTGCAAACTGAGCCTAGGATTAATTTTGCTTAACTTTGGAAGAGAGAAGAGGTTGATCAGAGACGAGCTCGTGTCTCCCCATTGTTTCACTAGTCAGCTCATGGTTCCGACCGCTTCCCTTTCCCTTAGCTGGGGCTATTCCAGAGCTCTACTGCTACCTCTGAAAGGTGCTTTATTGAGTCCCTGCTGTAGTCCTGCAGTGGTGCAACATCCCACATCTGCCCACCACTGAAGGACTGCTTGCTTATAGTAGTGTGAGCCCTGAAAGTTGAGCTTCTAGTCTGCAGCTCTCCCACTGATCCCTGCATTAGATCTGAAAGTGTGGAACTGGAAAATAAACCCCAAGCCACCAAGCTACAGCTCTTCCTAAAGCATAATGATAATCCTTTGTAGTGTTTGTGGTTTGAACTATCACTAACAACTGCATCAGTAGCAGAGACCCTGAAGATAGGCTGGTCACAGATCAGAAGGATATCAGGAAACATGAAGAAGCTCCTTAATTAATTTCTAATCCTTTTTCAGCCTTAATCTTCTTTTTCATAGTAAGATCTGGCATTACACATTTTCTGCACACATGCTTTCTAGATGATGTAGATTAAGTCTTACGTCTCTGATTTGCTAGAAACAGCATGTTGGTAGGTTAGCTATTACTGCAGCCTCATACTGGAATACCCCAGGATTATTCTGTCTGGGCTGATATATTCAGCTAAAATACTCATTAAAAGTATGTGAAGTTGGTCCAGTCATCCAGGATTTTAATCCATGCTTTGTTCTGCATTTCACGAGGGTTTGTTCAATCTCTTTGCCATAGCTGGTGCTGTTTTATTTGTCCATTTATTCCAGAATTAGACTTTGCATATAGCAGTGCTGGGGCGGGGGGCAGGAGGACTTCTGAATACCTTGTGTCTAGGGTAGGGAGCACATTTCAGGAATAAGAACAAAAATACTGCAGATAGATATTTTGAGTACATATTAGTTATCCAATTATAATGAAAAGGTGGGGTTTTTTCCTTACTAGTTAATGGTATAGTGTCTTCTAATTTCTGATGTGAATACAGAAAATAAATGGACAGGCCTTTTCTAATAAAATAACAAATATAGATGCAAGAAAGACAGTCAGCAGTGCATGCTGAATGGTGAAGCCCTATACTCTTAACAAGACAAATATTAATCTTTTCTACTGAACTTTTTAACACCCTCCTCCACAAATATCTTGTAGCAGAATCTGAAGTCTCTGAATTTGGGACATTTGAAACATGAATGTTAGAGAATTCTGTCCCTATAAAATTCTGTAGCAAAATAGTTTCAGGATCCTATAGAAGGATCATAATGGGCTTTTTTCAGTGCTTTCTAGAGAAGCTTCTAGATTTCCTTACAGTTAAATAGGAATTTTTCATAAAGATAGGGAGTTTTTTTAATAAGGAGTTAGTCAAATTTACGACTGTCTGGACAACTATCACCTGATCTTGCTTCTGCTGATTCCAATAGGAGAATATAAGGCTGCAACTACACTAGAGATACACAACGGTATGTTCATCCTTTCAAACTCAGAAACGAAGGTAGGTCAGTGCTGACAATGTGTTTTGAATTGTTCCTGTGTCATATGCTCTTACAGCACTACCAGATCCTCATTTAGATAAGAATTTATAATCTGTCCCACAGCTTTGATCAGGAGAAAAATGTGTTCGCGAGCTTGGATGAAGCACTGCACTATGGAAATGAAAGGCTGAACATTCATTGAGCATTTTCAGTTGGGTAGAACACACACATTCCTGTGCTACATGCTTTTGTCAAGATTTAGGTATCTTTCAGACAGCAAATTGCAGAAAGCATTCAGAAGTTCTTCTGCAAACATCACAAAGAATAGAGCCACAGAACAGACGATGGTTTTACCCAGAAGAGCACAAGACCCTAGGGACCTTCCTACACGTATTTAACTTGCTGCAGAGGTACATAGGAACAGGTACTATAGGAAAAGCAGACTTAGAATTGTAACTGTGTGCACTACCCATATATATAGGACAGTAAAAAAGAGACGAAACTAATAAAATCACTGAAAAATGAAGGGAAAAAAATCACTTTACACAATTACAGATGAAAACATTAGGATTAGCATGTTCCTAATAGCCTAAGGGACATATTTAGGAGTTTCCTAGGATTATCAAAAGCAATCCTCTCCATTGAATTGTTATGACTTATAAAATTCTGTTTACTCAGCATTTCTGAGAATGAGGTCATGTCTCTTAAGGTGCCTAGATGTGGAAAAAGTTGACCTAGATCTGTATTTCTCAGACTTTCAGCATGTGTGGACCATTTCTGGTTCAGCCATCTTCATGTGTCCGCAGGTCCCCACAACAGGCTCCACTGCCTTGAAGGGATTCCGCTGCTGCCAACTAGTGAAGGTAGTTGGCAGTCCCACGTCCAGAGGGAACTAAGTTACTGACATTTGTCACTTTGCGCCTCCTCATTTCAGTGTGATGGCATCAAGGCCCAGGGTTTGAGGAATGCTGTTTGGCCTAGACTGTAGAATTTTTATCTTAGAAGCTGTTGGTTTGATTTTGTTTTGCTTTTGTATAAGAGGACATACAAGGAATGAAAGGCAGGGATTTAGGAGTATTAATTTTTTTTTTTTTTTAATATATAAATGAAAAAGACAACAAGCAACAGTATTTAAACCAGAAACCTGAAATCCCTTAAAGGTGATTTGGCCATAACATTTTTATTCAGGTTTTTACTCAATACCTATTACTATGTTGTCAATTGTCAGCTTGTATGTATCACATTTTGTTCAGTAATCCCTTGGTGGTTCTGTTATGCTTTATCCTCTATAAATTTATGTTGCAAGTCTTTTTTTGTGCTAGGAAGGCATAAGCTGGTAGGAAAAAAGGAAAAAAAAAAGAATGCTTTTGTAAAAGAGCTGGCATTACACCCTGAATACATATCCCTGACAAGATATGCAAATAGGCACCTATGTATTTGGATAATTAGGTATATGCTTTTAGTCCTAGAATGGATTTTTATATATACAAAAACACAGCTTTAATACAAGAGCTACGCTCAGTCTTGATGTGGAAGTTAGAATATCAAAAACATTTTTCTATTTCAAAGTGAAACATTTTAGGATGTTTGCCCCTACATGTATTTCATTATAGTCTAACGTGTGCAAAAATTTTGTATTGTTCCCATTTTATTTGCTTGCTTTAGTAACAGATACGCTATCATCACATAAACCTTCTGCCCATTTAACCAAAGAGTAATCTAAATAGTCATTCAGGTATGTAAGCCTTTTTCAGTAGGTAGACTGAGCAGACGGTGTTTGAAGACACCATGATACTCCTTCACATGTGCAAAGCTTACATACATTCAGACAAAAGTAAAATAACTTCCAACAGTGATGAAAAATATTTTTGCAATTACAGGCAACTTTTTAAATGTTACATGTTGACCTAACCACTGGGTTTCCATCACCTTTCCTCTCTGAGTAATGTGATCAGCCGTAATGTTAGCTTGAAGTATTGTGTGTACCATATCTCTCTAGCAAAATGATCTAGACCAGAGGTAAGAATGTGTCTGCCTGTTAAATGATGAAGGTGCTGAAGTTGTTCTGTACATGAAGAAATCAGTTGTTGGAAACTCCTTGAAATTAGGAAAAATAGCATCCTTCTTCCTTTACTATGGTGGGTCATCTCCAAATTATGAAAGAAAGCTTTGCCTTTCTCCATCCTTGCTGTCTTATGTTACCTCTAGAAACTCCTGCACATTCACTGCTCATGCTAACCAAAGCTCCCGTAAAACAGCCCTGTGATCAGTGACATGCCCATACTTAGGGATGGAAGTTGTCATTAAGGCTGTAAACATAATGAAATATGGTGGCAGAAATCACCTCTGAAAAGAGGAAATCTACCCACAATAACTTTTAGGTAGCCATGCCTGTCTGTTTTTTATATGCAGCAGATTTGGCCCAGTGTCCTTATTGCAAATGAACGGCAACAATAGAAGCATAATGGATTAGAGTTCTAGCAAAAACTTCCCTTATAAATTCAGCCATTTGCCAAGTCAGTTGATGCCCTACTTTCAAGACTGTCATAGCAAGCAATTCTGAACAGTCTCTGCTTATTAAAAATGGAGTACTAAAATCAATATAGCAATATCTTGTTGGAGAAAATTCAATTTATCAACAGTTTTGTCATTTTAAAGATGATTAAAGGACTTGTTTATTAGGCATCATCTAGACTCTAGAAATAGTTGGTATGAAAATAATAAGACATAAGCCACAATAGACTTACAAATCTTTCAATTACATCAGGGAGTGGATATATTTCTGTAAGTGAAGGCCTGGAAGCATTTCCTATCTTTACTTTAGACTATATCAGTCACCAATTACATATTAAAAACTGGTACTGCTCACGGATTTCAGTAGCTCAGGGGCAGACCCATTATTCAGAATCTGTGCATTTAAGATTGTTAAAAGTACCAAGTGTGCTGAAATTTTCATTAACGCCTTGTAAGAAATACTTATTCTGATCTGCAAGAGTTAATTTTTGAAAGCTCCAGTTCAACTTCTGCCTAAGTCCTATCTAGTTAGTAAGAACATAAGCACGTTTAAAGTATTTTCCTCTGCTGCAGGCAAGAACAACAAATCTGAGTGTGAGAATGAACTCTAAAACTCATCTTCATCTAGGATAAAGAGAGCAAGGCTGTCTTTATGCTGTAAATAAGATGCTCAATACCTTTCAACTTCTCAGCTGTAATTCATCACAAATAGGAATATGAACGCACAAGTCCATGTGCAAACACTGAGTTGGGAAAGATGCCTCTTCACAAGCATTTGGGAGCATTCAGCCTCCAGTTTACATGCTACAGAGAAGGAAAAAGATATAAAAAATAGGAGGAAGAGCAATTGCTAATAAATGGGGATGCTGATCCATAACTGAATGTGAACAACTATTTTAAAAGATTCTTCCTGGGAAGATAATAAAGATGAACTTGTCATCATTATTGTTTCAACAGATTAAACATTCTTGAAACTCTTTAGAATATATACAATAAAACACTTCTTAAAAATGAACTTGTCTTTTATGTCTGGAAAGCTAAGATCCTGTCTAGTCTAAATTGTAACCCTATTGGAAGAACATTTAGCCACATGTTGATTCCTAGCTAACTTTATCCCATAACCCCTTTCTCTTTTCCTTATGGACACCTCTGCAAAGCCAGATAAATCTGTATTTTGGTAAGCGCAGTGACCAAGAAAAACAGAGGGGAACTGATGGTAAATTGGCATGATATAATTTTTTTTTTTCCAATAGCCTTTTTCAGAATAGTTTCTCACCATTTCTTTATCATCTGAGCTAGCAGAAAAGTGTCTTTCACTCTGCATGGAATAAAACATGCTTGGGAATGATGTAAGAGGAAGAAAACTGTTTCTTGGTATTCAGAGCTTTGTGTCATTTTGATTACTTGTAAAAATACTAATTTACACAACTCCAGTATACATTGTGCTGTACAGAAGATTAGAATACCAAACAAAGAAACAGCTCTTCCCCCATAGCCATGCAATCTATAAACACAGCAGGTAATGTGGAATCGGGAAAATAACGAACCAACCAACCAACAAAAAAACCCACCAGAATAAACACAAAATCTCTTGACCAAGTTTTAGCAGAAGAGCGCTCCTAAGTGAAGTCTTAGGAAGCTTTCTGATTGAAAGGGTTTTGCGTGTGCATCCACTGGACTGACGACATACACACATAACACCCAGTCTGGAAGCATCAGAAGAGGCGAAGTCTGCCTCTGTGCTGTCATTTAGCCTGGAGCTCAAGTTCATGCTGTAGCCCAAATTTCCCAGCCTTCCATCCAACTTGCACGTTGACTCTCAGACACATTTGATTTGGAGGCATACTGGAACACAGAGAAGATTCTTCTAGTTAAGCTAGAATTGATAATTCTTTAGGGAGCTCTATTTCAAAAAAAATGCGGGTTTGTGGGTTTTTTTGAAGTGCATTGTCAGGAAAAAAGAATGAGTTTTGGAATAGAGTGAAATGCCAGGAAAAGCAAAGATAAGTTCAGGATAGGATTTGTTTGTTTTTCTTTTATTTCTACCTCTACTGCAGTTCCACTGTTTTCTCAACATAAAAAGGTACACAAATGCTTTTGAGGCAGATAAAATGAGAAAAGTAAAACAGTCCTCTGTTAAACAGGAACAGTAATATTTGTAACTGGAAAGGCTAATTTATTCACCTTCTTTAAAGAGCTAGAAGAAGCAGGCCAGGAGAAAACAGCTCTCTTCTGCTGCTCAAAAAGAAACCTCAGTGAAATACGCTACTAGGCAGAATAGCTCATGATTTTTGCATGCCACAAAGGATTTGCCTTGACACATAATGAATTTTATTGAGGTCAAATTTCAAGTTATCTAAATACTAGTTTACCTCCAGAGATACAGGGCTCAGGAAATTATTTTGCAATAACTGTGCATTTTTTTCCTTGGCAGTGATTTGGGAAGCAGCTTGATATTGTGAAATATACTGCTTTCAAAAACTTGTTACAGTTCTGCTAAAAAAGCTGATAAAACTTTTGTCCCTTTCATGGCTAAAAAGCTGAGCTTTGTAGATTCTTCTTTTTATTTCCACTGACTTATAATTTCAGTAAAGTGTTATCATACTTCTCTGGCTACACCACAATCCAGACACTGCAATTTCCCCTAAGCAGGGTTCAGTACATTGCACCTTCTTGGAATTTCATGGCTAGAGTGGTCAGAGGATTTCAAAAAGCAGCACCAGTCACTTCATTATTTTAGAGGGTTTATGAAAACTTAACAGATGCAGAAATTTAGATCTTCCTGGCAGCAAAAGAATTAGAGAAATAAAGAACTGCAACAAACAGGGTTTTCTGGCTCTTGTAATATTGTATCATTAACCTTAATAATGGTATGTTTTGATTGTGGTGTAAAAGAGATGAACTTTGAATACACATCCTTTACCCTGCTCAGAAAGCTGTATGCTTCTCAGTCATTCAGACAGCAATCTAATGCTCTGGATGCACAACGGCAAGAAGGTTTTGTCGATTTATTAATCTAGGCCTGTGTGTGAGAACAGACATTTTTCTTCCTCTTCCTCTTCACAGAAGTTAGTAAAAAAGAAAAGATTTTATTTCTGTATATGTATATAGAGAGAGATATACATATATAGATGAGCATATATATGTATAAAGGTATATAGATGTAGGTAAAGTGGTGAGCGTAGTAATAATCTACACAACACTACAGTGTTATTTTACCATGTAGCTTGAAAGATACTTCCCAGATTAATTTAGCACAGCCTTTTTTCTAATGCTACATACAAATAGTAAAGTAGAAGATACACCAACAATTTAAAAAAGAATTTAAATCAATCAACTAGCAATATTGCATCTGTTCAGTAGGAAAATTTCTTCTAAAAGTTGTGTTAGGAATGAAAGTACTGAAAAAAATGTACAAGCAAAATAAAGATATTAGAAGGTTTGAATACATTTATTAATATGCAGTTGATCAAACGAGAAATTAAGCATCTAATGTCTAAATGTCTTGCTCTATGGAAAACATAAGGAAAGTGAAACACACTAATTTCAATATATGTCCTATAAATTTCCATCTGATCTGCATTCCATTGGAAAACCTCCGGCTTTTTAACCAAAGAGCTCTTTGAAAGAATAGCTCTGAAATCCAGGCAGCTACCAAAGGTCAGTGCATCTCAACATCACTCACTAAAAAAGAGCTCAATTAGACCCTCAGGATTTTAACATATTCAATTTCACATTTTAAACCCACATAAAAAATGGAAAGAGTAATTTTTCATTTATCTGGATTTCTCACAAGTTTGTAGGCTTCTGTACCATTTACAACCTTTTGAAAATTTATGTAAGCCTTCAGATTTTAAAAAGGCAGTTCTTTTGACATCCCTTTATCAGAGACAAAAATTATCCTTAACACAGTTTTTAATGCAGATTCTTCAAACTAAAACCTTGTTACAGGAAGGTAGACTAAATTAGGGTAATGAGTTCTCCAAGCCCCAGTTATTCTCTCAATTACTTATTGATTTAGCCTAATTCTAAACTAAAAGGAGCACGCAAATGTAATTTTTCCCTCTTTCATATAATGCTTATAACTGTGTCACAGCACAGGATGAGACTTGTCATCAGTAGTAAAAAGGTAGCTATAGACACACGGGATTGTGAATTGCTGAGTCTAGTTCTGCAATCATACAGTGTAAGTCTAGCTTAGAATGTCCGGAAACATCCTTTTTAAATACTAGAGCATGACACAGGCACACGACGCTTCACAACGAACGTGAGTTCTCTGCTAAAAAACCAAAGTCACTCCAGAATCTACAAGAGTGAAGACACATCCATGTCTGCGGTTGAAGCACTTACAGTATTTACTTAAAAAAAACTGACAGTGGTCTTAGCATGGAATCTGTGCCCCATTCTACAAACGATCACAAAGAACTCGGAACTTGACATAATACCTTCACCATTTTATGTGGCTGACGATACCTGTGATTACTGTTGCCTTATCTGTTAGGTAACTGCATGCTGTATGTAAAGTCTCTTATGGTCACATTGCAACGTAACTTGTTTTCACACATTCCTCTTCCACACTTCAGTTTGCCTGCAAATATTCAGGTTGTAGGTTTCAAGATACTACACAGCAGAAGATGGTGAACATCGAGATCCAGTCTGCTTTCCTACAGCAAAACATTCTTCATTATTTCTTTTTTCACCCCAAACAGCATGTAATGGATCCCTCCATGCAGGAAGCTCTCAGCATCAAGCTATATCCCCCACTTAAAATCCTTACTGGTCCATCCGTCAAGCCTTCAGCCAGCGTTGGTGGAAGCAGATCCCTTGCCCAGTCACAGAAGCCAGTTTTTCTGCTTGTCTATTTCAATAATTCAATTTTAATTTAAAAAACCCAGTGAAAGCTCTGGGATGAAATTCACCTGCTACATATGGTTTAAATGTAGTTGGAATATTTCAGATTAAGGAGAGCACGATTTCACTGTAAAGCTAGTGTCAATATGCGCAGCAATTACTAATGCTAGACACCATAAATTTGGCTGCATCTGCTTTAGGCTTCTTAGTCACTAACAAGCAAAAATCATTGCATTAATGGAGTAGTGGAAATACAATAAAGCAGTTTATTATCCCTAAAAGGCAGCATGTGGCATATAGACTCTGTGGGGTATTACCAATGTCCTAGGAGCAGTTTCATTCGTTCACATCCTGTGGCATATAATTATCTCAGACTAACCATGACCCTGCGGGTCCTCTATTAAAATTATATTTTTGTTACAGAATGGCGTATACATTATTGAAGCACATTATTTTGATCACTGAAAATTGACATATTGTGCTCATTAGCCAGTAAGCCTGAATATTTAATTTATGAGGTTTGCTCCAAGTTTTTTACAGATCAGTCACTTAAGAGAAGTAAACAGGCAAAACTGCAGAGTAGTGAATGGGAAAGATTCTTACTGAAAATGGTGCTCCAAAAAGCAAAAAAAAAAGTGTATCATGCCATATGCTGATACATGACACATTACGTTAGGCAGGTAAATGGGTTAATTGGACTCATTAACATCATTTCCTTTTTAAAACTTTTCAACTAAGAAGATGAAAAGATTATTTTAATCTTTACACTTCTCTCTTACATTTTACATTTTTCACACGGGCCTTTTTTAATCAAATATTGATGATGATGTTCTTCAAAGCTCAGCAATTATATTGCAGCTCCCTCGCAGTAAGTGGCACTGTATCAAAACTCTGTTATTTCCTTATCTTTATTTCCCTCCCCTCCACTTTTTTTTTTTTTTTTAATCAACACAACGTAAGATCTAATGGATTCTTGCCAGAAAAGGCACTCCGGATATTTTGCTTATCTGATGGCCTTCAAGCAACCTGCTTGAGCCTGCATCCCCCAAACACTCGGTTGTAGACTAGAAACCTGCATCAGCAACAGACCCCACAATTGCGTCCCCACAGCTGAAACCACCACTTCTGAAAGTAAAGCCACGGATTACAGTCGTGTCACACAAAAAAGATTAGTTTCAATTTTCTTCCTGGCTGTGGAATTCCCTGTGGTATATAGGTGAAGGCTATATGGGATGGGTCAACAGTGCTCTCTGCTGGCAGCAAGGAAAGCTTACAGGAAACATAGATGGAATTTGCCTTAAAATTACCTTCAAAAATAAAGCATGAAATACTTTAAATATGTATCTATATCTAAGGCCCCGAGACGTTTATAGGCAACTCTATAGAAGACCATGACTTACAAGGTCAAGAAGCATGCTGTTTATTGCAAACATGGTTTTGAAAATGATGCTGTACTAGCAGCGTTTCCGCAATTTCTTTACGTACTGTTGCATACGATGATTAAGTGTAAAAATGAAGGCAGGGAAAAAGAATTGTGGAAAATAACTATTCACATGTACAAATATTCATCAAAAGCACTTAAATAAAACTGAATTCTCTGTAGAAAACAATTGTTTAGAAAAAAATTTAAAAATTCTTATGTGTGTGCATGTGTCTACATATGCACAATATAGAACAGTTGCTCCTATTTGATTATATCAATCTTCTCTTTAAAAGAAGACCTTAAAAACTGAGAATATCCTTTTTAAACAACCATTAAGTAAGTTGGAAAAATAACTCTGTAAAATAATTTTATTTTCCAGCTTGTGTCCCCTCTAACAACAGCTAGAAAATCAAGACAGCAGCATAAAACTACTTCTAAAGCTAGCTGGATGCCATAAGCACAATATTAAGAAAATAAATGTTCTTGTATAGCTACTGCTTTGAAATAAGGGAATGTAATTCTGCTGCAGAGCTAAGCAGTGTGCCTTCGTAGGTTACATTTGAAATTCTAGTTTGGCGCAATGCTTCGTCACTGTCCCTAAAGTCAGATTTCAAATCACAGACTTGCTCTGAAGTCTATGTAAACTCTGTTTTCAAACCCTGAAGCAGTCTCTGCTTTGCACAAGAGAGATATAAGGTACTTACTACAGTACAATCAATTTAAATCAATGAGGAAAGTACTTTATATCACAGAATATGGTCTGGTCAAGATACTATGAACAACAACCAAAAAAACATTAAATGAAAGGAACTTGCTTGAGGGACTCAGAAAAACATGATTCAGTTTATCACTGCACTTAGAAGCTCAGGTTCAGGTGACCTGAGCTACAGAGTGAAATTTTGCATAGGACAATCCTGTCTAAGTATCAGGAAAAAAATAAAACAACCTAGCATTAATGTTGACTTACCCTGGTGAGACAAAAAACAATCGGAGATATATTTTTGTATTTTTTAAGAACTTTAAAACCCATAGATGGCAGATGCTAGGAACAATTTAATATTAGTGTTAATGTTTTATTAATGTTTTTAAATTTAAAATTTTATTAATTAATGTTTCCATGGAGTACTTGTCCCTCCATGAAGCTACTGGGGAGAGGAGTTGAGCAGAAACGCAGCGGCTCATTACAAGTTCCTTAGGATCTGTGCTGCACTCACTAGGCCACCCACTGCTATTGCTATATTGATACTGAATGGCAGAAACCAAAGGTAATGACAAAACACGTGGCATTAGTTCAGGTGCTAGTTACGGAGGAGGAAAGCCCACCACTCCCTGAGCCTGCAGAGCTGCTTTCCTGTTCTGCTGGAATATAGGACTCCAGGGGGAAAATACGGAAGCCAGGTGGCAGATGATCGAAAGTTGGTTATTGCAGGACATGAAACTGGGGCACTACGACACCTTCAAAACACTCTTCAATCCTTGGTGATTTGCTTCCCTACACAGTACTAGGCCTTCTTTGGACTGTATCTATTTTCATCCTAAAGAAAAGAACATCTAATATTGCAGATAAGATCCAAGGACACCACAGCAGGCAGCCATACACAATTGATTTTCTTGCTTCCTTACGTTCAGTGCTGCTCCACTGGCAGGTACTGATACAAGTTTAAAAATGTTCTTGGAACTAATCTTCAGACCACTCTTACGTGAATAAATCCAAAATGCGCTATTTTGCTATTTTGTAAAGGCCCCTAGGAAGCAGAGAGCCTGCGCTACCGCTTGAAGAATGGTGACGGTGAACTGCTAACATAGCATGGGATTGAAAGGCAAAGAATCTGTCTCGGCTCCTTCTTTCCTCTTGCATTCCCTGCTTACATTTCTAGCATGGCTTCGCCCTAAAACAGGCTTCTTTTTCTGTCACTTCTCCTGCTCAGGGTTTTTGAAGGCTATTTTAACACAGACTGTAATGTAAAGATGTAGGCTGCAAAGGATGTTCTGCAAAGTATTTAGTTCAGGACTAGTTGTGGAAGAAAAGACGAGGGGAATATGATATACAGTTAATTAGGACACAACAAAAAATGCTTCCACAAATGCAGGGTTAAAGAACATCATTAGAAAAAAATGTTTTGCGATTGTTTTTTGGGTTTTTTTTCCCTAATGGTCATAAAGGCCTGTAGAGTTTCAAGATAAACATGCATCAAAGAGTTTGTGTTTATTAGGTATGCATTTTTATTGACTTTGCTTGTGTTCCACCTTTCAAAGGGCAAAATTGGGACTTTTTTGTGATCACAGGACCAGCAAGTGATACACAGATACCACAGGAGTATTCAGATCTTACTTAGAAATGTAGTATAGAATATATTAGCAGCCTGTGCCTGTGTGGCTGTCTTGCATGAAGATAGAGAGAATAATGCTGCTGGGGAATTATGTGCACAAAGCTCTGTGAAGCAAGAATTAAAAGTAATGAGATTAAATAGAAAATAACTACATCAGGAATATGTTAATAATTTAATTAAAGTCTACCAAAGTTGAACTATTCCATAATTAAGGTTAAAGCCCATCAACATGCTCTGTTCTACTTGGGGATTTTGTCACAGGTAAAATTACCTGTTTGGAAATATTTTGTAATGTATGAGGAAAATAGGGTCAGCTAAGAATGTGGTATGATCATTAACTTTGACAATGTTGGACTTCATTGTCTTGTCAGACAGGGTTTTACTGATGTTTTAAATATATGTTTTCTTTACCTCAGTCTCATTTCTAGTGCATAAGACAAATGTGAATATTGATCCTTCTGAAAAACAGGAGGGCATGATTTAGTGCTCTTTTTTTCCTTGTCTGCTGTGTTTTCATCTTTACATACCTTTCAAGTCAAACAGAAACACAGAACAAAAGGGTTACTTAATAGCAGAGCAAGAAGCAATGCAAAGGCCATCACTATGAAGGACTTAGCACCAAAGATTAGTCTGACACATTAAGGAAGTAGTTGTATAAATCTTAACAGGTCTTTTATGTTATCCTTTTAAACTACCGTATAACATTTTATCCAATCCACAGAGTGGTATAAAACATAAATACCATGCTTTCTGCAGTAGCAGATATTGCTGACTGTACCAGGCAGAGTCAACATCTTTCCCATAAGGCGCCCCGTCTTCATACTGTTTATCTTGTAGAATGTACAAAATACAGAAAATACCTCCTCGTTAACTTCTCTGCCTGCGACCTTTTACAAGACCACATGCAACTTTGCTTTCCACAAAACCAGCTCAGTTTGATGTTCTAAAATAAGAGTGCACCATCACTTTTAAAGGCTCAGTACCATAAAATATGGAGAATCCTTCTTTTATCAGTAGGTTCACATAGTGAACAAGATCAGAACCTCCTTTTCTCCAGTAGCAGTTAAAACTGCACATAGTGAAAAGACAATGCATTGTTTTCTGCCAAAAACTATGGAAGACAAACTTCTTTTTTTTTATTGCATTTTTTTTGCATGACACTTTCCTACCGAGTACAATGCATTTGTGGACTTCGAGCTTGCAAACAGAAGGTGATTACACTTATGTGATACTATGTCCTAACAACTGTAAATGGTTATACTTGAAATGTACACTTTTAAAGTTGATAAGATACCAGGTTTGTACATAAAACAGACAATATCCTGAACCACAATAAAGAATTTCACATAGCATTACAGTGGTACTTCCCATAATCAAGCACAGCCTACTATACAATCTTGTCAAGTCAGAAAGTCTCCAGCAGAAAAAAAAAAAAAAAAAAAAAAAAAGGGGGGGGGGGGGGCTAAAAATTTCAATCTTTCATTCAGATATAATCTGAGTAGATGGCAAATATAAGACACTCCTATTCTTCTTGTAGTAAGTAAATGCCCATGAAAGAAGCGCCCATTAGAAGTTGCTAGTAATGGCGGTATATGTTGACACTCTCAAGAAAAGAATTGGGCATGAGCATGTCCTGAAGGTGCACTGTGGTCCTGAATCTAGACTGCTATATGCAGCTACTCTTCCCTTGGGCGCATACAACAAGAAAACTAGTGCTTCACTTAAACATAAGAAGGCAGATAACAGGGCAAGACCTTGCATTTTTTATACTGAAGATGCTGGATTTTGTCCTTCCTGGTGACAAGTCTGTGTGCCCATGCAGCAGATTTTATAGTCTCACTTCAAGTGTTCATCCCTCCCTGCAGGTCAGAAATGAGGCATGTCAGATACTTCACTGCATTACTGGTATTCTTCATCTGCAGTTACGTAGGGAAATTCTGTTTTAAAACAGTCAATACAATCTCTACAAGCGCTGCATTTTTATGAAGGGAGAAATGAGAAAGACAAATGTTACTCTTGTTCATGAATTTGCCTCTATCGTTTCCCCTTTCTGCTCTACAGAGAGTTATTTGATTCATATTAGGGGTTATTTGGGTCACTTTTACCTTGAGAAAGAAAATAGTGGTAACCTAATTTGAGATTTGTACCAATTTAAGTAAGAAAATGCATTCTGAATATTTTGCATAGTTGCTAAATTTAACTGAGTGTTCAGTGAAGTGAGCTTCCGAATGTAAGAGGCTTTAAACCATGTTCCCCTATTTGTTTTTAAACTACATTTGTTACTTATGATCAGCAATTTTATGTCATTCATTTGCAGTGTACTGAAACCAAATTCAATAAACTGACCTTCTTCCACCTATTAAACTAAACTTGGTATTTAATTATTATGCATGCAAAGTCAAGCAGAAAAACTAAGGAGCATTTATAAATAAGATCATTGTGTTTTATTTGCAAAGAATAGGAACATTTGTATTTATTACTTTTCATAAGAAATTTATTACTGCTTATTTGAATTGGAATAAACACAAAGAATAGAACATCTGTATCAAAGTTTAAAAAGCCACAACAACCAAAAGCTGTTTAATCTCATCCATTTAGTTCTATCGCACAGTCTGTTCAGTGTAACTTTTTACAACATACTGTGCAAGAAAACAGGTCATTTAAACTCAGTAATTAGTATTACAGATAAAATGACACTGCAGCAATGTTAATTACTATAGTACTGATGTAGTATAGGATATAATACATAATAGTCATGTCTTTAATTTTAAATTGAAGTGCAACAAAGCATATTATTGCTACACTTCCTCATCTTAAAGTAAATGAATGTTATTCAAGTGTACCATTTGTATCCATGCAGAATGTTTTTAAATAAATCACAATTCTACTTTAACTCAAACTGGCATATTTCACTTTCTAATGGCATAAATTAAGGAACCTCTTGCTGTAGGAACTTTTCCTTTGACAGTGGAAATTATGACAGAATTACATGACACTGTCCTGCATGACATCCTTGTCTCTAAGGATGGATGGTCACACTCAAAGAGTTGCAGTCAACAGTTCAATGTCCAAATGGAGACCAGTGGCAAGTGGTGTTCTTTAGGGGTCAGTACTGGGACCAGCGCTGTTTGCCAACGACACCAAGCTGTGTGGTGCAGTCGACACGCTGGAGGGAAGGGGTGCCATCCAGAGGGACCTTGACAGGCTTGAGAGGTGGGCCTGGGCGAACCTCCTGAAGTTCAACAAGGCCAAGTGTGAGGTCCTGCACATGGGTCGGGGCAATCCCAAGCACAAATACAGGCTGGGCGGACAATGGATTGGGAACAGCCCTGAGGAGAAGGACTTGGGGGTGTTGGTTGATGAGAAGCTCAACATGACCCGGCAATGTGCGTTTGCAGCCCAGAAAGGCAACCGTATCCTGGGCTGCATCAAAAGAAGCATGACCAGCAGGTCGAGGGAGGGGATTCTGCCCCTCTACTCTGCTCTCATGAGACCCCACCTGGAGTACTGCGTTCAGCTCTGAGGCCCCCAACATGAGAAAGACACGGACCTGTTGGAGCGAGCCCAGAGGAGGGCCACAAAGATGATCAGAGGGCTGGAGCACCTCCCCTACGAAGACAGGCTGAGAGAGTTGAGGTTGTTTAGCCTGGAGAAGAGAAGGCTCCAGGGAGACCTTATAGCAGCCTTCCAGTACTTAAAGGGGGACTACAGGAAAAATGGGGAGGAACTTTTTAATAGGGGGTGTAGTGATAGGATGAGGGGTAATGGTTTTAAACTGAAAGAGGGTAGATTTAGATTAGATGGAAGGAAGAAGTTCTTTGTGATGAGGGTGGTGAGGCACTGGAACAGGTTGCCCAGAGAGGTTGTGGATGCCCCATCCCTGGAAATGTTGGAGGCCAGGTTGGATGGGGCTTTGGGCAACCTGGTCTAGTGGAAGGTGTCCCTGCCCATGGAAGGGGCGGGGGGAACTAGCTGGTCTTTAAGGTCCCTTCCAACCCAACCCATTGTATGATTCTGTGAAAAATTTCCACAATAATTTTCTTTTTCATTACAGCAGCTCTAAATCAGTTTGCAAATGAAGCACAACATTCAGTCTTTTTAAAAATAAGGATGAATCTTGAAGAGCATTACAGCTAATAAGGTGTAGGAGGAACTAGAGATATATGACCAAATTGTAATTAATTCTGTACCGCTATGGCTAAAATGTCTGGCAATTATAAACATAAAATATTCATAACAAAACAGAGAGACTTGCAGAGGACGACAATGAAAGTTTTCACCTGCAGCTCCAGTAGGAGTAGGGCTCCCAATTTATAAATAATTATATCTCTGCTTTTTGCAGCACCTTTACTTTTGGATAACTTTGTTATAAATATTAAAAGAAGGAAAAAATGACTTAAATTTCAGATTTGTTCAAGTGTACTTAAATAATTTATGTCAGCTAAAATGTTCCCATTTTCAGTGCAGAAGTTTTGTAATGAAGCCATTATTCAGCCCTTGCATAAAAAAATATTCTAAAAGCCTACTTATTTAGAAGTGTAATAATCCTATTCACTGTGTTAACCATGTGCCCCTGGCTAAAATATGTACATATGGATTTAGAAAAATATTTGAATATACAGTATAAGATTCAAAGCAGAAGTTGAAGGATAACCTCAGGTTGTGTATTTCATCTCACAACAATAAGATGTATTGCTACATTTAAATGAAGGTGTGTAAATAGCAAAATCTTGAAGTACGTATAACCAGTTTCTAGGATTTACAGGCTATTTTCAAAAAATGCTTTCTTTCCCCCCCATTTTGTTTAGGTCAGTGGGACGATGTATAACACAGGGAGACATGTATCTCTACGATTAGACAAAGAGCATTTGGTCAACATCTCTGGAGGACCGATGACATATAGTCACCGCTTAGAGGAAATCCGGTTACACTTTGGAAGTGAAGACAGCCAGGGATCAGAGCACCTACTCAATGGACAGGCTTTCTCTGGGGAGGTATGTCAACGTATTTGGACTTACAAATGAACCAGTGTGAATTACTCACTTTCCATTTCTGCCTGAAGGTATTTGCAAACTAATTTGTACTCATAAAAATTGTTTCCCTTTATCCATTCTGAAAATCGGGGAATTACTTTTTTTTTTTTTGCCCATGCACTGCTAATTGCATGACTCAGGTCTAAAAATGAAACTGTTTTATTTATTGTATGCATAGACATGCTATATTCTCATATGCACTACTTCCAAAGTAATCAAGTACCTTTTGATGGGTCCTTTATATCCCAGTTAAGTGCAAATACAAGATTAACCACAAAGTAATACTCAAAGTGCTTCAAGTTCTTATAAAAGTGCTACTTTTGCTACTCGCTGGTGTGTAACACTTTACATTAAGTACCATTCTGCCTTTGATTCATGTAAAAGTAAGGTGATACTTAATTTTAGAGATGGTTCCGCAGAAGTCTGTTGGTCTGCTCAGGAAATAAAGTTAACTCCACAAGTAAACCCTGGCAGAATTGGTACTTGCTTTGTATTTTAAATACATGTCTGTAATTGTCCCAGGAAAGACTGTAATTTAATGATCCTGATAGGTATTGCAGATGGCCCATTAATCTTGCTGGATAAATATTTTAGTCTCGTACATGGAGTACTTTTTCAAAACATATAGTAAAGTTTGCAGACTTTCTGGTAGACAAAGCAGAATCTTTCCATTATTCTTATGTAGGAGCATTTTTACATAGAAGAGATGCATGGGTTTTGTAGTACCCCAACCTTCTTCAGCTTGTGCCATGTCTGTGAACTATCTAGCATGCAACTCTACCCCACAAATCTTAACAAATAAAAAAATGCTTCAGAATAACTGTATATTACTGTAGGGATTCTTTTTAAAGAGACTCTAGGTATCCCTGTTACCATTCTTTCAGAAGACCAAAATGAATAGGTTTTCATAATAAAGCACTTATTTTCTTGGATGTGAATAATCAAATTACCATCTCTACTATCTATCACAGACTCTGGTGATGAGTCAGTTAATGCATGGCATTTTCTTTGGCACTGTGCAACAGCCTTTATTTAAGAGTAGGAAATTAATTGCAGAGTTGTCAAATGATGGTATTATAATTGATGGTAATCATTTGCTTTGTTTTATAAGCTACATAGATGTATAATATAGCCAGTGGCAGCTTGTTCATGAAATTATTCATGTCTTGCACAACTGACTTCTGGTTGCCTTCGTTAAATTCTATGATAAGTGAACATATAATGTATTACTCCTTTAAGAGCTGAAAGTTAAGTATGCTGTAGTAAATAAGGTCTTTGCTTTGCTAATGAGATTTATAGAAGAGCAATATTCAAAGAAAAACAAGTTGACTGAACAAGAAAGAAAAAATCTGGTTGAAACATACCATTGCACTTGATATGATGTATCAGCATCATTTCAGATATTTTTAAAAGAGTTTTTAAGTTATAAATTCAACAGTCATAGACTATAACAAAAGGTAAAAATGTAGAGCACTGTTTTGCAATACTTAATGCTTAACTAGGCTCTCCTGGTTTTGCAAGTAGGAGTTTTGAAGTACTGTTAACATGTGGTATTTGCTAACAGAGACCTCAAGTTTTTCTGAGTAAAGCAGAAAACCTAGCTAAAGTGGAAACCACTGTTAGTCAGTCAGTCATGCGCAGCTGGATCCACAGCATATGCAGGATTCATCTAGTTATCTGAATTCCTCCTGCAGCGAATAGAAAGAGATTAGCATCTTCAGAGGATGATCATTCCTGACAGCCAGAGATGCATCTCTTGGGACAGGACAAATCACTCTGTGGAGGTGCATCTCCCTTGACAACAGAGCAGAGACGAACAACAGGCCAAGTAGCTTAGACTACAGGCCTCCTTTTCAGATAGTGAGATGAATTCTGTCCTTTGAGGAAGTGTTTTTCACACTTTCAGATAGCTGGTTTGGGCAGCTGGACAGGTAAGTTCCAATAAGGTCAAGTATTAATTACTAATTTGAACCTACATCTGCACAGTCAAGTCTTACTTACAGAACATGTACTGTTTTCAAAGTACAAGCACAGATTCAAATCAATCAGGCTGAATAGCATGGCTGCAAATTTTCAGTGAAGGACAGCAGCTGATGGTGTTCTTAGAATATACATCCACCCGTACAAGTGCTGTCTATATATATGTAAGTGAGTTTTGATAAGCTCTCAGCACTGGAAGATGTAATGTCTACAGCTCCTAGCAACTATAGTAAGAAAACTGTAAACAAGCTAGCTGACTTTATGATAGAGTACACGTCTTCGAAATGTAACGTATGCTTTTAAGACTTGCTGCTAATTACTATTCACTTCTGCACTGGATAACGCTGTCTGAGGAGATGGGGCGAAGAAATATAACTGCGTAAGCGCATTAGTTTGATTAAGCTAGTGCAGGTAAGAATAACAATGAATATTTGCTGGCTTTGGCTTTAGCAGGTGTAGGCAACCAGAGAAAAATCATTGCAGGATTACACTGTTTGACTGCTAATTGCACGCTAACTCCCATGATGCTGCCTTGTTACTGCTGTTCTTATTTGTGTTGGACAAACCCGCTATGGGTTTTACTAAAACCTCTGTTTTGCTGGGGAAACAATTCCTAAGAATGAAGTTACCCAAGAAGTGTGATCCATGCCAGTAGATCACAGTCAGATTATTCCTACTCCTCCTTCCCTCCACTCCCATCCATATCTGTCCCCTCATTTTCACTGAGGTCTCCAATGCCTGTTAAAGTCAGCACATTGCGGAGAGAGAAGGGGAACCTGGGGAGAGGGCAGGGGAGAGTGCAGTACCTCTCCCTCACAGCACTGGCAAACTATTACATTGGCTGAAACAGACCTAAATTAAATCCAAGTGCAGAGGAGGCAGAAGCTTTTAAACAGCCCCAATATATCTTGAACCAGCTGCAATGTTCTTTACACATCTGGAAATCCCACCTAACATCCATACTAAGCAAGAATTTTGTTCTTAGGGACTTTTTTTGCCCAGTGAAGATGTTCTGCGAGTGGGCAGGTACTCAGAGCAAGCTGGAGAGCACTGGAATGGTACCGTGGCATGAAAAACAATCTAGAAATAGCAAATTGCTTCAAAATATACTGTGGTCTGAATGATACTGAGAGGCTTGTAATTTCCAGGCTTTAACATTTAACTAGGTGTTAAAGGCTGTCAAGAGAGATCTCTACAATAATCTGGTTACCTTTTAGCCCCTAATTATCACTTCAGTAGGCAGAATAACTGAACTAATGCTTAAATAGTTTGAGTATAAGGGCTTTAAAACTGTGTATCAGATTATCATCAATATGTTTGGCACTGCTAACATGGAAAGAAAGGAAGGCTTTGGAATGCTTAACTAAATAAATCGAGCATTTACTTGTCCCTCTGATACATACTTGAGTGTGTTTAATTCCCTACTCTTTGCATAAGCATCCTACCGAATTATAATGATTAAAAGAAAAACTTGGCTCAAGCAAAGACCCCAACTAAGACACCAGTCACTCGTGTCTGCTGCCTAACGTCTCTATGCAAAACGGTTTTTAATGCTTCAGAGTCCATATCATTTAATGAGAAAGACCATCTTCCCTTCAGACAGCAGCAGTGCAAAATACAGCAGAATTTACCAGAGTTCTGTTGTTCAGGCACTGTCTACCTTGTTAAAATAAAAAGGTAACAGCCTCCAAAAGATTCACGTTGAAAAAGGGACCCTTTAACTTTACCATGTGGCAAAGTCATAAAAATCCATACCAATTTTTTTCCTAAGCGGAAAAATGAAAAATGTGCTGCAGGAGGCCTCCAACCACTTTATGGCTATGTGTTGTAGTAGCCTTATCAATGTAAAGGCAGAAAGTCAAGGAGCTTAATTATTTGGGGTTATGCAACAAACTCAATAGCTGGAGACTTTCAAACAAGACACCAGTCCACAACACACAAAAAAAATAGATTTCTTCTTCTCTGCCCACCAAGTCACCTTTCAAAAACCCATTGACAGAGATTATAAACACAATGATTTCATCCACTACATAAGAAGTAAAATGAAAGCCAGAATAGTATCTGGATAAATGAACACATATTGCAAGCTATACACACAGTTTGGAACTGAGATTTACTTTCGCTGCTGCTAAAAGCCACTGACAAAACCAAATAAAATACAAGAAAATGGGAATCAAAGGGGGAGGCTGGAAATTCTGAAATACTAGCCTTTGACTACTGCAGTTTCTTTAACTGCAGGCATATTCTATGTGAGTGGGGAACTTCTAGTGATAGTAAAGGATTACTTATCAGAGAGATCAGTGTTGCAAATCCAACTTCTGATATTTTTAGAAGCAAGACTGTCAGATAGACAGCCTATGAGAAGCATCCGGCCAGCTGGAATAATTTAATCCAGCCTGCTGCAGAATTAGAGTAGTCTGAATTGTTAAATCAGAAACAGTGGCTCTGTCACTGAGACCTTCTGTACACCTTTGACTTGCCTGTGTGGTTCCAAATAACCTCCCCCAAAATCCTAATGTTGGTATTGTTTATACCACACACGCCTCCCCCCTTCAAAAACAACCCAACCCCCAAAAAACACCAAACAAACAAACAAACAAACAAAAACCCCCACCAAAACAAACAAACAAAAAAAAATCCAATCAAAAAACCTTTACTGGAATAAAGTACTGTCTATGTACTATGACTTGACTTATGTTGGCAAAACAGAACAAGTCATGGCTAATCAGCATGTCAGAAGAAATGGCAAGTACAGGCCAACTCTATATTGTATCACTTGTTACAAGCCATTTACGTCCCCCATCTTCTTCCCAAAAATTTCACCACGTAGAAGGTGAACATTCATTTGCACCTCCCATGTGACAATTGGCTCAGGACTCTGCCTCCTTTTCTAACCTATGGGTCAGTTCCACACAAAAGCCGTTGTTTTCTCACACGGTTCCCTACACTTACGCAATATTTAGATTGCTTTCCTAGGTCTGTTTTTGCTGGTTTGTTCTCTATAGAAAGCCTCACTCAATGTGAGGCTTTGTGAATCTAGCATGGCCCTTCGTCGAATTGTGCTAGCACATAGTCCTTCCTCTTCCTCACATCAGCTAGCGATGTCACTGAGCAGAGAGGACAGGAGTCTCCCGCTTCTTCAGAACCGCGTTCCTACAGGTGGTTACAATGCCAAAGCAGAGCTAGCTATAAGCCAGCCCCTACTACGCCTCGTAACGCTGGCACTCCTGCCAACAGCTCGCAGAAGGAAGTTTGAAATTCAGATCTGTCAATTGCCACAGGCCATCTGTATTACATTTCGGAGACTTCATTGGAAATGATGCAGGTCATTTTTAAGTATTTCAGCCAGAAGATAAGTTTACTGTATTCCGGTGCTTATTAATGTTGAAAAATAAGCCTCTGAGGAAAGTACCAGATGAGGGAACACATGTCTAATGGAAGGGTGGTTTAGTAGAATCTCTATAACCTTCAGATTAATGTTCAGCTTCAGAGGAGAAAGTCAATAGGATAATGAATTAAATTGCTATAGGAACAGAATATAAATCAGGAAGAGGTGGTGGTATTGTCATCACTACAGTATAATGTGACTATTCACATGAGTAATTCAAAATCAGTGGGAGATGAACACGTGCACCTCTGTCCACCCTAAAGATTACAGGTGGCTTCACCTGAAATTTTATAAAATACTCATATGCATAAGAAGCAGAGTTAAAGTCCAAAAGACACTTATTCATCAACACACGCTTATTGTGTTTTTCTAAACCAAAATCAATTTTATATTTTAAGTTAAATGGGTTTTTATTGCTGGTTAATATAACAGAAAATAGGATTGAACAATATATTAACACAGATTGAGGAATACTCACACCTGACTATGGTCTGCTAATTTAAGAGCTCTGAATCATCCAATAGAAATTCCTTTCCACCCTCTATTGACTTTATAAGGAAATTAGGCTCTTTAACAGAGGTGTGGTTTAATAGTAGGCTGCCTGGTCTGTCTCCCCTCTAGAACTACATGGAGATGAAATGGCCACCTCTCTCTCTGGACTGCAGAGCCCTTTGAGTTTAAAAGCATGGTCCACAGGAAAAAAAAAAGTATGGTCCAAGGAAGAACACTGCTGAGATAATCTAGACAGCAAAGCTTGCAGGGAAGCATACTTGGAAACATATGTTATTTTATAAAGTAAAACTTATCAAAAACATTTTTATATCTTCCAAAAATACTTCCCAAATAAAAATGAGGTGATAGATCAAGATTCTAAGCAAAAGTTGGCTATAATGTCATCAAGGTGCTAAGGCTAATACACTTACTGTACCTGAAACCACCAATAAAATAGCAGGTAACAATAGGACAGTGTAAATGGAATAGGAAGATAAAAGGTAATGCTTTAATTTACTCTGTATTTTTGTCAGATATGGATCATATTGTTCCAGAACCACCGCATGAAGTAATACACAATAATTAACCATATCTGTTTGTACAAACATGGAATTTAGATTAAGCAGCCTGTTAAACTGTCAGACTGTGGCCTCACTTCCAGGACTGTAGCTGAGAGCAAGCAGAAGCTAGAGGGGCAGATCAAAATGCTGAGACTCCCGGGCAAAGCAGAAAACCTGAACATCCCTTATGCTCCCCTGTAAAAATGCAACATTTAAACAAGCCCTCTACGCATCTACAAATACATCATATGGAGCTGCTATGTGCTCTCATAGGAAGAGGCCCACAGCACATCTCAGCTCTGTGGAGTCCAGGTAGCTTGCAATGCAGCCACGCTCTTGCAGTCCTGCAAGTCAGCTCAGCACCAGCCTTCTGCCTGAACCCAAACAGTTTCAATGAAAGTGAAGGACAGAAAAGTTTGGCGCATGTAGCAATTGAACAAGTAAACTTTTTCCCCAGTGGCAACATAGGAATATATAAAGGGACAAGCTACAAAATATAAAATGTCTGCAGGTTTCATGAGATACTGCAAATAGTTTCCCAAAATCTAATACTGAAAATCTGAATGCTAGGTTTTATTTCCCAGATTTCTCATTATTCTGTTCTGACCCTTGTGTACTTACATCTCCTGAACAATTAAAAGCATCTGAGTTACACACATTTAACTGTTACTTTGTTGATGGGTAAGAAACAGGTCTGCACATAAAAATGAAAACTAATTGCTGTACCCAATTCCATTTACTTGATTTCATGTTCCATTAGATTTTCGTAGGTTGGTTTGTTGTTGGTTTTTTTTTTGTGGGAGATTTTCAGCATTATATACACTTATATGAATTATGGACAGAATTGTGGGGAGAGAAGACAGAGAGTGTTGAAACCAAAAGCTGAAAATGGGTAACTGAACCATCTAAACATCTAGGGCTACATGGCAGTAATAACAACTTTGAAGTACCAGTGAGAATAATGTGCTGACATCCAGATATTTTGTAAGCAGCAAATGGGCAATATTTAAAATGCAGCTGGCGTTTCCTATCAAGGAAGCGTCTCCTTTTGAACTACTCTATTGGAAACCACAAGAAAGATGACTTTCCAGGAATATGGAACAGAAATTTTTGTGGTGTATTTTACATCAAAATGCAGTAAACTTCCTACACTGGCTACGTGCTAAAAATGCATCTTAATCCTTAGTGACCTTCAAAAGCAGTTTCATCTTTAACACTTTTGAAGTAGAAGAGTTGACTTCTAACTTATGTTCCTTCCTGTCTTTTTTGGCTAGACAGTAATCTTCAAGTCATGGGTAATATACACTTGTTAAATAACAAATCCCAAAGCTCGATAGCCAGGAGAAGTTATAGAATCAAGTGAAGGTGTAGCGACTATAAATCATTGATCATAAATATATAAACAGAAAAAATACACAGCAAGTAAAACTCATTTTTATATGAATGGCTGCATTGCTAGGCAGTGCCAGTATACTCTTACAGTCATGGTCTTACATTTAGTGCTGTGGTAGTCATACTGCCATTTTTAAAGGAAAATTAGATTCTAGAAGTAGCCTGTTTTATCCTTCCCTTAGGAAAAAACCTTAATTACACAAATCAAGTTATATAATGTCCAAACTTTATATCAGCCATAAAGAATTTTACTTCATGTATAATCAGCTTCTCATATCATAAATACCATTCATGTTATTTTTTCACCTTTCTAAAACTTGATTAGCAGTGGAATATAGATGGGGGGTTTGACTTATTTTTTTGCAAGGAGAAGAATTTACAGTTCATACTGTAGGTCTAAGTGTGCATTTTATGATAACCCAGATAAAACTGGAAAAGTTTAATGGTTTTATTTGAAGCAAATTGTAATAGGATGTTTCTCTTGGTGTATAAACCATGGAAGTTTAGTTATTGCACCAACAGGGAAGCAGGATTGGACCTAGATACAGCTATGGCTCTTCATAGAACACAAACTAAGAAAAAGATATGGGGGGAGAATTATGTATTTACTTCTTTTAGCAGAAAGACTAACGATAACATATAATTGAAAAGAACAGTCATTTAATTTTATAATCCTAAACAATCATTAGATACCATCTGGAGTTTGAATGATACTTTAGAACAAGTGTTTAACCACTTATAAAATTTGAGACTAAGTTTCAGGTACCCAAGCACGATTTTGATCTTTGTTTTAGGCTTGCACTTATTCATTTTATTAGATTACTGAGGTATTTGTGTAGTCATTGCAGGTAAAAAATTACAGTTCACTGTCACATCAAATAAATGACTTTACAGAATTATTTTAGTATGTTGTCATTTTGATTATTTAGACCTGGTAAAATTGCCCAAAACACATTACATTAAGTCTTTCTGGAATAATTGAATATGTTAACATTTCAGACAACAAATGATACAGAAATCACCTGATTTCTTTAGATTATTAACTAATTTCTAGAAAGCATTATTAAATATTTGAGTATTTGAAAATTTTGTATGTACTGTTTAAGGGAGCTATTCTTAGAGCAACGAATGAAAGGCTATTGAAGTTAGGGTACCAGCTGCTACATGGCATTGAAGTTCTCTTTATTCTTTCCATTGACGTGCAATAGGACTTCTACTCTCAAGTCAGTTAGAGCAAGAATCAGAAATGTTTCTGCAAATGTTTGCTTATTTATCACCTAAGTCTGAAAGCATCCAAGTTCCATAGATTTCTCAATGTTTTGCTGAAGCACGTTATTCTTCCTGGATTCTGCATAGGAAATTCTAGGTGCTTGATACAAGGAGCTCCATTTCTGGGGCCCAGTATTTTTTTGCTTCTGTACATTGCCATCTGGAGATTTTGTGATACAAGCTCCATAGATACTGTCTGCTGTATACTGAAATTTAAGAAACTGTACAGGCATATTTTTAGAGGTTTTGGGGTTTGGTTGTTTGGGTTTGTTTTTTTTTGGGGGGGGGTGGTGTCTTCTTTTTCTTTATCTACACATAACATGGGTGTTTCTTGCCAGAAAACTTTCCTTCTTTGGAAACTACTTTTCTGAACTTACGACCTATCCATCCATTAGCAGAATTGTAGGAGCTGTCCAAACAAATTGTGAGCTCTGTGACAATGTCAGCTTATATTAAAGTAGCATGTGACACAGCAAAATATCTGCTGCATGGAATAACAAATACTGAATTTCTTAGATACTGAGTAAAACAGATACCTTTAGTAATAAATATATTTTTGCACATGTTTACTTTTCTGTTACCAACTGTTCTCTTTTGGGGGGGAGGAGAAGTAGAAGAGAGTGTCAATGTACTGAGAGCACAGTCTGTCACCAACTATAATCTAAATCCCCTTGGTGCCTCATTTTTAAAATCCAGCATCATAAAGCAATAAGGTGGAGTTTTTCTGCTTAGAGTAGCAGCTGTAGGATTTGCTCTTTTAAACCACTGGGACATGAAAACATTCAGCACTCTAAACCTCCAGTGTCACTTATGAAGTATTTGCTTTGTCTCATTCCAAATTATTATCATTTGCTTGGGGTGACTTTACTTGCTGTGGGATGATTCTTCTTTAATTAAAGAGCAATTTACCTCTGCAGCCAAAAAGCTACACACATTTTGAAATGGGTTTTATGTTACTTGGTAATGATTTTTCCATTACCCTTCTTGTAAATTTTAACTTTTTCTCCAAATATATTTAAAGTAACATTCCAGAGAAAGGAGGAATCAGACTAACTTCTTAAAAAAAGCTCTTGCAGCTATTATGGACAACCACAAAAGAAAATAAAAACCAAGCATATGTGAATTTTTATTATCTTTGCAATTTACCAAAACAATAAAAAAACCAATGAGCAAATACTGTAAACATTACCCTGGACAAAACTCTCATGAAGGCAGTGGACTTTTGTCTGAGGTAAAACTATAATTTGGATATCAGACTGCAAAAAAACGTAATACCCTTTTAGCCCAGTCTCTCCGAACTGATACTGCCTGTGTGCTGGAGAATGAAAGCTGACAATCTGATCACAAACAGGAGAAGCCAGAGTTAATAACAGATGAGACACAACACTTTCAAGATACTGATCCATCACCAGCAAACACAGTGAAGTTCCTCAGGCACTTGCATGTTTGATGCAGAGCACTCACACAGCCACGTATGTCTTGATTGCAACAACTTGTTTAATGCCTGAGTGGAGTCAAAACCAACTAGTTCTGAGAGCAAGCGTGGCCCTTATAGCCCAGAGAGTGGAGATTCACTTTGGAAGCTGTCTTCTCCAGTAATTTTTATGTTACTCTGTCCTAATGGAAGAGCCTCAGACAGCTAATGTGACCCTGATTTGGAATAGCCTAAACCTGTTGGTAAAGCCCTCGTGGGAGGCAGGAATTCCTGGCTCACAGCCATGTCCAAATCAGGCAAAGGAGGCAGCCAAGATAGCACGAAAGGTCTTCCACACCCTGTGTGGATGCTGTGGTTGCTGTGACTTGGGACCTGAAGGAGGACACACACACACCACATCCTCCTAGGACTGAATTAGCCCAGGAGAAGGTCCAGCTCAGAAGCCTCCCTCCTCCCTGATAATAATTACTGTTTTCTAATACACAGTGGCAGCTGTGAACCCTTACCATTAGCTCTCTGACCTTCAGTTTATTTCTGTAGCTTCAGCTACTCCTTTGTTAGGTCTTTGTCCCTTACCTTATGTTTAATAGTTTCTTATGAGGCATTTTAGTATCTTAGTAAAAAGACAACTAAATCACATCAATTCTAGCTGCCTTTTTATTACATTTTCAGGGAACGCTGTGAGGTTGCAGAGTTACAGTTTTCATTTAGCATACTGACTTGACCTTCCACCATCACTGTAGACCTTTCCTTAATTAAAAGCACACAGGCATACATTGCCTCCCAGAAAGTCAAAATACTTTAAATTTGAGTATTTTATTTTAACCATGTAGGTAATTGATACTTTCAGTAAAGACAGAGAAGGAAATACTTCTAAATCTTGTTTTCTTTAGACAAAATTGTAATAGATAATGGATTAGGATATTTTACAAACAATAAAGGGAAGTAAACTTAAGTTTTCATTACAATTTCATAAGCATGTCTTTCTAGAATTACTACAATTAGATCAGTTTCTCAGGCATACCTACCTTTAAAATAGCATGTGAGTGATAGTAGGCACAATAGCATCAGTGTTAACACTGTGGAGAATTAGAATTGACATGGTTAAACCACATTTCTTCGAAGTCCATTTTCTTTCCATTTATCTTTTAATATCTCATCTTTATCTGTCTGCGCTCTTATCTCTGTATAAACTAACTGGACATTACTGCACACACCTGCCGAGATTTGCTGGTTTAAAACTCAGTAGAAATTAATTCATTCTATTCACTTATTTTTCAGTAGTTTGGTGGGTTTTTTTAATCTAACTGCCATGAAAACATTTTCTAACTGACGATTTGCCATAGGCACATTAGAAAAAGCACCATGTACAAGTTATTACTCCGAAAGTTCTATCAAAGGCAAAGAGAGTTCTGGATTTTAGCTAGAAAGGGCAAGTCCATTACTGTCCATCTCTTTCCATCATCTCAAATTTTATTTACTCTTTCTTATCAAAATATGAACATGCTACTGCCATCTAGTCCCTGGAAATTCTGCTAATAACAGAACCAGTTGGCAACAGAGCGTTAATCTGCTTAACCTTCAGTGTAGGACTGGTCAGAAACAGCTGTCATATTCTCTCAAATACATAATTCCTATGAATAAAAAAATTTTTTTTTTTAATTTTTCAAGGCATATTCAATGTGAACATTATACCTTTAGCATATTTTGTTATGTGAATTTTTGCTCTTTTCACCTGTAGCAATTTCATTCCCATTTCCTCTGACAATCTAAGCACAAACTGATGAAAGACAGAGCTACCAATCCTATACAGTATCTCTGACCCAGCCTGATACTTTGAAGCCTATATCCAAAGCACATCATGTAGGTACAGTCCTGAGAGGCCCATGATTTTTCATGCTTATACAGGACTTAATCTTACTGCATCCATGGCTACAGGAGCTCAGCCACTCAATTTTCATTACCTGCTTCTTTTTTGCTTCATACTCTGTAAGTTTGAAATACCCTGGTGAGGTTGTGTAGACAGAAGTTTCTTCCTCCTGCTCCAATCTGCCAAACTATCAATTCAGTACGTTTCACTGCACTAAAATTCATTATATGAAGCACTAGAGGAGCGTGCCTTTCAAATTGTGGTTCTGCTAAGATTCTCCAGAAGAAGCAAAAAACTAACTATCCTTTTTTTTCTTTTCTGAGAGAACAAAAAAGCTTATGGTATTATGCATAAATGATGAATTAGCATGCTTGTCTGAAATAAGGAATTCTGATTCAGAAAAGGATAAAAGACTTGTTAGTACCAAGTGTACTACTGTCAAGTGCTTTGAGAGAAGATAGGTTAGTGTTCATTACTTGCTGTCTTCACATAAAAAACAGAGAAAGGTCAATAAAATATCATAAAAATTTGCCACCAATAAAAGCATAATTAAAAAAACCCAAAGCATTTGCATCACGGTTGAAACCTAAAGCCCTCTTTACCACACATTCCTTTAGCAGGACATGCCTATACTTCCAAGACAGAAACTAATAATCAGAGACAGGCAGAGCTCTAGTCCCAATTCTGTGTATTGTGAAATTACTTTGTGGCTTTGGGGTTTGTGGATTGTTTCTAAAGAGTATTGTGGCATTGACCTGTGGAGCCAGTTTTACCCAAAATACAAATTACTACACCAAGATTGCTCCAGTTAAGCTAGATTTTGGCACATTCTGTTCCATTTTTACCTTCAGAGCAGTGGTCGCAGTGAGATATTTCCAATGAGGTGCCTAACGGACAAGCTTGGGAGAGTGGTGCTGCTGTAGTTTTAAACAGTACAATCCATCCCTGACCATTCCTGCTTTAGGCATGATTAGTGCCATAAAAGGGCATCAGACAGGAATATTTCCATGCACATCCAAGGCTGTGAATTACAGCCTAACCCTAGGAGCTAGGGTTTAAGGCAGAGTTCTCTATAGGAGTCTTAAAGCTCCCACGTTCTAGGCACCCAGATTGTCCCTTTGACAATCTGCCTGTACCCACAAACAAAAGTTTATACACACTTACAGCCCTGGTGAGGGGAGGGACATCACAGGAAAACCAACAAATTACTGTAAGGTAAGGTGGGGTGATGAAGACATCGGGTCTCCAGGCTCTTGGCTAAATCACAAGACAAACTGGCAGGAAATCAGGGAGATTTCTGATAGCCTCTGCTTGTGTTTCAGCAAAATTTCTTTGAAATCAAGTTCCCTCCATGAGGTACTTTGGTTTTGACATATAAGCATTTTCCTGCAAAACCCTGTTTCAGCAAAAAAAAAAAAATCCCAACCAGTTCTGCTTATGATCAGTGTAAGGCCTTATTCTGTGTGAAGCCCAAGGGTGTGTTCAGTTAAGAGGATTTTCACTGTTTGATTTGTAGCTTAGAGCCTCCCTATCTACTGTTTCTAAGTCATAAAAGGCACAATAGAGGAACTGTTCTTCCTCCCAACTGGTAGAGCTATTCCCTGGGGCAGTTAATTAGGGGGAAAAAAAAAAAATATCACCCTTAGTCTTCCAGATTCTAATGAATATCTGTCTGTTTCATTCTCATAGGATTTTCTTTTAGATATCCAGGAAAATGATGAAAGGAGAAATGGCAGGGTAAAAAAAAAAAATAAATACGTATCTGAAGTTCCAAAAGACTTTTTCTTGTAGCCTATTTGAAAATACATACCTGCCTTTTAGATATAGTCAGTACTGGAGATGAATACTTCAAAGAAAGTTGGAAATCTTTTGCTAAAATTCTGAGCTTTCAGGCAGCACGTTTGGGGGCTATCCCCACAAATCTGCATAAACGTTAACAGCCTCATTGAAATAAGCGAAACTATGGGCATGCCAGCAAATGTAAAGCAAGGTAGGATGTATGTTTACAGGGCAGTTCTTACTGTCAGGAGCACAATATAGCAGGTCACAATACAAGGAAAGCAGGATGCAACCCCTAGGATTTAAAATATTTAAATCCGTCTAAAGTTAAAATGTTTTGGCTCCACTGTGGTCTTATATATGAACTTCACATTCATTTTTTCTCATTTGATATACCATAAGGTATTACAAAGTAATAAAGTATCTAGCAATTGCTAATACTGTAGAAATTACCAAGTGATTAGAATTTTTAAAAAGACACAGACTTCTTTACTAGCACAGAAGAACACATAGGTTTTGTGATGCCATCCATCTTTCAAATGATCTTGTAAGCTCATCAATATTTTGGTTGTGATCATCAAACAATCTTTGGGCAGCTTGAAGTAGATCGATTTTACCTGTGTACTGCTAGATGGTATTCCTTATTTTGTGCTCTGAAGGTGGCAGCTTATAACTCAAAGTGAATGACCATTATTAAATCTAAAGACGTATATAATTTAAAATAAAAAGTAAAAAAAATGGGGAATTCTAGAAATCCAACAGAATTACTGAGCTGTATCATTTTATATCAACTGAAATTCTGTCCTTTAATGTTTGTGAAGAGGAGAATAAAAGTGCAGTGAAGAGCTGGAAGAGACCATCTGTCTTCTTTTAGTTTGTTGTTTTGTTTCGAGTTGGGCCTGAACCAAAAACTTAATTCAGACATGTCCAGTGTTTGGAAGCGGTCACATCGTGGTCCCCTGGGGTATTCAGAACTCCTCACAACAGACACTAATGATAGCCCCTGTAATGCTTTTTGTCAAATGCTTTAGGGTCATTAACACGTTCCCCATTAACTATCAATTACCTTGCAGTGTAATTATTTTGCCGATTTTACAAATGGGTAGACTGAGACAGAGAGGCTGAGTCAACTGCAGTCATGACAACAGACCATGGTGCGGTGAAGAGCAGAACATGAGATTTCATGGTGTTTTCAAAGTCCTGGAAATTTTGGCCACCTGATTTCTCAAAATTCATTCATAGTGGTAGATGGCTATCTTAAACAGGCAGGTCTTGTCATCATTATTTCTATAGCAAAAGTTAATCACCCCAATACACACTGCACTGTGCATACTACGACATCCAACTATATTAAAAGACAATCATGAATTTCCCATCATATATGTACATATTCTGGCACACAGAAAATCTTTTATCATCTATACCTGAACCTGTCTCTTACCAGCTACTTTTTAAAGCTCTAAACTTGTAATGTAAATATAGCAAGAGGCAGATAAAAACAATGCCAAATAAAGACTGTAGTATAATAAATATGCCAAGCTAAGTAAATCTCAAAATACTTTCTTCTGAATTGCAGCAGGGCTGTAAGCATTGACAATATTAAAAGTCAATGAAGCAGTGAAAATAATTTACAAGATGTATCCTCAAAGTTCATGGAATGCTGATATGGTAAATATCTTTAAAAAATGTCTCCAAATATATAGTAATTTTTCTTTGGATGTGTAGTCTGAGATTTATTGAGCCATTTAATTATTTTGACAGTCTTCAAACTTTGAGATGTTGATCGATTCTAACCAGTACATCTGTAACTTAATAAGCATTTATCAAATTGCTGTTAATGAAGCAAATAAAGCAATTTATCCTTAACATGCACACATTTCATTTGTATACATTACTTACACCATTCATCTGTGTGGAAAGTGGAGCCTTACTGGTTTCTACAAAACAAACTTCACTATGATAACAGCAAAATGACAATAGGCTTCCCTTGTAATTTTAATTCATATTGGAAATCTAACTTACAGCAGTGGCACTATGTGTAAAAATAAAAAAGCCATGTACGGCTGCGTGAACACCTCCAGCTGCAGACAGTAAAACTATTGCCAATAACTTGAGAAAGAGCAGTGTAGCCTTTGTAATCTGAAGTCTGTGACCTGCTGCAGTGCATCAGCTTTCAAGTTTTTGGGCCGACTTTTCTACAGTGGTCAGCCCAGTGAGAGCTAAAAACTATGTGTGTATATATATATATACACACACACACATGAGATAAAAACAGCATCAACTGAATGCTGAGCTGTTCTGAATGAATGATCCACTATTAATAGTTGGCCAGGTGAAAATATTTTCCTTTGTTGCTTAAGAAGCTGCCCTCAGTGTTTTGATTGATGGAAAATTTTCCTCCTCCAATTCTGAAGCAATGTGAGCAGCTCCTGCTTTAGGTAGATTGTACTGTGGAATTACTAAAGTCTTTTTTGGTTTTACTCCTGCTAGCAGTTTTACCCTTCTCCCCATTTTTTATTGACAGTGGAGGAACCAGAAGGAAATAAGCGTCTGAGGAGCTGACAGAACCCCAGCTGCTGGTTGCCCCTGTCTTTGATCTGTTTGGCTCATTGACTGCAGATGAGTTTGTCACGGCAGCAGCTTCCTCATTCTTACTTCTGTTTGCTCTAAAGTTTTGTCTGTACTGAGATTAGAGCTTGTTTTTGTAACATAGATGGACCTATATGTTCAAAAGTACTTTATTGAAAGAGAGTTCCTGGAAAATACAAGCAGATACTGCAGAAGTTATTGGCAGTTGAGCAATTCAATAGCATCACTCAGATAACATTGTCTCATCTACTCTGCAACAGTGACCTGTAATTGAACCTCAGCCAAAGGGACCATAGCATTTTATCTGGGTCTTTTTAAGTAGTAGGAATTATATTGTCAAAGTAGATCTATTTCTATCCATTATGAAATTATTTATTCACCAGACTTTCAGTGGGCTGAACAGTCTAAGTATGATGAGTGAATAAAACTGCACAGAGCTGTGAGCAAGCTACTGCTGATCTTCTAGGCCTGCGTAATAACTTGTCCTTGTTCTACCCATGAAATCCCCCTTGATATCAGGAGGACCTGTGCCAGATGCCAGGGCCCAACTCCAAGGTGTTCCCCTACTGCTGAGTATTGAATACTTCACTTGTAAAGTACAACAGGAGCACGAAAGATGCTAAAAAATAAAGTTCTGTTCTACTGTTCTTGTCAAAAACTTAGAAGTTCTAGCAAAGATAAGGACATCAAATCATTAATCAGAAGTACAAATACAATACTTTCACATCACTACTCAGAGTATGAGCAGATTTAGCCTGTGTCTGTTCTCCCAGTGATGTTCTATGTTAAAGGCAGTTCTTGTGTGATCTTTTTTTGTACAAACAGATATGTACTTTATAATGCTTCAGATAACACAGAATAAACTTTACTAAAAAATTACAGAATGTAAAAGTTTAGTGCTCCAAAGTTGGGAAAGGGGAACAGAAAAGCTGGTTGTGCACCCATTAGTTTGCTTGCCCATACAGTCTTTTTTTGCCTCCCTCTCCACTTTCTCATCTGATCTGCCACAGAGATTAAACAGGGTGACTCAAGTCAAAACAATTCAGAAGATTGGGGATTTTTTCAGCCACATCAATTCTGCTGAATTGCAGCATCTCTCTGTACATTTAGGTTGTACATTAATGTTGCCCTCCTTGTATGATAAAAAGCTATACAATAATATTTTTAAAACACAGTTAAGTTAATGCAACATTCGGGATCTTTTGCATTTCTGAAATTTAGTGATTCTAATTATGCAACATCAAAGCTAAAAAACAGAATGCAAAGACACAGTTTGGCAGTACAAAGAAAAGGTGCGATGCCGTAACCCACCAGAGCATCTGAACTTATTTTTCTGTGCTTTCAGAAACACTTGCAAGAGCCACCTGTGACATCCTCAGAACGATGTAGACAGCAGAGCAGCAGTGCTGCCCTTTCCCACTGCGATGGCCCCTTGAAAAAGCAGCAGTCTGGTTTCAGACATATATTCACTAACCTCTGAACACCACTGCGAAAGGAAACTAGGGTATATTTAAGGACCATTTTGCTTCTCTAGGAAATGCACAGTGAGGAATGGCACAGCTGGGTAGCAGTGCTAACGGAAGAGTGACAGATTTTAAGTGACAGGAAGAAACAGGACAGAAAAGGGCAGGGGAGAGGTTTGGTGTTCATAAAAGCAGGGGAATATATGGGTCTGAATATGGGCAAGGAAAACGTCATGGACTTAGGTGGCACAGGCATCATTATAGGAAAGTCTGAAAAAGAGCATGGCTTTAGAGGAATCCAGTCCATGCTGGGCACATTCATCCACTAGCATGTTTTTGATTTCATCTTTTCATCTCCTGGCAGTAACCAAAGTTGACAGGGGCTGTTGGAGCAAAATTTAAGTCTATTAAATGAAGGTAGGCATCCTCAGTTCTTTGCAGAAATATAGACTGACTTGATAAAACAGCTGAGTTTAGTTGAAATTACAGGGGAAAAGTAGACAAATTGAAATTTGGACTGGAGCACAAAAGCCAACAGCAACTTTACATAATGTGTTTGAAAGATGTAACGCCCTGAAGTAATAACAAATGCTTTTTTACATCTCATCCCGAGAGTCTTACAGATTTTTTTCTGGAAATGTCCTAAAAATCTCAACCTTGATGTTCAAACTCACAATTATTTTGAGCAAACCTATTTCCCTGGTGAGTTGCCCTCTTTTCTTCTGCAGCAAATTTCTTCTACTTGACTCCCAGTTCTGCACAAAGTGATTTATTAGAGAGATTGCATTTTTTCCCCCTTCTGGAAAGTGTCAGTTTCTGAACAAGATCAAATAATCTTCTGCACTTCAGTATTGACTAATTTTAATTATTAAAAACTTTCTCCCAGGAAAAACTCTTCATGCTGTTTACTGAGAAACCAGCAATTTTTAATAGAATTCAGGAACTTCTTTTCTTGAGGAGATTGGGGAACACTGGAGACAGAATTCTGACTTTAAACTAGGCTCACAGTTTAATGACTTTTTTTTAAAAGTAGGTAGAACTAGCTTTTCCCTTTATCTTTTTTCTGTCTCTGCATCTCCCTTTAAGCTTGCAATCATGGGCTTTGCAAAGGCTAGAGTAATAGTAGCACATAATTTCTTATGCAGTAAAACTTAATCATATATATTTAAATGAATTATAAAGCTAAACACATACTTTGCATATATAGTACACTTATTAAAATCAGAAAACAATCTTTTATTAGATACCATTTTAGTGATATGCAGTCCCCATTGCCATAAGTTTATATGGGATCCTTTCCTTGCAACAGCCTAGCAAATTGATATTGTTAAAGTGTCAATGAAAAAAATCATAGCTACATTCGTATTATAATTTCTCACACTCTCAGGTTTTCGCATCATTGACAAATAATTAGATGTTTTAGTAAGGTAATAGGATAATTACACTGTTGCTCCATAACTCAAAATCTAAAGACAGCACTATCTGCATTTAAAGTATATGCAACTTTGCCTACAGACATTGCAAACCAGAATATCTTACCACAACAACAAATTGTTTACTGCAGTATAATGAAATCAAATACATGCTTAATGATGTAAGCTTGACAAAGTAATAAAGTAATAGGTAAAGTCCACATTATCTTCAATTAGGGGTCTGCTTTGGTTGAAGAGTTCTTAACATTACAGTTCAAAGAGCTGGATTTTTATCTGCTGCAATTTTCAGCTCCATTTCATCTGTGCACTAAGAGAAAGGGTCTCTTTTGCTGTGCAGGAGCCATACCACAGGATAATGTACATAACAAAGAAATTAAGTAAAGGAAGAGGTAGCAGGCACAACATTAGGACTAACTGAAGAAACTACAGCTGGTTGAATTTGTGAATAGTAATTTCATGGGGGAAAAATAACACAAAACCCACAGAAGACATTGCTCGTATTAAATGATCTTTTCTTGCACATCTAACAAAGAACAATACCATTCCAGTCACTGTGCCCCAACGTTTGTAAATAGTTGCATGATTTTATGAGATAGGCAGGAATTCAGAGCCAGCCACAGTTTTTGCCACAGCCCAGCATTACAGTCACACTGTGAGCACACAGCTCCCTAACTACACGGGGAAAGCAGGACCCACGATTCACTCTTGAAAACCACCATCCTCCCAGGGGTGTTTTGGCAGGTGGACGTGGCTGCCGTCGGGGATGGGAGGGGGTCAGGCACCATCTACTGCTCTCTGCTTCCCTTCCTCACCTATGACCAGTAATGCCACTAAAGGAAATCGTGCTGTGACGAGGCAAGTTGTTGCAGAGCTGCAGCTGTACCTTTCACAATCCCTCACTTCATTCAGACGTTAACCCCCCATCGAAGTGACACTACAGATCGCCATTCGGTTAGTATTTCAGGGGTCTATAGCTCTTCCAGTGGGAACTGGAAGCAGCAGGAAATAAATAGTGTGTGGTATTTGCATGGCAGTCGGAAACATTCTGAAGGCTAGGCCCTTTGCCAGCGAGAATAAGGGACTACTTTCACAGCCTGACTGCGGCCAGGCTTTCTGCCAGCAGAAAATAATTTACTACATGGACAAAATGAATTTCAACGACGTTTAATTGGATCACCACCCAAATTCACCTTTTCTAATTGCAGAAAGTCCAACAGACTAAGGATTTCTTCAGGAATTCAGCATTTTGGAGCATGACACAATTCCTGGTTTTCTTTCATTAAGGGAAAATATCTGTTTGACATGTCAGGTATTTCCATGACAGTATTTTCAGCATTTCAACTACGTAAATTAACCTGCAAATGAATACGTTTTCCAATGTGAAAAAAAGCTTTGACTTCTGTTGTCTGATGTAGAAAGCCTGCTGATATAAATTGCAAGTGTGACTTTACTGCTGCCCCTTTCACCACCATCATGTCCAAGACGCATATTTTGAGTACTAAAAGGGACTCTGGACTCAGATATCTGTCTTTTAAAGACAACCATGTAAAACACTTGTGTTGCCGATCTGAACTGCTGTTGCTACACACATCAGCCTTTCCAGTGAAGAGCTGAATTACCAGTTAAAAGATTCCAGATTCATAATGAGCCAGATTATATCATGAAAACTCACACACAGGATCTGTGCTCAGGAACCTCCATTCCACAAACCTCAAATCCTACTAGGCAGATCTGCTTTTAGGGTTAGAGATGATGCACCGTGCCTTCGCCCCCTGTTCATTTGTCCCTTAGTCTAATTCCTAACTGAACCACTCCACTTTTACAACGAGGCTGTCTGCATAACTGATTTTCTTTGCCCTTTTGTCCATTTAATATTCATATCTCACTGCTCAAACAGTCCACAGAGACA
Source organism: Haliaeetus leucocephalus (assembly GCF_000737465.1). Lineage (NCBI taxonomy): Eukaryota > Metazoa > Chordata > Aves > Accipitriformes > Accipitridae > Haliaeetus > Haliaeetus leucocephalus. The sequence goes on from NW_010973082.1 coordinate 6,026,690, forward strand.
TGGCAGGTACCACATTTCTGTTGGAGTTGCAATTGGTTTTCATTATTTTTCACTGACCTTCACTTATTAACTTTAAAAACTTGTGAAGAAAAGTGTAATTTTGGGGCATATTCACAAAGGTAACTGTCAGCTTTATTTCCTAATGTTTAGATGGGATTTTCGGTTGGTTTCTTGTTTCTAAGCATTCGCATTATCCAGACAAGACAAACTGTGAAACAGAGGTCATTGTTGCCCAGACTAGCTAAACACTAATTACCAATGAGTTAGGAGAAGGTTGCTACTATGCTGAAATATATAATTAGAAAGTTTCTGGAACAAATAGGAATGCGGGGGGGGGGGTCTTTTCTATATGAAGGGGAGACATTTATTTGCTGTGAATACAGGGAAGCACCTTTGAGGGATGATATAAAACAGGAAATTGCAGAAAATACCTTTAACAAAGAAAACCACTGTTAGATCCTTGAACTTCAACCAACCACAGCATAATGAAGGCTACTGGAAAGGCTTCTGTGATCATCATCTTCCTCTGTTTCTAAATGGCACTAATCTGCAGTTGTGTGACTGTCCTGAACTGCTCTTACCATGTGGCAATTTTCAGTGCCCTTTACAAGATACGCAGAAGATTGTGTTCTTATGACAAACAAACGCTGCTGTGTGTAATTTCACGCCCTTTTAATTTATGCTATACTGCATTTGTTGAGTAATGTTTGCCAATATCCTTTCTTTCACCTAATCTGCAGATAGAGCTAAAAGGCTTACTTTATAAGATAGCTGGCTTAGTTATGACTTCTAAGTGTCAGTTATCTTTCCTACTGAGTATAATGCCACTCAATTCAGTTAGAAACAAGATAATTTTATAGTTGTCTGCCTTAAGCTGTACTATCTCATATTCTTAGATAATTCATATCCACTTGTTTTCTCTGTGCTTATTATTTCTCATCTTCAAATTTACCTTTTAAACTACAAATGTGAAACTGTCTCTTATGCAATTTACATAAACAACAAAAGGCAGTTGTACTTCCCTTAGCTTTAAAAGAAGCTTCCAGGATATTCTTAAACAAAAAATCCCCTTATTTTCTGCCTGCAGGGTAGATCTCTGCCTTCTTTCCTCTCAATCTCTGACTTTGCACCTTAAACAGGAAAACCTGGTGTGAAATTTCTTCAAATGATTTTTAAAAAACTGACTCTGTAATATATCGTCTCATCTACCACAGCATTAATATCCTAAAGGACCTTCAGTAATTCAATAAAAAAATTCAATCTGGAAATGCTTTTGGCTATTTTGAGTCAAGTTGGGCTTCCTGAAACTTTTCTGTGTTTGAGCCCTCAACTTACATTCAAAGATTTCACAGTACTATCACTAGCAATTATATCCATTTCCTCTTCTATCAGGCTTTAAATGCTTCCCTGTTATCACCCTTTAAGGTGCTAGAAATCCAAATGTCCCGCAGTCTCCTACCAAAACTACTTGTATTCTGAGCTTCTTTTTGCACCTTTTATGGGTGATGTGCCACAAATTGTCATGGATCAATAACACAATTGAACTTCATAACATGGCATTCATTATCTAGATGCTTTCCCCAACACTGTTAATGTTACATCTAAGCATCTCACAACATTGTTACCAGAGAAGTGCAGCTATTCCCATGTCAGAGATAGCAAGCTGGGCAGAAATGGTGGGAAGATTTGCTTAAGGGCAGAGAAGGAGTTGAACATAATTTTCTTGAGTCACAGGTGAGCAACCTAAACGCTAAAGGGGAAGGAGACTCTTGAGAGCAAAGCATGTGTTGATAAATCATTCAGAAAGATCCCATGAGCCCCTGTGTGTGTTTTCACATTTAACTTTCAATGGATATACTACTAATATTTTGCAGTTCCATTGGTTTAAAACAGAAAGTCTCATCTCACCAAGCGCATATGTCCATCCTCCACGTTCATGCGCCCCTTTCCCTTCCCCGAGGGCAAGCAGACCGTCTCCCTTTCTTCCCCTCCTCCCTGCAAGAGCAGCCAATTTCCACACATCCTGTGCTGAGGTCTTCTCCCATCCTACACCTGCCAGCAGGGAGTGGGGAAGGAGAGGTCACCAAGCCATGCACCGTGGCAGGAGCAGTAATGACAGACTGGATGCCTGTGCTAAGCTGAGATCAGGCAATGAAGGAGAGGATTTGGGTAGGCAGGCAGGAGCTGCTGCCTAAATGGGCTGGACAAGGACTTTCACAAACCTCAGATGGACCACACCAATAGCTTCTTAAAATACATCCTCAATGTTATTCTGTGCTTTCCTCATATACACACCTTATTGTCACTTTAAGAATGTAAAGTCCCATGCTTCATTTTTGCTATATTCTTAATTTAACAATTTACTTCTATACCGAAGAGAGCAGGTAGAACTGATAATTGACTCATTTCTGCTTCTGGTTTGTAATCCCAACACTAACCTTTTCTTTGCTTGTTAGTTAACGTGGGCTATATTAAGCCTGACCGTTTTTTTCCTACTAGATTATAAAATGAGGACAAAAGGGATAAGGCCTAGATCAACAATTAGATTTTCACTAGCCCAAATTCTATTAACTTTTTTTGCTCATTCTTTTATTCATCAGTCTACGATATTTCTCTTTCTGCTCTTGCCCACCATGCCCACCCTTTGAACAGAAATGTAGCTACAGATGGTACTTTGGCAAGGTAGACTGAGAGCTGTAGTGGCATCGCATGTTGTTAGAGAAGGCTTGAACTGCTAATGCACCTCTGTCGCACTGTTTGGTGACCTTGCACATGCGTCTTTTTGACTCAGTGTCTCAGGGTAACACAGTGAAAAACAAAAATAGCATCAATTGCTACTTCACCACGTTTTTGACTTGCAGGAACCATTTTCTGCTGCTTTCTGGACTGATTGCTAAATAAGTACAGAATTCTCCCAGAAATTCAGAGCACCATTATATAACTGAGTCTCCCAAATGGAGTGTTTATACTGAATTCATCATCATGGTGTCTGAGCATCTGTTGTATTTAAAATGAGAAAACAATTTAAATGTAGTATTTAGTCAGAAAATCCTGCACGAATCCAGAAATGATGATAGGCTCATCTAAAAGCCTTTTTTCCTACATTACCCCTATTCTCTCTTAAGATGTAACTTTTGTAGATGATGGATTGAGTCAGTGCCAAATTACAGCTTGCAATGAAATTTTGCATCAGCCAAGACATAATCAACATTAAACATTTGAGTCTAAGACTTCATTTTGATCCTCACACAAAGTGAATTGCAGAACAGTGTCATTTATTTATGTTTACCCAGCTCTTGCTCATCTGCTAACAATGAACGACAAGAGTGGTTGACTGGCAGGTCAGCCAAAAATACCCCATGTTTAGAGTAATCGGCAGCGGAAGGCTTCAGCAATGACTGCCCTGTCAAAAATTCTCCTGAAGTCACACAGCAACTAGCATCACAGACACATCTATGTACCTCTGGGGCTCAATTTGGATTTTTCCTTCATTGTGTTTCCTACTATCTGGAAGAGAGTACAAATGATTGTGACACTTGAAACAGTTCTGGCAGCATTTGGATGGCAGGAATCCATCACCTCTCGCATTTATTTCTTCAACCTATCATTTACTTTTTTGGTGTTAGCACAAAGGTGAAAAGTCCTCATAGCAAATTCTGAGACACGCATAGCCAATCTGACCTCTTAAGCTAGTAATTTGTACTTTTTACTGTAGTCCTGGGGACGCTTAAAAAAAACATCAAGTTTTAAAAGTCATCTAAAATAGCCTGTTTTCCTACTTGCAAATGAATTAAAGTAAGACTTACAAAAGAAGTACGAACATATAAAAATATTAATGAGAAATACTTTAAAATCTTCTATGCTTCATTCAGGTCATATTTTTCATATTTCCTAGCTGCAATGGTTACATATAAACAAGGAATAAGTATGTTTTGCTCGATTAGTACCCTCATCAGTGTAAGATACCAGGTCAGCAGCCAAAATGGCTATCCTGCTTCAGATCTGATTCTCACAAATCTCAAAGTACTATTAAACACCTTGTTAGAGTATCTTAGAACAGATGCCCCAGAAAGCTTAAGACTCTCACTCACCTTTCATTTGTATGCCTGCATCTAGAAATAACTACTTTAAACCTAAAGCAGCCAATGCTACTTTTTTTTCTTTTCTTTTTTTTTTTTAAAGAGTCATAATATATGCTGAAAATAACACACAGTGTTAACTACTAACCAGGGAACCCTGGATAAAGCTCACTGTTGAACGCCATTTGTTGAACAGAGGTATTGCTAGTTGGTTCTTGTTACAATTGGTCTAATGAAGTGTTAGACACCATTTGCAGTTTAAGTGCTAATTCCTAGCATATCATTATTTCTAGTAAAGTAGATTTTGCAGCCAAGTACAGTTAACCCTTGACTGTATTTCCACTTCACTGCATGATGTATTATTACATTTCTCTGCACGTGCTTTTATACAGCTGTCTGCTCAGAAGCAGGAGAAAACTGAGCTCCTTGCATTCTTAGTCTTATTCTTTTAAGTAAAAAAAGAATTATAATCTTTTATTTATCTAGGATATAATTTCTGGCATATTACTATAAAAGTGGATGACAAGCCTTTCTATTAAGCCAATATTTTATAGGCATTTATTTTAAAACACAAAATAACTGTCAAAAGCAGTAAAAAAAAAAAAAAACAAAAAAAACCCACAAACCATATTTACCAGCAACAGCCTAAAGAACCACAGTTTTAATAGAGATAACAAAGAGAATGAGAGGTATAAAATTATTTCAAATAAATGTTTTTTGCATTTCTCCTTTGTTAGATTAAACTAAGTTAATCTTTTAAAATTATTTTAATCTTAAAACCACAGTAGTTTGCTAAAATGCTACGTAAACTGCTGTAAGTATAGGTGGTCATGTAAAATTTATTTTACCGGTTTACCAACAATGTAACAGCACCTCACTGCTGTGGGCTTATACATAAAAAATAGCAGACAGGTAGATCTATGGATTCATTAATAGGTATGTGGGTAACACCACCTTGGCAGATCCTAACATTTCATGGTATAGTACCCTGTGCATGAGAAAAATATGGTTTTGTTTTTCAAAGACAATTACTGTGAATCATAATTTCTATCTTCTTAAACAGCATTCTTCTGAGCCCAGTAACAGCCCAATTCTCCAGCTGTTACTTTGAATAGCCTCACTGAAAGAAAAAAAGGAACTGAGAACTGGACCAGAGAGCTAAAGTTCTTACCCTGCTTGAATTGTAATGACTTATGACTTGTGCCTTGAGCAGGCCAGGAGTATCCACCAAGATGCAATAATTAAATATGTACAATCTTAGGGCATTCTCCTTGCATATGGGTATGTGTGGACAAACAAGGTTTGACCACTGTAAGAATTCAGGAAAAGACAACATTAACATCCAGCTCCAAATCCTAACCAATTAAGAAAAAAATGCAATTAACTTTTTTCTTTCTTGAATAGTCCATATGATATTTAGGCCTATTATTAAGCAACACACCAGAAAAAAATCCTTCATCGCTTGCCAAAGATAGGAAAATTCCCACTGCATCCCTGCCAGCTATTGGTCCAATGAAACAATACAAATCAGGACCACAGGTTCTGAGGAGCCTGGTGCATGTTCTCACAGATGGTCCTATACCTTTCCATGAAGCAGGAAATACATTTAATTTAATTTAAGACAAATCTAAAAATATTTTTGTCAGCCACACAAATTACATATCCTAGAACCAGAGGACATCTAAAAAAACCTCCTTTCTTTTGCAAAGTGAGGACCTCAGATCTTGTACCTGTTCAGATCCACAAAATTAATACCATAAATAACTCTTTGGTGATATGACATTACTGCTCTTTCCAAAGGGTTTTATAAGATCTGCAAGAGCAACTGTATTTTAACATTGGAATATCAGCTGTTGTTCTTAACAGGTTTTAACTCATTAAAATTATTTTCCTCACTGGACACCTGCCATGCAGAAATTACATTTCTTTTGCTGTTTTTATTAAACTTTGGATAAACAAAAATGCATAATTTTTTTCCCGTAATGAGATCTTAGCCACTTTTTACAAGGACTCTGAATCAAAACAAACATTTAACTTGTCTTCTTGAGCAATTTCATTTGCTTTTGTTCCCTGCTGTGCTGGAAACATGCTTTGTGCTTGCTCTCAATCAGGTATCCCAACAGTTTATCAGGTAACACAGCGTAACACAAATATTATAGTTACAGATTAGCTGTTCCCTGCTGCCATTCACTTCATGGTTTAGATCCCTTGTCATTTACAAATCAAAATGTTTATGCACTCAATTATAACACTTCTAAGTGAGAATAAAGGGTATTCCATTACTCCCAAGAGGACTATGGAAACATTTGTGTGTAAAGTACCGATACTCTAAATTCCCTCAGTTTCATATTTCTCAATGTCTCACTGCAGCAGAACATCTCACAGTAATCTAACATTTATAAAAGAGTTATGTGTGCACACTAGATCAGAGCTCTGTAATTCACAGATGGTCTTTGTCCAAGTTAAAAAAATTGCTAAAAGATTGCTGAAAAGAGTCCCTGGAATTTTTGGCACCTGCAACCATCAACACAGCAAACTGCCTCCTTTTGCTTAGCCAAAGAGCCTTGGTCAAATGCCACACAAAAAATATCCTGCTACTAGCTCTGCCCAAAGATGCACATTTCACCTGGGTGAAGGATCAAGAAAAACAGCAAAATGCATTGCAGAGGAAAACCAGTGCAAACAATATGAGTACTTTGAGTACAGGACTGAACTTTATCAAAGTACAGGCAAAGAACAGGTTATTACCATTATAAATACACATGCATACGTGTTGGGAAAGAGAATTAGATGTTTTCCCCATGGTGGCCAGCACATGATCCATACTATCAGCCTATCTGTATTCTTTTGCCCCAAAGACACAGCCTACCAGGCTGAGGAGAGCGTTCTCAGTAAATTACCCCTAACATGCTGTCGTCAGCTCCTGCTGACATTTCCAACACTGCCAACCTCAGGTGTCTGAAAAGTGCTGTGTCTGCTCCTGGTCCAGTGCACATTCTTGGGTGATGGAACAAGGGCACATTCTGGATTTTTCATCAGCTAAAAGAGAGTAATTAATCTTAATTCTCCTTTTCTCCCTGAAAAGTAGAACTTCTATAGCTCGAAGAAAACAAAGAGCTATCAGTTGTTCTGTGGCAAATTAATCTTAAAGGGGGAATCTTCCAAAGAAAATCAATAGCTTATAACAAGATTCTGTATTGTGTTTGAGCCCTGAAACTCAAACTAGAATGAAAGGGTATTTTCAGCATTGCAAGTTTGCTCTTGTTGTGCTTTGTTTCTAATACAGTGTCATCATTTGAAAAAGTGAGATTTTCACATATGAGCAATTTTAGTTATGTGTGGCTTCACCTTCATGGAAGACTCTAGTAATATTTAATACAGACTGTAAGATTACAGATATTGCAGGCAACTTTAAAGAAATTTTTCTCAAAAGAAGGAATTTAATAGGAAATTATATTTTTTATCCTGCATATAATATTCTATGTCTAAGACATCTTTATTCATTTGTAGCTTTCTAAATTAGCCTGTTCCATATCAGAAACTTTGAAAATGATGTCTCCTTACATGGGCAATCTTTAAAAAAAAAAAAAAAAAATTAAAAAAAAAATCCAAACCAAAAACCTAATTAATTTAACCATGGTACCATGGAAACAGCTTTAAAATTAATTTCGGTGCAGGGAGGAAGGATACAACTCTGTCTTCATTCAGCACTGGGATCTCTGAGAAACAATAATTCATAGCAAGGCAAGGGGATATTTTCAAACTACAGCAAAGCAAGATTTCTCAAGCACGCTCTCCAAAACGGTTCATTACCAAACTGAGATGTGATGAGGAGAGGCAGAATGGGGCAGAGGCACACAAATCTGCAGGAATAGGAAACTTGAAATGAAAACTGCTTGAAAGCACTGGTAAAGAATGCCAAAGCTCTCAGACAAGTACTTTTATCATGAAGGCAGTGCAATACGGGATGGAGAGATCATTTATAGATCAGCAAAGGAAATAACTGTTCTAATTTCTAATCAGTTCGAGTCTGTTAACTCATTCCGACAAATACCTATTGACTGCCTGCAGTCTGGATGTGAGTTTTGCAGAGAGTGAATTGTGTCTCTTTCTAACATGGAGAGAGATCTCCAAGAGAGCTGGGACACTATTACATGCTGATGCCCATATCGGTCATTGCAATATAACGTCTTATGCAAGACTAGAAATGCACTGGAGGGTAGGCTCCTTGCAGTGACTGTCCTGGTTTCAGCTGGGATAGAGTTAACTGTCTTCCTAGTAGCTGGTACAGTGCTATGTTTTGAGTTCAGTATGCAAAGAATGTTGATAACGCTGATGTTTTCAGTTGCTAAGTAGTGTTTAGTCTAAAATCAAGGATTTTTCAGCTTCTGATGCCCAGCCAGCGAGGAAGCTGGAGGCGCACAAGAAGTTGGCACAGGACACAGCCAGGGCAGCTGACCCAAACTGGCCAACGTGGTATTCCATACCATGGGACGTCACATCCAGTATAGGAACTGGGAAGCGGGGGCAGGGAATCGCCGCTTGGGGACTAACTGGGTGTCGATCGGCAGGTGGTGAGCAATTGCACTGTGCATCATTTGTACATTCCAATCCTTTTATTATTGCTGTTGTCATTTTATTAGTGTTATCATTATCATTATTAGTTTCTTCTCTTCTGTTCTATTAAACCATTCTTATCTCAACCCAGGAGTTTTACTTCTTTTCCTGATTTTCTCCCCCATCCCACTGGATGGGGGGGGAGTGAGTGAGCGGCTGCGTGGTGCTTAGTTGGTGGCTGGGGTTAAACCACGACAGTGACTCTGGGACAAATATCCTACACGTGGCCATACGTACTTGGGAGTTTTATTTCCATAAGTCCCAACAGTAAAAATTAGAATTTGACATTGACTCAGCGGTTCCATGGGTGGAATGAGAATTTGGTCCTCACTTTTACCTATTCCTGCACTAGACATTTTAGGTTGTTAAATAAACTAATCTAATCCATTGTTATTCTGGGACTTTGCACAGAAGGAATTCTAGTTTAAAGCAGATTTCATCACTTATTTCCTTGATAATTCACAAGTTAGTTTGGCTGCCAGAGTGAATAGTTGTACATAAAAAGAAAAACATGTTACTAAGCCTAAAAATTTTAGTGAGTGCATAGTCCCCAGAACCATGATGTTATCAAAGTTCAGTAGTACCACAAAGTGATGACTAATGAGCCTATAACCTCTTTGTGCTATAGAGTAAATGCTCTCATTAATTCTTTACAAGACCTTTAGAAAACATACTGCATCCATCCTGCTTTCTAGCTGTCAGAATTTAGTAGATGACTTCATTGGCTGCTTTGACATTTTTACTTTTTCGTTCCAGTTTGGTTTGTATGCTTGCCTTAAAAAATGCCTACTCTGTGAATTGTAAAAAGGTCAACCAATAGTTCCCAATCAGGACAGGACAGAAGTAACTGAAATTAACACATTATAGCAGTAATTTTGACCCTTACCTTATTTTTTTGGTCTGTGAACCATTAACTGTAAATAGTAAAGCACTGTGCCAAAGATCTTCTAATCTTACTAATGCAAATATTCTCTTTCCTTTCAGAATTTCCACTACCCTTTTTTACATCAATGCCCAAGCACTAAAACAGCATCACTAACGGTTTTGGGGGGTAGTGGGAGGACAATGCTTGGTGGATTTTTATTTTATGAAAGCTCACAAGATCTGATTCTGAGTAATTTACTTATAAGAAGAATACATTTTGCAGTCAGGGCAGGGCGTAGGAAATAGAACTGTCTGAACACTCCCAGAGTTTGGACGCATCATTTATTTCTCAACTTATCATAGACTGAGATAATAATGGTCTAGGTTACACATAAATTGGGATGCTGTTATAATTCAGATCACTACTAGTACACATGTTGGTGGACATACATATTCATATAGCAAAGCAAGGCTTTGTCTTTGTAACTTGATTGTGCATTGCAGATCATATAGGGAGATCATTCTTGCAGAGAAACCTTTGCAATTGTATTTCACTGCTGAAGCACCAGACATTGTATTCATCCAAAAGACAAAGCCACCAATGCAGGCACTAAACCCCATTTCAGTGGTTTTTTGAGGTGTTTGGGGTTTTTTTTTCCTGATTATAAACATGGAAAGCAGACTACGATGAAATTTCTTAACTGACAGTATTAGTCTTTGGCCATTTGTACAATTAAAAAGACTACCAGACATACATCAAGTTAATACTGATCTTGTTCATAGTTTGTAAGTCCAGAAATTTCAGTGGACAGCCTTTAGATTTATGCCAACACATGGAAGACACACCTGATTTTTAAATACATACCTCAGGCTGCTGCAAGTCTGAAAATGCCAGAACAATGACCTTACTTTTCTAATTGACATCTGAAAACCAAAATAGATATCTTCAGGCTAAATAAAGCTAACTAGCCTTTCAAATTCTTAGAAGTACTTAACTGCCTCACTATTCATTCAAGTTCATTAAAGTTGTTCCTCTTTTTAAAAAAAAAAAAGAGTGAGGCTACAAATTGCAATATAAATGGTAACAGTGTCTTGTGATCCCAGACAACTCAAATATCACTGTTCTAAGACATTTACATACGCAGGGAGAAAGATGAACTGTGCCTTCATAATTTAAAAGTCCCAGCAAATCATAAAACTAAAAAGCAGAAGGAAAGCTGTAGGAGCTAAGGAGAACCTGGTTAATAATAATACAATAAGTGCCTAACTGTAGAAGCTTTTGTAACCAATTTTGTAAAATCCGGGGCCAACAAATTCTGCGAGTGCTGGCTTAAACAGTTCCAAACCCGTATCCCATATGTTTCTTCAAATATTTCAACCCCTGACTCCTCAGTGTTTGGCTCGAGGCTGAAAAGTACAGATTACTTGATGCCCATGGCAAGTGCTGTTGCAACAGGGAAATGATGTCAACCCCTGCAGTGCAATTCATAACTTGATGTGGGTAAATTCACTTACTGGCAATTTAGAAGAAAATGTGCTGGTGCTGTGCCAGTTGGAGCCAGATGGTGACTGAAATTATTAAAATCATGCGTGCTGCAAACCTCTGAAAAATTGCAGTGTTACAAAATACCCTAAGCGTAGATGGGATCCTAATACAAACCAATTGGTGTATAGAGAGTATTTGCAAACAGTGTATGGTATGATTTGCTACTGTTTAATTGTAATCTTTCCTTTCTCTGTTTTCTAGGTTCAACTAATCCACTATAACCATGAGCTGTACACAAATGTCACAGAAGCTGCAAAGAGTCCTAATGGGTTGGTGGTAGTTTCCATATTTATGAAAGTAAGTATTCAGCATTATCAACACCTAATATATGGACAATGGACTTCTTTTCCCATGAGCTGTAAATCTAGGAATTAGACTCCTTATTATACTATAGCAATGTCTAGAGGCTCTGATCTGGAATCCAGAGACAGCATCGCCCTAGGAACTGAACACACAATGTCTACTCCAAAGCATTTACAATGTAATGTAAGGAAAATGAAAAGGGATAAGGAAGGGGGGGAGATCCTTCTACCATAAACATCACTCATAACACTTTAACGGCTATGACAAAAGTTACTAATTTTGCAGATTTGGTATTTCTTCATGAAATGTTATTCAGTCAATTAAAAGTAAATCTCTTCTAGTAGGTTGAGGCCCTGGGAAAGAGGGCATGTTTGCTCTTTGGAGACATGCCGATGTTTCAAAGTCGGCAGAATAAGTTTTTCTCACAATGATAATTAAAACATCTTAAACTATCAAAACTGAAAGAATATTAAAAGTATAACTCTTAATATCTTCCATTTCACAGAACTAGAAAGACAGGTGAATATTTTGTCACATTTTAGTCTCCATCCTGTTGTGTTCAAGATGCATAGTTAGGTCTGTCAATTACAGTGATCCAGCACTGAACTCAAACCTCCCCAATTACACTGGAGAAACCTTTTCTCTCACTTTATATGAAGAATGCATTCCCCCCCAAAATGTTGTTCATATTCTGCCATTATGTATCTATGTTTCATCAGTCTAAAAAAGCATATATTTCTGAATAAGGGCTTAATGCTGAAATAAATAGCTGTCATCATCATATTGGATCCTTACATATTGGATATCTATTATTTCCCTTTAGTACTCTCTAATCCCATTTCATAAGGTAAAGTTCCTGACAAAGCATTAACATCAGAATTAAAATATCCATTTCACATAGCATCTTGAATTATTATATATGAAAATTGCCCTTTTATACAGGTCTAATATTTAAGAAAGATATTTAGGTTACCTTTTTTCATCCAAAATGTATTGTATTACAACCCAATGATCTGACTTGGATTCACACAAGAGGATAAAATTGAAGCAAGCCTTCAAAATGCCCAGCATGCCAATTTTAGCTAAATAATGCATCACTCATGTACTTGCTGAGTTGCACACCTCTTGTAATGAGCAACAAAATTTAGTATCTGCCTCACCATATTTTTCTCTAGGCCACTCTCACTGGCAGCAAAAGATGTGTTCTATTTTAAATGTCCAAAGTAGTTAGAAAAACTTCCAAGTGGAGAAGTAACTATCCAAATTTCCACAAAATGGAACCTGAACTGAATTTTCCTGAAGGCTACCTGTCAAACAGATCTGGATTACAGTTCGTCCAATAGCCCATTTATTTTCCTAAATCTTAATTAAAAATTTTGTGAAGTTCTCCATTTTCAAAATAAATTTATTTCATTCTTGATAAATGCTAAATGTATTACAGCAGCATCCAGTGTCTGATAAAAAAAACACATCACAGAATAATTGAAAGATAAGTAGGATATTAGAAGGCTAGCTACAGAGTTACTAAAACGTCTCCATAAAAAAATATGACACTGATTTTGTTTCTAACCAATAATAGTTTTGCCATTTGCAGTACAATAAAATCTGTCATTAAATTATCATTGATAATCAACAATAATATTGTTGATAAAGTACATACCCACCCACCCACCCCTCCCCCCCAAAAAAGCAAAACAACAATGCCTCTAAGTCCTTTCTATCATTTTTCCTCTAAATCCTCTTCAGGTATGCTTATGTTAACGAAGACCGAACATTTTACATGTATGTGTGCATATTTGTGAGTGCACGTGGGTGAAATTTAGGCATTTCATACCTATATGTAAAACAAAGGCAAGAGAGATTTTATTTGCAATATAAATAGTCTGCTGCAAGGAAAGTATATTTCTCAGTAAATAGAAAAATAATAGAATATGATATGAAAATCCTGCCTAATTGTATTAACCACCTGCAAATCCCATCAAAGCTGTTGGAGAATAAACCTGTACTCACACTTGTGTTCAGGCATTAATTTCTATTCATCCTAGTCTCCCATCCCTGGGTTTTTTGGATATATTTTTTTAGATACCAACTTTCTAACAAGATTTGTTAGAAAAATATCTGAGTAATTATTTCCTCTTTCCACAACAGTGAAAAAAAGGCAGAAACAATTTGGAAGAGTGGCAGGAGAGAGAGAATGAGTACGTGCATGTGCGTGCACACACAGAACAGCCACATTTCCAGGAAGGAAACGTTTGTGAGAAGATTTTGATGTTGTACATTTTCTCTTCTGTAGGTATCTGAATCATCAAATCCATTTCTAAATCGTATGCTTAACAGAGACACCATAACAAGAATAACGTATAAAAGTAAGTTTCTTTTAATTTACTATAGCTAACAGGTGTATGCCTTTAGTATCAAATAATGTATTTAGTGATCCACTGAAACAAGAGGCACTTCATTATGGACAAAAATTACAAAGTTTGCATTGTCAGCAACTCTACATGATAAACTTGGGAACCTGAAAAATCTAGTAAGGTCATCAGTTCATCAGATGAATTTTGAACTTCAAAGTCTATTTTATGTTTGAACAAGCAATAAATTAATGAAATTATACTCAACAAATACATATACTGTATTCACACAGAATGCTCAGGAGAAACTGCCTACTATTAGCAATAAAAGTAACATACAGAGCAGCCTGGATTATATCAAATCAAGTTATGTCAAGATGCTGCATCATTAACTGTGGATTTAGTATTCACTAATGCTTTCTTTTTGTACAGAAAAGTTATGACGTTTCTATTCAACTATTGCTGCATTTAATGGATATATAAAGAGGTCATTAACATAGCACGTATATTTGTTGTATTCACATTTGGAAAGCCTTTAACTGATAATGCTAAATAATTCCATGTTAGTATATTGAACTTGTGAAAATGGGAGTTTAAATGGCAGTGAAAATTAGGCTAGTTTAGCGAAAGTCATGAAAAATACATATATCTCACTGGAACAAATTAAAGCTCTTCTCCTGAAAACCTTATTCCCTTTGTCAAATATTCAGTTGAATTCCAAGCAGGCATTAAGTTAATAAAATAAGTTAAACAATACCCGAATTTAACTTTCAGAAAGCACACAGGAAACTGAAAAAATAAGGAAAGCATTGTAAAAGTCAGCCTTCATTTGTTATTCTGTAAACAATGACTTAACATTTTCATAAAACTTCATTAATTTTGCTTTTGTTTATGAAAGCTGGGAGAGAGTTGTTCATGATAACTGGAATGAGAGTGGTTGTCAGGACTCCAGGATTTGGTTCACAATTCTACAAGGGTTTGCCTCAGTTTACTTCTCTGTAAATTAAATTTATTGTACTATATACTCTACAATAACAGTGTTACTTGGAAAACTTTGCATCTGAAACTCCAGAGATGTCAAATGTCCATTTAACTTCAACAAAAGTCACTGAACTTCAGATTTATAGTGGAAAGGTTTGGAGAAATTTCTATACACGTCCCTAAAGTACATCATCTGATTTCTTTCTGTGGACGCCATCTTTTCCCCCTCCCTGCAAAGCCAGGATTGTAAAAAGAAAAAGTTTAGATTTGAGACCAACGTAAAGTGAAATCACAGAATTTTAGCCACTCAGTCCCAAACAAGAGAACACTAGAAAGATTCCGAGTCTTGCCATACAATACAGACTTTGAACAATGGAGCCAATCCAGCGCCATTCTGAAGTAGATAGTTCCTTGTCCTCTCCTATAACATACACTTTTCTTCCCACTAATATTTCTCTAATTTTAACTTACACTTAACACATTTTTTTACGTCTTTGGTCCAAATAAGAGGCCTCTATTGTGATGAAACTCTATTCTCCACGATACCTATAGAAAGGAAGGCGACAGGATTCCCTCAGAACATTTTTTCCCAACTGTTCCATCAGTGTGAAATGTCATCTTCTCTGCATGGAAGAAGCAGGAGATTAGCCCAGTTTTTAAACTGCCTGTCTTGATTCCTTGCAAAAACACAGCAATACTGTTCTGTAAGAGCTTTCTGCCTACCAGTGCTGCTGCAGCGTCCTGGAGAAGGGAAATCATCTTTAAGACTGTATGTGGTTTTTCAGGCTCTTTCACTCCCAAATTACACATTCCTAGCTTCTGTCTGGGGACCAGCCAGAAGATCTCTGACTGTACCTGCACTGAAGAAGCTGCTTTTCCCCCCACGTACACACATGCAGACCTGTCAGGTCTCACACAATGAATAAGAGACTCCAACCTCATTTTTCCCATCACAGCAGCTGTATCTTATGCATTTACATGAGTGCCACAGCCTTTTTTGTACTCCTTGGCCCCACACGCTACAATGACTGGCCAGCAGAGCAAAGATTAGAGAACCTGTGGCAGCTTAGAGCAGAGGAGAGGCCATCATTAGGGATATACAGCTCCACAGGGCGGCAAGGCACCAGCAACATCTTTCCCTTGTCGCATAAGCGAGCACCCAGCCGTCACCCACGCCAGCAGGCAAGCGTACCTTCCCAATACAAAATAGTTCGTTTGCATGCTGCACTTCTAAGTGGGCACTCCTCCTCTGTGGAGTTGACAGCATCCTACAACCTTTCATTGGTTATTTTGCCTCTTTAGGAGGAAAATGCAATTTCCATCACACCTAATTTAGGTTTACTAAGTGAAATTTCGCATGAAGATGAACATATAACATAGGCTGCGAAATCAATGATTAACAGAACTGTTTTAATTTTTAACCATTGTTATCACTAACAAGTTTATCTGTTAAAGTGAAATCCTTGGTAGATACAATGCACATAATATTCTGCAAGGCATTGGGTTACCTACTGTAGTAACAAGTATTGACTGGGTATTTTTTTAGTGTAAATTGGGAACGTGAAAGTGTTATTGAAAGTAATTTTGCAGTTGTCTTGCATGATGGATTATAGCATCGTTGCTGAAAACTAATTTTGCCTTTTACATTGCGAGGATTTCTATTCTGCCTTTAGCAGCTAGAGTTTTTTAGCTTGTGCTTTAGGGGTCCACTCCTGCAGTCAATACTCAGCAGTCTGCTGACAAAATGACCAGTCCCGGTGTGCTCAATAGGAGCATGGAGCAAATGATAAGTGGAGCATAGGTTCAGAGTCAGGACAGTTAGTAACATAACCAAAATACTTTTTTTAAAGAACAGCAACAAAATTAAGAGCTATCTGTACTGCTGCATGAATTTTCCATGGGCAAAATGCATTAAAAGGGGAATTTCTGCTCTTAGATATTAATGGCTCCAGTGAAGTAAAATGGACCCCAAGGAATTTTTAAGCAGATTTTAAATACTTATTTTATTCTGTTTTCACAGCCCAAAGAATCTACTGTGAACTAGCTGAAACAAGTGTTCTTTCAAACAGGCTTTAGTCAGAAGCTATAGAAATATCTCTAAAGAAATACTGCTTTAATATTCCTCTTTAAGTATGACATTTGAGGCGATAAGTTAGCTTGCTTTCAGAACAGTTATGCTACATTAGCTTTCAGCCAGTGTTTGCGTAACATTGGAAAGAAGTAACATTTTAGATTCCCAAAACTCCATATGAAAATTTGGGCTTGTCATTCTCCACCAAAATACTGCCACATGTTCAGCTAGGCAGAAGAGCTGCAAAATTCTCCATTTCCCCAAATTCAATCTTTATTCATTTGTACATTATCTATAAAATAGCTAAAGTACTCCAATTTTAGAAGATTATCCTGAAAAAGCTTAAGATTCAGATTTCTGGAAATAAGAGACTATTATTTTCTCAAGGCTCATGTTTCAGTGTGTTGTCCGAAGGACTGAGCTCTTGCAGTTCCCGTCACGAGTAGTAAAAGCTCAGCAGTCTCAACTCAGGCCCCAAGGGACTAACCTCAGGTATTCAAAATGAGCCTCTGTCAGCCTCGGTCTAAGTGACTTGTGAAGGCTAGTAAATGGAGAAACTCTGTTTCAGGATTTAAAAACTGACTATCTCTACATTCCTTACCCTATAAATCTAATTAGAGCTGTACTTTTCCTCTTTGGATTATCATGATATGAACTTCAAAATCAAATGGACTTTCCTTCGTTCAGTAAAGAATATATTCCCTATAAATACTTTTGTTTTAAAGAGAACATACATAGAACTTGCTGTGAAAGGAGACCGTGCACGCCTATTACAAATCTACGGATAAAAGAATTTCCATCATTTGCTAAGAAAATTGTCAGAGTCAAGGCCTTTATGTAAATGAATATGAAATCTAATGAAATCTAATTTGTATAGAGAAGAGTTCATGAGTTCAGAAATCACCCTAAGGCACAAGCAGACCAAGATAAACAGAATGTGTGCTATAGATAGGAATGATGCTGAGAAGCTAGTAAAGTCTGAATGGGTTTATTAAAGGAAGTTTATTACTGGGAAGAGATCACACGTGGTGATTTTGACCATTTTGAACTACATACCTGCAATAAATATAAGACAAGACATTAATGTGTTGCAGTCTAGTATTAGTGCAAACCCACCAGTTCTGTTTCAGTTCCAGAATGGGAAACCTTTAACAAGATGTGGGGAAAGGGAAACAGCAGAGCTGTTCATGGGAAAAATGTTGACAACCACATGCTTATTCTGTAGTCTTTTCTCAGACTTCTATTTCATGCCATATACAGGCATGAATAAATACTACTTTTAATTGGCCAAACTCTTTAATTTCATTATTTCATTCACCCCATCTTCCCCTTTTCCTGAAGTGATGTTTTCCTCTGATTTTCCATTAATCACAACTGATGGATTTTGACGCACAGCATAATTCGCTGTCTCTCCTTAAACATATTCCAAGTGAAGATGGAGGTAATGAACCAGGTTTGGAGCCACTTCACTACTGGGTGCTTGTGTGGGAGATGGCCACACATTTTGTAGGTCCTCAGTATGCAAACAACATAACCTAAGCAGTTGATCTGGAGCTCAGTAAGACTGAGAGCATCTCTCCTGATCTTGAGAGCACTGGCAGACGTTGGCCTTGCCTGAATGAGTAGAAGGACCATGCCCCACACTGCTCCCACACTGTTACTTGCCATATTCAACCTCCAGAGCATTATTGTGTTCTGAGAATGACTAAACACTAAATCCACAGACAAAATTTAGACACCTATAGCAAAATAATGAATTACATTCTGTATTAAAGCAATGTGAGGCAAATCCAAAACCCCCATGACTACCTGCACTAATGCCAGCAGTAAATCTGTTTCTATATCTTTCATTTGATAAGTAGGCCTATTGTTAATAATCTGTGCACTGTTCTGAATACAAATTAGTCAACTTGAATGTAGCATACACAAAATAGATAGAGATATATATCTCTATCCCATCAATATCTCTCATCTGTATTAATCTTTAGTTAGCTTTCCATCTCCTAGTAAACACTTCAGGGAAATTCTACCTTGTTCAAATCATTTTAGCCCAGCCGAAGTCAATATGGATGAGAGAAAGCAGATTTAGTCCTTGGAGTTTGAAGCTATCTATTCTGACTGACTCGGTGCCATTTGGAGCTAACACACCGCTCTCCATGGTTCATAAATAATGAACAAGATGTTCATGTGGGAAAGGGAAAAATGTAAGATGACTCATTGAAAACAGGCATTGGCTTGAAAAAATGCATTCATTCTTTTCTCCTGTAATTCTAGCAAAATTACCACTGCACTGCAAATAATGTTTTTAATGAATAGGACACAGGTGTATTGAGTCATCTCTAGCTGTTAAAATTTAACAACATTTTGACTCTTAATACTACAGCAATGGTTTCGCACTTCTGTCTGGAAAATTTTGGGTGTAGAAAGACTCTGTATCCCAGGCCATGGGCCAGTGAAGGCTGAGCATGTTATAAAAGGTAACAGCCACCTAGAAGACACTAACAGTACTTTCCCCCGCTACTTGCGGATGCAGCTATACGGCATGGTAATAACCCTGGCTCAAAGTGCAAGAACATGGCAGAAGGCTGTATTTCTGACAAACCTGAAAGGACATGCCAAGATTATATTTTGTAAAATAACAAACATTTAAAATATGAAATAACTGTAAGGCACTGGTCAACGTGGTATAAACGTTAGACTCTCACCTTGACACTTTAACTGGTACTGTAGCCACTTATATTGCTACCCCAAAAGCCTGTGGCATGTTGACTGCACTCTGTCAAAATAAAATGGTCACATTTGCTTTGCTTATTTTCTTTGATTTTCCGTTGCTCAAGTCACTAGTCCGCAGTCCTTTCTTTTTCCTTAGATATTACAAGACAAGCATTTTACTCATGCAAGTTTTGCTCTTCAGCTATAATATGTTAAATTCAAGTTAAATTACTCTTTTTCTTTTTAGTTCTTGTACACTTTCTTGTTTGTTTATATTTCTTTCCTTGCCTCCATTTACAATCTTCTCCCAATGGCCAAGGAACTGTTTATCAGCTTTAAAAAAACCAACCAAACAAACAAAAAACCCCCACACAAAACCAAAAGCTGTTTAAACTTACAGTGAATGGTACATGAAAAACATCAGAGAATCCAACAGAAATGCCTAAATTATTGACATTGACTTAAAAAATGCTTTTCAACATTTTTCTTTAGTCTGAGCAGTGTCTTCTATTTTATTTGTGCTCCCTGCCTTGCCTTCCAGTAAAACCAGTGCCAGTTCATCTTGTGTATTGAAAAGGGAAACACACCTAAATATGCAGCTTTCCTTGCCTGCATTTTAGCGCTCGCTCTGCAAATGAACCATATTGAACACACTACATGCAAGTGAAAGCACGCAAAGAGATGTCACAACATTACATCTTGTCACCATGCAGCTTTCCAAGATACACGATAGCAGTAGCATATAAGCAGTGAAGTGTGTATATGCCTGAGTATTTCCTATTAAGGAACTCCTAATTGTAGCGCCAGCATTACACAAGGGAAATAGTGCACATAGTATAGAAAGGCTGAGGAACTCTGATGACTTTTGAAAGATATAACCCTATCTCATTATATTTTGGTACACGTCCACAGAGTGAATTCCGTTGCAGAGGGATACCTCATTAATTCCCAGGGAGACTTACGACAAAAGCAGGGACCCTAGTAAGCTGCTTTCCAGCGTACTTCTCCACCCTGATTTTAGCATTCTGAGTGAGCTTGCACTGCATCCACCCCCACTGTGCACATGAAAGGCCAGCAGGCTTCATTGAGCAGCTTTATTATCATGCGTTAACCTTAACTTCCTCCTGTGGTAGACGGGCAATTAAGTTTTAACACTCTTGGCCTTCCCAAGGCTTTGTTGAGGGAAAATTGTTAATCACTCCAAAATATGGTAAGTCGACATTCTCCAAAGACTGCTGCATCTAAATCAATAACTGCAACTTCAAGAAGCTTTTAACTCCAGTTCTTAAACGTGATTCAGAGTTTCACTGTGAATCCTTGTGCTAAACTCATGGAACGTGTGCAGGGGCATTTACGAGTAGAACTCAGTGCAAGAAGGATTAGTGAATTCACGTTACTTGTTCTTGTCCAAACTGCTAGAGCATTCAGAAACGTATGTTCATTACACCTCATATTTTGGTAAAACTGATTATGATGTTCTGGAATAAGGGCTGTACATAAAAGGAGTGGGGTCTTTTTGTGAAGCTATTGTTTTATCTCAATAGTTTTCCTTCTTTATTCTCCAGATGATGCTTACTTACTACAGGGGCTTAATATTGAGGAACTTTATCCAGAGACGTCTAGTTTCATTACGTATGATGGGTCAATGACAATTCCACCCTGCTATGAAACAGCAAGCTGGATAATTATGAACAAACCTGTCTACATAACAAGGATGCAGGTAAAATAAATAAAAAAATTGCTCGATCTAGTATAGGTACAAAAGAATATTTTAAACAGATATATTGGTAGCTTTACATACAAAATTAGATTCAACCTTTTGCTGTAGGGATCTCTGTCTGCAATTTATACAGTTTGCAAAAAGCATTGAAGAGGGTTTTTGCCAAAATAAAAATATTAACTATTTAGAGCTCCCTAAGTATCTATACACACACACACGTACTTTGAAGTGGGCCCTACTTTCAGTGAGGATTTGAACCAAATGGTTTCCAGCAGTCTCTTCCAAAACAAAATTATTCTACGATTCCGTTAATAGACATATGGGCATTCTAAAATAAGTATAGCAGTGTTGTACATAAATAACTGAGATTATTAAGTATAGCAGAGGCAATTCTTAGGTTAGAAAGAAACAGACAAATTGTGAGTGACACTTGTGGCCATTTAAATACATGTCGATAGCACATTGGTGTGACAGAGATGCAGTATATGGGGCCTTCTTGAAAAAAAATCAGCTAGTGCTTTCTGGTATAAAATGGCAGGATAGACATTGCAAATATCTTCAGAAAAACCAGACTGACACATTGGAGCCACTGTTAGAAAGAAGCAGGATAAATTATGCAAAAGACCACACAATTAATTTCGTAGTCAAATTATGCTGTTGAGGAAACACGCCAGTGGAAGAGTCATAAAGACTACATTTCTGTACAACTTGCAATTCAAGGTCTAACATCAGAAAACAACAAGTTTAACACCAATTGCAGTCTTCTCCAGCGTTTCCATCAGTGAGTTGCCTACGGAGCTGTGAGCTGAACTGCAACCTATTCTCTTGCATACTAGAATCCCGAAGGAATACTTGAACTGCCATCTGCCTGTCCCAAGCATGCAGCAGAAGCAATCTGGCCTGAGAAATGAAATGAGGAATGATAAAACAACCCTAAATATTACTTTGGGATTTAAAACCATACCAACATTGTAAATAAGATGACTTTAAAAAGCCTGAGAGATATTTTATCTTTGTGATATTCCTTCTGTCCAATTTTGTCTAGATGCAGAGGAAACACTTTGTTTCTTTTCTGAATGGGTAATTTGGGAGAATGACACAGCTAAGCACAGGCAAACATGCTGTACATTCTGAACTTTTCAAGCAGGGGACCTGAACGTTTTCCTACAAGCAACATTTTTAGTTACAACATTAAATGTACAAAACAAGGATTAGAATATTTCTAGAGTCTATGCTAGTACACCTATGGGTTATATTCTCATGATACTTCTTGTCACACTTTACTGGTTAGTTACATCCTCCATTATTAGTGCAGCAAATTGATTTCATGGAATACTTACTAATTACATTATGTACTCAGACTGAAAAAGTAACGCATAGCTCAAGTTTACCCTGGAAGCTGTTAAAGATTTTCCGTATGCAAAACCCAGCTACTGGATTTCCCCATTTAAGCATTAAATACCACTACCAAACATCTTAAATTCTACGCTGATATGGAAAATATTTTCTTTTTATATTTTTAAACCAAAATATTTTGAGGGTTTCTAATTTACAAATCACAGTTTGGGTGGGTTTTTTTTCCTCTCTCCAGTTTCCAGTAAAAAGTTTGAAAGGTTTTGGTTGACTTGAATGAATTAACACGCTTCTAGCACACTTGCGTAATTATTGTAAGACCCGTTGCTGTCTGCTTGCAGTTTGCATCCAACCACTGCTGGGCACACTGAAAATCCTGGATAATTCAGCAATTCCCTCTCTGTTGATCCATAAAACCATCTCAAAAGAAGGCCAGAGTCTACCGTACAAACACTGTAGACACAATACAGACAGTATCAAGATGGACCTGTTAATGGAAGGAAGATTTCACTTTTTAACATCACTAATTTCATGACTTCAGCATCATGACTGTCAGTTATCCTTTCCATCCTGACTGGCCATACTTGGTTCTTAAATACCATCATCCAAAACCGTGTCTTCTCAACTGAAACTGCACTAATAGCTACAACTTAGGAAATTAGCTTTTGTTATTCGTCAAGTTCATTTTCTCTGCAGCAGCCTGCTGCCATCTAGTACTGTCAATTCCATTTGTTTCCTGATCAGCCAAGGACATCTCATACCATTTTCATTTACTCCACACAAAACTAGTTACTTTCGTTTAAAATGGGGCTCAGAAACAGAGGACCACAGAAGGAACGTTTTTACCTCAAGTTAACTCTTTCAACCCACCTCTGACTACAAATCACTGAAATTCTGTTTAACTTTCATTTATTAACTAGTCTATTTAATAGTGTTGTATGTTGTTTACTTACAGGAAAGACCAGTACTAAAAATCCTTGTTTTGTATTTTGTATAGATGCATTCTTTACGACTGCTAAGCCAGAATCAGCCATCACAGATATTTCTGAGCATGAGCGACAATTTCAGACCAGTCCAGCCTCTCAACAATCGATGTATCCGAACTAATATCAACTTTAGTTTACAGGGAAAAGATTGTCCAAACAATAGAGCACAGAAACTACAGTATAGAGGTACGTTCTACCTCCAGAATAATCCTTTCTATGCTTACACTGAGCTCTTTTCTTTGAGAAACCAAGTGCATAACAAAGCACACAAATAAACACAGATGAAACTCCAGATGTGGAGGACTAATGGTATGAGTCAAACATTACATATTTGATACGTATGAGGAAACTTGCCCAGAAACATGCAGGAAAAACATGACAAAAAACACTCTAGGACATCTAATTTTTGTTTGTTTTGGTGTTTTGTTTTTTTTTTAAAAAGCAGATAGGACAGATCTTCAGTTTCCTAGCCTCATTTTAAAGTCTTGTCACCTTACAAAGTGCATTTTGCTCTGTTTTACCCACCTTGGAAAGGAAAAGGGGGATGAGCTAGTCTTGATGACAGCTGGTCTCAAACAAAAGAATAAATTTCACTTTAGAGGTGCACCACCATAAAACACCCACATTGGAAAGTGTTGTATTACGCAATGGCTATTAAACAAATGAACCAACCCAGTCACCTGCTGGTGAAGTCTTACACTGCCACTGCTGGGGGCTCAGCTGAGTTGTAATGTGTCTTATGCATTTTTTAGCCTATGCACACACAGTTATATTACGTGTGATAATGATGTAAAAGTGCCTTCTTATCAGTAATATTATGGTTATGAAGGAGTACTACTGAAGGGTGGAAAAGAAAGCATGTTTTCAGCAACAAGGCTGATGACTGAGTTGCAATATTTCAAAGAAACAGTCATTCAGACTTCATTCTTTTCCAGAAAGAGGAGGAAACTGAACCTCCTGGCTTTTTCAAGACATTTTGTTTAAGTGCCTAATACAGTGTTAAATCCAACCAGCTTCATATTTGGAGTTTATTAAAGCATAATTGTTTTTGTTTTGTTTCTCTTTCCTTTCAGTAAATGAATGGCTCCTCAAGTAAGTAAGACAGAGCAGGCAGAACCCATAACCTCAGTGGAATGCTACTACTGTGAATTGACATAATCTAGAACGCACCCAACCTCACTCTCTTTGGGTTCGCAACAGCATGTGCAAATGTGCTGTAGGAAAAGAGCTGCCATGTTGGAAACTCAACTAAAAATTCATTCATATGATCGGTGGTAATTAAAAAAAAGTTAAAAGACAGTATTACAGTAAATGTGATTACAATTTTGATACAGTTTTCCTGAACTAATTTAGCTTCACAAAGAAAGACTTTTCAGCCTTTGTACATATGAAATTCTTCCTCTTTTCCCCTCTCCCTCAAATTAAAAAAAAAAAAAAAAAAAAAAAAAGAAAAAAGGTGGCTCGGTACAGCATCAAAGTGGAGTTGTGTTCTGTGTGCCAAGTAATCCTTGGAAAGCTCTCATTATTTCACTATCATTAATGGATACTGACAAGACAGAACAAGAAGACTGTAGAGGAAACTTATTTCTAGGTTATGATCTTTCTGTTCATTTAATTAAAAAAGGGACAGACTTTGAGAGATAAGTATTGTAAATATATCACTGCAGAATATAAAGGAAATTGAAATATTTCCCTCTGTCACATATCTGTAGTAAGATTTGCCAAAATCAGAATTGATCCGTTTTCTGTTTCTTGTTTTACAACAGGTCATACGTTGTGTTGGTTACTATTAACAACTCAATAAATGTGTTTAACAAATTAATTTAGTAAACTTGCTTTGATTTATTTTTTCCTTTCTGAAATAATAAGCCTCTACTACTTGTGGCTGCATTATTTGTGGTTTGTTTTTTTTTTTTTCTTTTCTATTTTTTTCTTTACTTCATTTATTTGTTTGCAGCCAATTTAAGTGACTTAATGGCAATTGGGAATGCACTTAAAGCTAGTATAACTTTAACTCCACTTTATGGTCCATCATTAATAGGAGCTGGGCTCAGAAGCAGAAAGCAGTTGAAACATATCTCAGTTTAAAATTGCCATTTTCCCTGATGAATCCATTATTGGGACAAACAAATTCAATTCTCTAAATTGGTGGTAGAAAGGGATATCTTTTCTTTACAGATAAAGCAGGAGCTGACCAAGTAAAAGCGAATGCCTTTTTTCTTGTTTATAATGGTCATTCACTGTGTTTGGTTACTGTCAACAACTCAATAAATGTGTTTAACAAATTCACATAGTGCATGTTTGACCTTCTTGCATATTAAGGGATTTTTTTTTTTTTTTTTTTTCATTTGGAGAGGCGGCAGACCTCATGCTATTCCATTCTTAATGCTCACTTTGTAACCCATAACATATTGAAGTTCACAGAAAAATAAGATTAAGTTGAAAGTACCATGCCTGACAAATGAATTGTTTATACCAAATGGAAAAAAAGGCACTACAAGAAGCGTGAGGGAACAGAACCACTGTAAAGAAGTTATAGATGTTGCAGGCCAACTAGCTTTAACATGACAAACACATTATTTCATCTTTGGCTGAAGAGAACAGTGCAGGTAGCATCGGACAGGAAGCTCTTGAGTCTATGTTGCACACAGCGGTTTGGAAAAATTGCAACTTGTGTGACTTCATCTGTGACATAAAAGGGAAAGTTATCAGGAAAGTGAAAACACATATGGGCTGGCATTCAGGGGACTCTCAAAATAGGTACATTACAGGTAGATGAAAACCTGTAATGAATCCAAAGTTGTGAACAATTCCATTGCTCAGTGAAAGGTTCAGAGAAATCACTAGCAAAAAACCAGAGGTTAGCCTAGGTGGGCTGTGACACAGTGATGGTGTATTTGTAGCAGAGTTCTGATCTGATGACCTTGGCCCAGGATCCTATTAGCACATATATAGTACTTGATCCTTGAGTTATTTCATTTTGAGCATTTCAAATTACTTCCATATGCCAGCTTAACACTGTGCAGTGATCTGAAAAATTCACAACACAACCACAGAAATGTCACACAGTGACTATTACATTGTAGATTAGTATTGTCAAATTCTGCAGCTGAAATAAAGCAAAATAGTCACCTTCAATTTACCTAGCTAATAAAAAATAAAAAACAACACAAGTCACACACATTTAATATATTTGAGTTGTCACAGTGAACTATAACTTTTAAACTTGTGGTGTTGGGGTTGTTTCCACTACTTGTTTGGGTGGTCTGTGTTTTCTGAAGCTTCTCCTGGGATTGTTAAGCTTGTAGAGTAGTTACTAAGAGCATAAAGTCCACAATGCTTCAATCTATATTTTTTGGACAAATATCTTTCAGTTGTTGATCCAAGTTTGCCAGTGACAGAAGGTAGGGAAGATAAGCCAGGCCTCCATTATAAAACTTTTAATAAGTAATAAAACCTATTTTCTATTTTACTGAAAGCTGATTGAAGGGATTTGAGAGGAGGGAGAGATATGATAGAAGGAACTCGTCCTAGGAAGGAGTCATGCTGTGCTTTGGATTAGATGAGGCTGCAATGTAGAAGCCTTGCAAATAGAGAAATGGAGCAATCGTACTGGGACATCACAAATATATTCGTCAACATTTCCAACTCCATTTTTTGAACTAATGAACTCCATCTTGCCATGATTTGTTTAGGTTTTTGTTTTAGTAACAGACTGCAGTAGAAATAACCAAACTAAAGCTTAGAATTAAATATCTTGCACATTCCTCACATTTCAGTAGTGCTCAAATCTAGACATCTAGCTCCAGTTTTTCAGATCCAGCATGTATCTCTGTGTCAAGAGACACTGAGCATCCAAAGAAAGCCCCACCTTATCACAAAGCCTTTAAGCAAAAAGATAAAGTTTCGGTATCAAACAGCTGGCACAGACAATCTTCCTGTGTTCAGAGTCTATGCAGCACAGCAATATGTGCACGTTGTAATCCCTCCAACTTGAGTGCTTTCTGTCCGCAGTGCTCACCAGAAGCCTGGCTGCACACAGAGCTCAGTACTCAGCACTTCATAGTAAGAGCTGAATTTGTGGCCTCAATACCATCCCTGCCCAAGCCATTCAGATTATGAGTGAGATTCTTTGCTTGTGATAAGGCTCAGTACAGGTGTGAGCTACCTGGCAGGGAATATAAACCCGGCAGTGCTCCTTGATGAACAATCAACACCACAGGCAGGACCAGGTTGCCATGCCATGATGACAACAGACATTAAGAAACTGCTACTGGGAGGAAATGCCCAGATTTTATCTTCTGCTATCACAGTGAAGAATATGATATCAAACTTATCAAGCTCATTTGATGATAAAAAGCATGAGAAAATTCAAATTTACAGTACCGTAAAAGCTTCTGTTTCAAGGCGTATTCAAAAAACTGTAATAGCCAAATTTTATAAGCTCAGTTTTTCCTTTAATTTAATCAAAAGGAAAAATTGTTTCTGTACAGAAAATGAGAACTAAATAGGATCCATGGGATGAAGGCAGAAAACAAAGACCTTCAGCATAATTGTACCTATAGATACCACGCATTTCTGTTCTTCCACCATTCTATTGCAGCCTTGAAAGCTGAACCAGCAAGGAAACATCTCAACGATCTGTCTAGAAGCTTGGATATATTATAAAACAAACTCCTGTGAATCAAAAGACATCCTTTCTCACCATTTAAAACCTCTCACTTTTCTATAAAGTATATACTCTGAAAGAAGAGCGGGCGAGGGAAATGGTGCTGAAAAACTGAGACCTGAGATCAAGGTGCTGTTCAGCCTCTAGCAAGGCTGGGTACGATTACACTTGAAGGTGTACAAGGCTGGACTCCCCTGTACTGATCCAGAAACTCAATCAAACTCAGACAAGCAACTCCATCAAAAAGGTAAGTTGGCCAGCAAAGATCAGAAGAACTTAAAAATTACCCAAACTCATGTTTTTATCAATAGCACTACTTACTCCCAGCATCCATACACTGTTCCACATCTTGGCCTCAAGAAATGTCAACAATAAACTAAGGTCACATGAACAGCAGTTTTCAGGCACCTGAGACATTTGGGGCCTGATAGAAATGGGCTGCCAGCAGCCAACATCATTTTAAGTTTGCATCCAACAGTGTTTCAATCCACATGACCTTGCAAAACATCTGTTATAAAACAAACAAACAAAACCCTTAGGATAATACATCACAGTCCTTCCTGCTTCTGACAGACCCTGCCTCTACACTCCCTATTTTGCTTTTCTGGGGGTTTCACACCTTGCTACTTCCAACTAGTCTTCCCTTTCAAAATAAGCATCTCTGAGCAATGCAATAAAGGCTTACCCCACAGAATCACAATACTGCCATAAAAATACAAGAGTTGGCAAGTCTTTTGATATTAGCTATTGCTGGAATCAACGTATTTCAGCTGCCATTTAAAAACTTAAAATAATCATATAAAAAGAGCTACTACATCTATTAATTGGTGAAGACAAGCTGGAAAGCAGGATGTGATTGTACCCAAAAGTCCAAGACCAGAAAGCAAATAAAACCCGTCCAACATTTAAGGTATTCCTCATGATCTTTAATATTAAGGAGGAGGACTGATTAATTTTTTTATTTTTCAAAGTGCTCAGTGTTAACAATACTGCAATTCCATCAAAATCTGAAAATAAGCTGAAACTTTCCTTAGCCACCACTTTCAGGAGCTGAGCCTTCCCCAAAAGTCAAGAACTCAAAGGAAAACCGTAACTGGTGAGTATATTTTATTGCAAATACCAGAAATGCAGCAAAAAGGCAGGTGTTTTGCATGTTCTGCTGTACATCTCAAAGCTTTAGTACTGGACACTACCCAAAAAAACCCATGTTTGGTTCCTATACTCAAAACAGCATAAATTTTTCAGGAAGATCAGCCATAAATGCTCCATGTTTTGATTTTTTTTTATTAGATTTTATTTCCTAGATATAGTGGCTGACAAAGCATAGAGAGTTTGCTGTAAGAAATACTGATTTACTAGCAAATGGCATACCGCAGTTCTCAACAGCGTAACGTAAAATTATTCAAGGAGCCTGTTTGCACAGTAAAGAACAAGAACCATTTATAATGTGAAATGTAATGCAGGCAAACATTTTCTGTTCCTACAGTGTCAGGCTTCTATTCTAATAACTAAAGATGTGTCAAACACATACTCAGAACAGAAAATGAAAAACAAGATAATAAATCTTCTGAGGATGGGAAAATAACCCTTAGTATTTAAATAGAGAAAAAAATCCTTAGAAGTACTAGAAAAACAGGGGGAAAAAAATCCACAGTTTATGAATTTAGGCAGATGCTCCCACCCTATAAGAGAAGAGCGAGCTAGAGTCAAAAGTAAATCCAAGTGGAACAAAGTTACAGCTGCAAAATGCTATAGTTGCCCCAGAACAAAGGTTAAGTCTATGAACTTCAGCCTTGGGAGGCTTTTTCCAGCACAAGGAGACAGTCAACACATAGCAAAGAGATCTCATTTTCTGAGACATTCTAGCATTTACATCCACGGCATATGTTCAAATGCACAAGTTTTGTTTGATGGGGGAAAGAAATGCTGTGTCACATTCAAAATGTCCTTCCTGATTCCTTCACTACCATTCTGGATATGCCTCCACAATCCTGTTATGAGGTGATTTTGTGAACCTATCTCTAGGGCTCTGCAAAGAAATCGCACTATGCTAGAAACACCTCGTGTTTGCTCTGCTTACTGTCCTGCTGCACACCTATGCTTTAGTTGAGACTACTTGGAACTTAATCTATGCAAAGCTAGTGTCCCAAGGGCAAGGCAGACCTTACTCTTATGTTACAGTAATTGTAGGATTAACTGAGGAAAAGAGAGGGCAATCAAAACATAAACCATGAAGAAGAACTTAATTATGAGCCACTGTAAACATGATTGTTGCACCCTGACTCACCTGCGTCAGGTTTATGTCTTACAAGGGCACATAGAAGGGGTTGCTGACAGTGCCTCATCTCCAAACTTCTCCCAAGTGCCAGGATTCAGAACAGTCCACATTTTTAGATGGTTCAAGGTTTATTCCTCCTATTTTTGTTCCACCTTAGTGGTGTTTCTCCAGGGAAAATAAAAAACGTAAAAATCACCTGAGAAATTCAGCTCTGTATGCAAGTTTTGAGTAAGACTTAAAGGTTTGTTTAAACACGCCGCTTTGACTAAGGGTCCTTTGGCTGCAGTCACATGGTTTAAGTTGAACAAAATTCTCTACCCTAAAATCTGTTGGCATGCTAAACGATGAGATAGTGGAAAAAGGAGGAAAAGGAGAGGACAGGGAGGAGCTAGGAACCGAATGAAAAGATTAACTGGCAGTCAAAAAAAATGTCACAGGAAATCTGTGACACCTGGTTGTGCAATGATTGAGTCCCTGGGAAGAGACAAAATATCGTACCAAGAAAACTATAAAAAATTGCTGGTCCTCCCCCCAAAGTGTAAATAATGGAAAGGAACAAGCATGAAGTTCTACCAATAGCACTAGTAAATTCATCATCAGCAAGTTAATGAAAAGACCAAAAGTAAAAGTATAATGGAGTACCATTTGTGTATACATCTACACAAGATACTTTTCAATTTTTATTTTTTTTTAAATTTTTTAAGCAGTTGACCACTTGATAGGGAAAGTAACTCCTCTAACACTCACACTTCTGACTTAGGGCCTAAAAGGCTTTAACTCGCAAGATGAGTAAGTGATTGTAAACTACACATGGTAAAGAGGTGGGAATATGTCAACATGATGAGGAAATACCATATTAATATTCAAATATGTCATAAAAATCTTATGAAGGTATGTTAAGACAACATAGAAAGTCATAAGCATAACAGCAGAAAACAGAATTCAGGAGAATCACAAGGGAAAAAGATTGATCTTTTCCCTCTGTCCTGAATTTTTCCCGTAATGATACAATAACATAGCAGCAAGCTGATTTCAGCTTTCTGCCTTCTTTGAGGCATAATTTAAAATTTGACAACAATACACATAATACTGACATTTTCAGACATTCATGCCAAAGTTTTGATGTACTGGAGGCCCCATTCATTAAACATTTATTTATATCTGTGTTCTATGAGCTGCAAAAAAAATTTAAAGAAATGGAACTCCATTGACAAACATTTCACCCAAATGCTGTCTGCATTCCTCCAACACAGATGGCCAGCTGAAATGCCTGCTTTAAAGACAAAATCACTGAAACTCTCTCATACCATAAGCAGTGGCAAGACGGATTTGTTCTACGAAGCCTCTCCTTAAAGCATGTGAACTAAAGCAAACATCCCCTTTCAAGATCTTAAATCATCTAGCCCAAGTTACAGACCAACAGGACTTTGGCTCGTAAGAGTCTTGATGAATCCCAGCATAATTCAGAAAACAAATGATGAAGCAGGTACAGAATAATTCCAGCTATCAAATTTTGGGAATTGACTCTTCCCCCACCTCCTTACATGTCGCTTGTCTTACAAATAGAGAGAATTTCTTCATAGGGGACATACTTTCTTGTAAGCATAGGAAATGCCAGAAGACCTAGTTGTTACCCTAAGATTTCTATAGGGACTCTAAATGATCTGAACTGAAATGGTAAAGCAGCTCTGCCTTTTGGTGGGCTGGTACAGCCAAGAAAAAAAAATAATAATAAAGCAGGTGAAATCACTTGCTTCCTACTGAAGACCTACCATTCAACCCTGTCTCTGTTTTTTCATCACACTGTGCCAGGGAGGTAATGCATGAAAGTTTCAATGGCATTTGGAGTACGGCTTCACTGTGGATGTATAGCCCTGGTGCTGGCTTTCAGCTCAGAGCCCACCTGCTTCCTTCCCCCTTTGTCGTTCTTGCTCTGGCAGCTCAGCCAGCTCTTCAGTTTATTCGTCTTTCAGATTCTTCTGTTCCTGTATACTTTCCATGCACAGCAAGATAATTATTCCCAGGGCAGGGATATATTTTCCCACCAATCATTTAAAGCCCTGTTTTCTCATCTTCAGTTTAAAGATTAGTTAGACCTATCTTTTAAAAATAAATATTCTAAACTAGATAAAAGTGGTTGGCTCATAAAGTAGTCACAGCGCTGTCTGGATTTCCACGGCACATGCGAACAGTGGCTACCTTCATGCTAAGGGCAAATTGCAAGCTCAATTCTCTGAACAAGGATTGATATCACTACATGGCAAGCTACCAGCCAACCCCTGTGACTGGCATTCAGGGTTGTTATGCTTTCATATGAGTTACATTTCACAGGAGGCTCATCTACACAGACCAGTGCCTGAGGCTACAAACCTGAAAGCAAGCAAGTCTCCAGCAGCCTGACTGCATGGCCCACAGAAACACATCAAAAAGCTGATATATGGATATGCTGTTGTGATTCATCGTGTTGCTACAGTACAAATCAAGCAAAACAACACAGAGATCACACCGACTGCTACTATCAGGGCACAACACTAGGAATACATGGCATGCCTTTTGCTTCCCTGCCTCAATACATCCATGCTAGTTTTCATTACACAAATTTCAGTATCAGCTAGATCAGAGAGCAAAATACATAAGCTAGTTACTACTAGCCTGACCTACTGCCCACACCTAAACCAGGTATTAGGGACAAGCAAAGTAGGTATTAGGAATAAGAAAATTAGGTTGGCCTTCCTTACCTCCATCATAGTGTTTATATACACATATCAATTTTGGCTTCCAACACAGAAGTGCTTCTGCAAAAGTATAGACTACATATTCTATTTTGATATATGATTTTCATTCACAAGCAGTGCACACACCCATATAAACAAAAGACATGGGAAATCTGGGGCCTAGTTCAAGTTTCGAGAAACTGTACTCAGTAATAACAAAAAGGTTTGTGCTCTATTTATATCTACTTGATGCTGCACTGTGATTTGGAAAGGACTGTGATCTTGCTACCCACATAAAATGGATGAGAAAAGAAACAACTATCTTAAAGGCAGGAATGAGGTTACATTGCTTAGACTATAACAGCTTGCTTTTTTATAATATTTATTTGCATGGCTACTGTGATTTTTTTTTTTTATGTTTTATTATCTCTTCAATTTTAACATCTGATAATAATCAAGTATCAAGTTCTTTTTCCTCATATTTGTTATCTATTTGTATTTTTGTAATAATTTTTCACAAGTTAATGAGAAAGTTGCTTGTTTGGGGCATTTAGGGGAAGAATATGTCCTACAAAACTGATATTAAGGTTCCTTACGTAAAGGATTCTTCAGTTAGACTGTACAGGAAGAAGGTAACATTTGATATCACCTTCATGCTTCTCAAGCCAAAAACACTGAAAGAGACAAACACAAACCAAAGAAACTTCTGCAAACTTTACAGCCTTAAAAAAATATATTTTCTTTTAATAGAATTTACCTTTATTTGATTTACAAAACAGAGCACAGGAATAATGTTCTCTGCAAGCAGCTCCATAAATATTGTGAAATGACTAACAAGAGACACGCAGCAATGGAATCTAGTTGCTTTTATAGTCTAGGATTTGTCACTGTGAATCAGAAGGTATTGTGAAAGGGTAGTAAAGTTTGGTGAGTGATTGTGACAGGCTGGAGCTTAGCAAGGTAAGCAACCTCTTTGCATTTCAGGAGTGGGCATCTTATCATGATGAGTGCAAAAAAGAAAAAATCAGACAAGATTGTCTCCAAGATGTTTCTCTTAATGAAAGTTTTCATGTCAACACTCATTTCAATGCTAATGTCAACACTTTTTTGGAAGTAGTACCCTGTAACGTTCATTAGGGATGTCATAAGCATCCCACAACATATGGTGTCTCAAATCCAATTACTTTTCTATTCAAACCATGACCTTGAATAGGTTTTAAAAGAAGAACGAACACAGAAACAAAGGCCCTTTGCTTATTTTATGGCGTGGTGGCATGCTACTGAAATTCAGAATTACGTCAATTTGGTTTTTTGTTTGTTTTGCTTTCTGTTTTTTTCCAAATTTAAAAAAGTTACAGAAGCTTATTTAAAAAATAGTAGTGATGGCAACATCTACTTCCTAAGTCAATTTGCACATTAAATGCACCGTGCACATAGCAAAGGGCATTTTGAAATACTTTAACCAGCCATTAGCTGGAGTTGGTTTAAAGAATCTCTATTCAGAAGGCTAACATTGAAGTTCTCTATATCCTACATAACCAGAAGCTCAATTTCCTGTCCACGTTGTGATAACCTCATAACCCAGACGCACGACAGGCTCACACTGACCAGGTTTTCCTCGTTGCAGTTGCCTGCTTTGTTTCATTTCTGAACATCAGTCTTTTCAGTTCAATCCATGCAAAAAAGGACAGAAGAAATTAGAAGAGTCTGTGCCTAGGGCTATTTTAGGCCCTACGCCTGGCTAACTCAGGAAACAAAAGAAACCCTTTCCTCTATATTTTACCTTTTGAAAGCACTGACTTCACACAACGATTATTTGGCAATACTTGTTTGTCAGAGCTTTTCTTCTGTGAACAGCTTCCCCTATAAGATTTTTAGCTCCAAGGGTATTTTGCTTATGTGAAGATCTAAAAAATCTGACCCATTCTATGTCAAACATGTTATGCCTCCAGAAAATAAGTTCTTTACAAATAGAAGTGATATCTTGTTGGAACTTCTCCACTTGCCACAAGAATAGTGATATCACTGTGCTGCTACACAAATACATATAGAAGTAATACTGGTTATAGAAAGCTTACAATTACTTGCCATCTTTTTGCAAGTTCTTCCTACAACAGATTATATTGTTACAATATAAACACCCATGCCTTTAATGGTACAATTAAATCTGGAGCAATTAGTGCAGATAGTCACCATAGCTCTTCACTGAAATATCTCCAATCATTTTTGCATTTTAATGCATTAAAATATGTAATTATATTTAGCATATGTCCATTTATCATGCAAAGTCACTGGAAATCAAGTTCACTTTGAATATATTTTCTAACTGATATTTAGAAACACTGGCAGACAAAATAAGCACTGGAGCTATATTAACACACAGATAAATACATTAACATAAAACTCTGTTACCCTTTTTAACGGTGAGGAGAACATTAGTTTAAGACATTCACTCATGAAAAGATTCATAATTTTCCTCTCAGAAGTAACCTACAAGCTATAGAAAGGTCAAATATGATTAATATTTAGGAAAAGAAATATTGATGAAAGAAAAATCCGGCGGGGGGGGGGGGGGGGGGGGGAGAAAAAAAAAAACTGAAAGGACTGACTTATCTCAATAGCCATCAGTATTATTCATGGGAATAGAGCTCAACAAGAGAAGCCATCTTTTAAAATATTCCTCAGTTGTAGTGTTATTATTTATAATGTGAACTGAGTGGAATGAGAAGCTGACAGCACTGCAATAGGAAATATGGTCCTTAAAGAGAAGAAGTAATCAGCTTTCCGGGACTTCCCCACAGCCTGGAGCTTGTGAGATGTTTGTTCCACCAGAGGCTGTACTTGCAATCTGCGACAAATCACTGCCCCCTCTTACGTCTCT
Source organism: Haliaeetus leucocephalus (assembly GCF_000737465.1). Taxonomy (NCBI): domain Eukaryota; kingdom Metazoa; phylum Chordata; class Aves; order Accipitriformes; family Accipitridae; genus Haliaeetus; species Haliaeetus leucocephalus. The sequence goes on from NW_010973082.1 coordinate 6,062,815, forward strand.
GTTCACACGTAAAAAAAGGTGTGATAAAACCTTAGCACAATAGGGAAGGGTTGATATAAGAACAACCACATAAACAATTCAGATACTGCAGTAATGGAAGCCATATAAAGTTTTGGATAGATTCACAGCACAGCCAGAACAGTGCAATATTTCCCATCGCTTTTTTTTTTTCCAAAAGATATTTCCAGAGATACAGAGAGAGAAACCTAATCCCTATCCAGTGTCATGAGGAATTGTTAGATCTGCCTGACCAGCAAGAATTGAGCTGTCAAATTACAGCCAGCAATGTTTAGATAACAATATTTAGCATTTAGATAATTATATTAATTTTCCAGATGCCTTGAAAATGACATACCACCTTTTCTGGATGAGGTAACTGAGATAGACTTCAGTGGCTAGTACAGGGCTATTCAAAAAAGTAACTCCACCTGAACACCAAGTTCTATGCCCAGGCTGCACCTTCAAATAGTTGTTTTCCATTTCCAGTCCATTCCACTGCTTGTATATTTTTCTCTGCATCTTCTTACTCCCCCCATAATGCGCATAAAGATAAGAACACCACAAAGCTTGCTGAGCAAGATCAGATATTGTAAAAAAAAAAAAAAATTAAAAAATAAAAAGGTCAAAGCATACCAAAGTCCATTTCATCCAAGCTCAGAACAGGTTTTCATAAGATCCACAAACAGCAAGATAAACAAAATATTATGAGAAAAGAAAAATGTTACTTTAAAAGCAAAAATGTAAGCTTAAGGATAAAAAAAAAAAGATAGTAAAATCAAACAAATGTAAAACAGAAACAGTAGTAATGATTGTTGTGTCATGTTGTTCAGAATAACTCAGGTAAGATGGTAACAAACACTTCTATTAACATTGAATACTGTCCTTTCAGGATGGTGCTTAATACTGGCAAAATATGGGGAGGGCAGAAGAACTAACAACATCTGACACTGAATAGAAAAAGTATGCAAGTTCAGTGCTTAATGAGAAGACCAGTATAAGTGATATGATTCAGCTTAATTAGCAATACTTTTAAGAAATATTTATGCCTACACAATTTTTAGAGGTGGGGACACTTTTCTGAGGGGAACTGCAATACAAAAACACGTACAAAGGAGCGTCCTATGTTTTGTGAAACAAAGAAATCTCTTCTTCAGACCTTTGTATCATCTTTCACTGTGCTGAAGAGCCGTTGCCATGAGACAAATGTTGCCAATTTTTTTTTCATGTATTTGAAGGCCCAGTTTCAGCAATGATTGATTTTTGATGGTGACTTTACAGAGACCACACAATATGCAAGTGCGATAATGTACAAATTACAGAACAATACTTACTGAGGAATGAAAAATATGAAGTACCATATTCATTAAAATGCCTCACTGTGAACAATTGCTTAATTAATGCTCTATAGCATGTGCATGATGTAATTCTAAAACTGACCTACCCTACTTTACGTAGTAGCACCCCCCAAATTTGTAATCATTATTTTTATTTTGTTATTTATTGAATCCTTTGCCTAGACAAGACTGAGAAGGCCTTCTCTCATGAACTGTCATAATTGCTTTTGTTTTTATTTTCTGTCAGCAGCTGTACAATGACTATTGCAGTTCAAGGCTGAAATTCACATCCTAGCATTTTGCTTCCCCTTCTTATAGCAGCAGATAAAGTACTCCTTTCTCCAAGATGCACTTCAGCTTCCCAGAAATATCTGCATTTGATTCCACTGGGAAAAAATCCTCTCTAATTGGTAAACCATTTTGTGCTTCTTAAGAAGAGAAGGTGATACAGAAATGCAATATGTAGGGACTATGAGAGAATACTTGCAGCCCGCCTGGATATGGTAACGGGAAAAACTGGCACTAAGACCCCAGACACCAAACACAAACATACTGTGTACCTACAAATGGATGAGAAACAACAAGCTAAAATTAACGCATCTCATCACATACACTGCTGTCACTCTTGTTAACAAATGAAAAATAACCCAGGACCTTATCATTGGCACTGACATACCGACATATTCTGTCTGTGTCACTGAAACCTGAGCAGCTGATACCCAGGGCATTGCACTGCCTCATCCCTTACCTCACATACCCGACACATTCATAGACCTGGAAAAGGACACAGAAGCACTGTACTCATCTTCCTTACTAATATCAAACACAAGGGAGACAACTCAGGCAAGGCCTTCAATCAGTTTCATTCATTTAAAACTTGAAACTAGATCCAAAGCCAACATGGTACTTACATTCATTTATAAAGTATCATGGAGGGACAGCTTCACGAAGGAGTATACTAAGTCTAGAAGGAAAATATAAAAACCATGTTGAGCTAGGGCTACACACAGTGTCCACAGTGATTGGGTTACAGACAAGAATGCCTCAAACCTGATGTTGCTTTCTTCCCTCAAATTTTCATGGGATATCTGTGGTCTCATCCCTGCAAGACAGTCAAATTCTGGGCCTGGCCTTTCTTTTAGAAGACGCCAAAGAGTAAAGACATCATAACCTAATCATTACCATACATAGAGCACTCTCCAATTGCCACCAAAAGCATACACCAGAGATCCTGATTTGACCACAAAGTCTCATGAATCCCAAATCCAAAACTCCTGAAAGAAGCAAACTTACCTGCAGGGAGCTGACACCTGATGAATCAGCGTCGTATCCTCAACTCTATTGCCTGGACACAAAGCAGGATCTCTTCAGTTTTCTGAAACTTTGTCATGCAAAGCAGATGAGCAGACATTCAAGTCCTAAAGGCATAAACAAAAAATGAATAGAGATGAGACAGAAACACAGTCTGAGTTGAAGTTGTACCACTCACACTTGAGAAGAACCTTTTTTCTCCACCTTTGTTGAGTCAGCCAAAACTTATGTCAAGAAACTCACCCGGATGGCAAGCCCAGGCACCTACAAACTTTGTAGAATCTGTGTGAAGACTTAGAGACTTGGTAAAACAGAATGTTCCCACATGAATCCACACAGTATGTCTATACTATAGTACATAAACCCAAAACAGTCCAGTTTTTAAAACAAACAGCAGAGTCGGATCAGTGCTGTGTCCTCACTTAAAATCCCTCAAGCCAGCATATTTGAAGTTCAGCCAGGCACTGTAAGCAGAGTTACATTTATTCATTTCTTTAATAGCAAATTTTCTTCTCCTTGTATATTCCAATTTGTTTCTTAATTCGATCAAACTAAAGCAAGTTCCTTTCCACAATTTTGCATACCATTCTAAAGTACCAGATGAACATGTTTGTAAAAAGCTCATTAAATTATTACCTTGTGCTTTACAGTATTACGCAAGTTAAAATTTACTACAGATTTCTCTTAAACCTTTGAGGGTATTTTTTATCCACCTGTGTGCTCATTTGCTAAGGAACCACTGTTAGTAAAGAGATACCGATTCTTCTCTCTCCTGCTGCTCAAAACATTATAACATTATTTTATTTTTTTTTAATACACACACACAAAAAGTGCCATACATGTGACAGTCACCGATTATTCTATAATGGTTAGGGGGATTCATATATCACAACTCTGGTATACAGATGCTATCATCTTCATCTCATGTTTTCAGAGCCCTCAGGATTTTCATTTTTTAGGTTGATACCATAATTTCTCATGTTGTCAGTTCCAAACATGTCTATTGACAAGACTGTCAAGAAGTTGCCTTTTGTGCATTTATTTTCTCTCCCACAGTTAATTCAAAGATTTTCAAATTATGAGAAAGACAATTTATCCTTTACGGTGTAAATAAGCTCAATGGAGACAACACATTTAAATTTATTTCTGTTGCTGTTCCTTTCCAATGAACCTTTATTTTTATATGGCCCATTGGCATTCAAATAATATCCAGCTTTTTGGTCCAGGACTTAGGAAGATGAGAACTCAATGGATGATTTTATTAGATAACTTTCTATGCAGTTCCATGCTATAGGAAAATTGTAATTATGTATTATAAATACTGTATCTTAGCACTCTTAGTATGCTACTCTCCATCATAGATAACACTATAATGAAAAATACTATAGGTGAATTTCTAGAGAAAGAAATATGCATTCCTCCTTCCTTTCAACAGTCAATAAATAGAAATTTGCATGCAGTTTCCTCAGAACAACTCTTTAGACTAAGAATCCCTGCAATGTATAACCAGAGCCTAAATACCAGATTTACCAGAGCTGAAAAGCATATGTCAGTAGGATACCCAGGTAACAGAAGGAGGTGCTAGTGTAAGATGATCAGTTGAGAAGGAGGCAGGCTAGTCCTCAAGAATAACAGCAATAATTCAATAACAAAATAGCTTTTTAGTTGAAACTGAACTGGTCATGACATCCACAAAACACTCATAATTTAATAATCTTAATGTCTAATCAAGCTGATTATTTAGCAATATTAAAAATCGCACTCAGGATGAGCCTTCACATGTGACCAACTCCTCCCATTTTCCTTTCATTTATTTACAAAGGGGTGAGGTAGAGTTTGTTCAGACATTAAGCAATTTCCACGGAATAGGCTTCTCTCAACCTGAGAATAAACCTACTAAAAGAAAGGTTTCTTGAAATTTGATTTTTATTTTCAGTGACCACATGAAAAAATGCCAGCTCTAGACAACATTTACCACTTCCTGGCCATTTCAACAGTCATGATTGTTCTCTGTTAAAAGGAAAATCTGTAGAGATACTGTGGATCATTTCTGACCATTTAACAACCAACCACTGTAGGCTTATACACATATGCAAGGCAGATTCTACCACAGATGGCTGTGTTTGTAATAAACAGCTGCTGATATTTATGAAGAAACTTCCAATCCATCATACCCCCGTGGTGACAATCTTTGGTTGTTTTTCTTTTTAGAAGAAATGACAGTGGGCACCTTCTTGTGAGTTCCTTTAGACTACATGCATTAAACTGAATGGGAGTGATTCTGTTAACGCACTGCCCCAGTCCAACACTGAAATGTCACCTGTGGAACGCCTCCAAAGGCCTTATTTTTCAGCTTGAAAAAAAGTGTTTCATGCTAACATTACCTGAAAAAGGACTTCAGGTTGACTGTATTACTGTTAATAACCTAGACAGCTTAAGCTATACAGGATGTAGCAAGAACTAAAATGGCTAGAGCTCCCCCAAAATATAGCAAGCATGCATTTTTATCAAAAGACATTGAACACATTGCTTAAAGCCAAAAATTGTTTTAAGCAACAACAACAACAAACATCCTAAAGGCCTCCATCTTGTGCCCGCTGTGACATACATGGGAGCATGTTGTGGACTGCATTAAGGTAAAGTAGCAGCAGTTGATCCCATTATGGAAGGGAAGAGGGTCCAAGCTGGGCAGTTTGCTAGGATCAACATCTGCCTGAATCTCTTCTTTTTGATTAAAAAATCCCTGTAGTCTAAGCTAACTTCAATGTGTCTTTAAAAGAAGTAAGTTTAAAGGTTCCTTTAAAGTTACAGCTGTTGATGTCTAAATCTCTCCTTTCTTGATGACATTATGCATATCTATGAGAAGGATTTCCATGCTCTCAGTGTAGAAGAAAACTGATGTTTCAATTAAGGCTTTTAAATCTTATGTCTCCGGAAAAGTTCAAATCTCTGCCACTAATATCTTTTTCTTTACATACTCTGAAAACACAATCAGCCTGACCTTCAATCTTCTTTGCTTTCTGCACTTATCTCCTTTTTCCCCTTGTGATTCTGTATTTATTCTCTTTCAGAATAGTTCACGTCCTCAATTTCCCCCCAACAGATTTGATGCCCATAACCTTTTTAGTGTTAGGATTTGAGCCCCATGGGATGCAACCTTGACTCCCCAGCAAAAAAAATCTGGAGGATCAAGAACAGCATTCCTCAATTTGTTTCAAGGTAAACATTTACTCTGTTTTGTTTGGTTTTACAGAGTGGGTCATACCATTTCTCTGAGAAGCAGAGTCTATCAGTTAATTTCATATTACTGAACTACAATCACTTTTTCATTATAGGAACAAATACAACCACCACAAAAGCATAAAAGGCACTTAAGGACTAAACGGGGAAGAGGGGAAAATCACTATAGAAGATGATTTATATTACCTCTTTCAAACACACAAACATGCTGTGAGACATGTTTTTCACTTGCTTTTCTAAAGGAGGGTTCAGTTCTCAGGCATTAAGCAGAGCTAATTGTGTTGCTTTAATTCAGCAGCTACACAATTCCTGTCACAGACTTACTTTAATGAAAGCTAAAAATGAGTGATTTAATCTGGCTAGTTTTGATATTTCAGTAAGTGAGGAAGAAAACCAAACATTTCAGATTCTACATTCCTACCCACCAAGTAGATCAGCTGAGTACAGATGGCACATTTAGCCATTTAACCTGTAGGGTATTTTAAAAATTGTAGGGATATTTTTATTACAGGAAAGGTAACAGGGAATGTCGTGTCCTACCAAATCAATTCTAATGGTGTTTACATTAGCAAAAATTAATGATTAAGTATTAATACCAGAACAACTTAGGTTATAAATAAGGTATGGGGACTGGATATTAATTTTCACATTCTGATTGCAATGTCTCTTATGACTAAAGGATCTGAAGCATGCCATAACTTCAATGTATTTTTTTATTAGTACAATAAGTCTATCTGACTGTATGATATACTGAAGTTATGCGTGAGATACCACTAAGTATACAGGGTAATACTCAATAACACAATTAATACTGAAGCCAACATTTCTTGGTCACTGAAGGGTTCAGTAAATACAGCTGTAAAGTGAATCAAAAGGTGTTGTAGCAAAACTGACACCTTAAAAGCATATTTTGAAAGTGCTAAGTATTGCTACAAATGATTACTGGAGAAAATAAAACACAGTTTGCAAGGAACTAGTTGTTCTCTTCAAAGGGATGATGATGAAAGAGAAGAGAGTTTAGGGTGTCTACGCACCCTTTTAGAATCACTCTTTAAGAAGTAAAATAATGATGTGTCCTAAGAGGTAAGCCAGCAGATGAACCATAAATATCATGACCAATGTACTGCTAGCTAAAACACCTTGTTTATCCCACCTATCCTCTCCTTCAAAACAGAATAACATGGCAAACACTTTTCAGAAAATAATGCCCATGCTAGAGAAACACAAACCTTCCTGTTTGATCTCAAAGCACTGAGAAATTTAAGCATAGGATCTCATGACCCGCTCACCTTTCGATCTCCAGTTTAAATCCTCCACCATAGGGCATTAAAACACTTAACATATAGAATCTATACATACACATCACCTTAACTTTAGGGTAATAAACCATCATCTAAAATGTAATCAACCATTGTTCATGCAGAACTCAAGGTACTATGCCAGTAAGAAGCATAAATTGCCATTCAAATATCAAGGGTATGCGCACTGCATTCTTGTTTCATTTTGGATTTAACAATAATTGAAAGATTTTTCCAGCTTTCCCTAAAGTAGTTGCTGCTTCAGCAATTATGAACAGTAAAAATAATACTTCTTTCTAAATTTTCATAAGCATTGACCAGATCCCAATTTTACTGAAGTCCTCATTCAGCTAAATGGAAAAAAGTGTAAAACATACACTGTAAATAAGTTTGACCAAAATGTGTAGTCACAGATCTTTATTTCAAGGACAATGGCAAAGTCAGATTCACAGAATATTTAGCCAGTTATCTGGAATACTGGAGGCATGGTGGCTATAGTGGCTTTGACGAGTTTACCAAGATCCCAACTCTGATTAATCAAAAGGCTACTCCCAAACCCTGGCGTTTATGGTCATTCACTGTCAACCCAAATAGGTTTAAAAAAAACAAACCAAAACAAAACAAAGTCTGATGGATCCTGTGTATGGATGGGCTTAGGTTACACACAGGCTGCATTTTCATTTGCCAGAATTCCAGATGAGCACCATTCATTCCGGCGTGTCTGGAAACTCAAAAGAAGAACAGAAAAAATGTGCAAATAGGAGAATTGGGTGGCTGCTGAATTACAAGCATAGATGATGGACAGTGAAGAGAAAGACAGAAAGATAGACATTCCCAAAAGCCTAAATCTTGTCTTCACTTAAAGTATCAACTGTGGCTGTCTCTACCTGAACCACTAAACTACAAAAAAATTTTTATTCATAGCATAGCAAAAACCTTCAAATAAGATCATTCAAGTATTTGTGAGCTGAAGGACTGGACTTCCAGGTACAAGTTACTTTCAACTCGCTGTTCAGCTTGTCATCTAATTCAGTGTTCAAAAGGGCAGTAACACTTTTTATTTGTATTCAGCAAGGATAGCTTTTCAAGTTTAATATCCAAATTCACTGCTCAGGTTAAAGCCATGGCAAATAATCCCAAAGCAAATAACAGACTTTAAGTTACATCTTCACCACAGCTGACAGCTGGTTTTCAGGTTGGTGGTGTTTTCATTTGTTGTTTACTCTTTTATGAAAATCATATAGGTTTGAATGAAACTACTTTGTGTTTGTGGTAGAGAAAACCTTTTATTATTCCCTTTCAATTAAAAAGAAAAACAGCAGGATTTTGAAGTAAGAGAAAAGCTAGGGAATTCCTATAGAGCAAGAAGTAAGTTCACAAACCTAGGCTTGTTCATTGTTCCCTCCCTGTAGGTATGTGATGTTGGTGGTGTTTGTAATTATACATCTACCGGCAGCAGCACAAAACATTTAATTATATTTCTGACACATTTATTTCCATACCCTCTGCTTCCCCCAAGTGCTAGATATAATCACCCTGCTGGCCTACAACATGCTAATAAATCACTTGCTCAACACGGTTTATCACTTCATTTATATCAGTCAGAAAACCCGCAGTAAAGCTGGAAGTACCAAGCCACACACACCCCCAGCAGCTACTTTATGTCTTTCTGCAAACACTCAGGCACACACCTGGATGACATTAAAACATCAAACATCCTGTTGCAAACACAGTGCTACCCAGAGCTTCCTTAGTGTGCACTCTCTCAGATTAGAGATGAGCACCTTTACTCTCCCCAGCATAAAACATCAGATTTCTGTCATGAGCATAGAAGCTTTTTTTTTTTTTTTTAAGGGCTTGGATCCTATGCAATACAAATGCAGCCCTCATTTCTTTGAATTAAAATAGGGGATGTCACCCCCTCAAAGTTTCCACTGAAGATAAAATCTTTACTTTGTTGTAACTAAAACATAAACATTTATCAGTTACTTAAAAGAAAATGTAAGGGGAAAAAATACACAGCAGTTCTTTCAAATAATTAAAATTCTGGGAAAAAAACACACCACTACTTTCACATCATGTTTAGAGGAGTAGTGACCTAAAAGAGACAGAAGGTGGCTGTTGTTTTGGGATCTGTATAAACAACGTCTACTGTGTAAACAATAAGTATAAATATTTTTCCTGCTGCAGTCAAAACTGAGTACTATTTAGTGTCAGCTTTAACAATTCTGAATTTTATAAGAGCAATTAGTAACCATAATTATGTTCAGTATGGCAGGGGCTTAAAAAACCCTCTTTTATTAAAAACATCAAGCTATGCCCTTGAATTAATGTGCCCAATGCATATGTCATCACTCTGTTCCTAACTTCATGGTATTTGACCATATTTTTATATAAAGAACAAATAAATCACTGAGCAAGTGTTCTCAGAAATTTAAACTTCACGTGGGGCATCACTTTACATCACACTGATTTTATAGAACTCATACTGGCCAGCAAGATCAAACTCAGGACATCCTAAGTGGAAGATACATGTATCTAGTATTCAAAAAGAAGTAATTGTAGGAGATACACTGTGATTCATACTGTGCAATATTACTTAATTAGCTACTTCAGAAGGGAATTCCTCACAGTAAGAAACAGCTACTCAACAAGAATGGAAAACTTCTGGTCCCTAAACAAAAAGGCAAACAAGCTCTTAAATTTTACAGACACATCTGGGCTCTACCAGATACTACCACAATAAATTTTACTTTCAAACCCCACTCCATTTCACCATTGCAATCCTGTTTCACTTGACACTCATAGATGTGTCATTCAGGGTTCTCAAATGCCAAAATATTGGTGAATTAAGTCTCAACACTCTGCAGCATCCTTAAGATATATTCTTTACTAAAAGGGGATTTGATATTGCTTTAGCATTTACAAAACGTACATTAATGTATCAACACATTTTATTAACTAAACGGAAAACCCCATGCAGTAACTATAGCACTTGATACAGTCAAGTTTTTGCTGGTTTGCTGCAAGACAATAATGGCTTAGTACATATTAATCTGACATTCAGCTGCTCCAAAAGCTAATAAAGTACCTTTTGTACTAACTTTTATACCATCTTTGTTATACACAGTCATTTATACAAATGGGATTGTACCTAGAATCACAGGAGATCAGAAGAATGAAGACTCAGGTGTCCTAAATTCTACCCAAAGCTTCTTTTGGCAGTGCAAAACCAGCCTTCATGCAGTCTGTGTTACTGGAGCCCATAGTGTACCTCACATGAATGGAGAACACCAAGCAGTGCAACACAGTAGTCTGCATAAATTACCATACCAAGGTGGATGGTGTACTGTACCTACATCTGTCTCAATAGTGCCACATTAGACTCTCCATGCAGAAACATATGACATGTCTCAAACTAAACAAACATAGATATTTTCTACAACATTTTTCTGTTTTTAAATATGCAGCATGATAATCTTCTAGAAAATAAATCTTGCAAACTGGTAAGTGTTACAGTTTGCTGGAGTTTTTGATAACCATCTGGCTTCAGAACAATTGCATTGGTACAGAAAATTGATTGCCAAACTATTGTCTGTAATGATCATTTAGGAAACATATGCTTACACATCTTTAGCCTCTTTTTCAGTTCAGAGGTTACACTTAGCCCATACGGGGGGGGGGGGGGGGGGGGGGGCGG
>NW_010973082.1:6073707-6152865 GCF_000737465.1 Haliaeetus leucocephalus
GGGAGGGGGGGCGTCGGGGGGGGGAGGGGGGGGGGGGGGGGGGCGGGGAAGAGACATGAGCTGCTAGAAAAAAACCACAAACCCCACATGAATTTGATAGCACTGTAGCAATGTATTCAAATGAACTACTGCACTGCTGTGATCCAAACGGGTCCCACAAAGACATATAGCTGCATTCATACTTGATAAGTTATCTGCAGCATTTCTAAATCAGTGTGCTTAGTGTTGTTTATGAGCAAAACCAGGTACAACAAGAGCATGAACTTATATAAATCTGCATACTTTAATGAGGCAATTAATTTATGAAGTAGTTTATACAACAAGGGAAGTAAAAATATATTGCTGCACAGGGGAATTTAAATGTTTAGGAATAATTCAAAGTCTAGTTTTCTATTGTATGCAATAAGAATTTTCAGAGGTGTTGTTTTACAAAGAACATACAGATTAGATTTCAAGTCAATACGTGTAAGCATTGATTTGTTAGTTCAAGAAACTTAAGTTTTCTCACCACAGCAAAAAAGCTTTGAGGGAGGAGGAACTGATCATGCTCCAGTGTCAGTCATCAAGGTATCCTTATAGAGCTCTTTATAGCTCTGATGCATAAAGCACCTTTGGCTTCTTTTTTTCTTCTCCCTTTTTATCACTTAAATCTTTTTCACTCTGCTCCTGTATGCAAGTATCACTGTAGCTAAAGGACAGACCTGGCCCATTTCAGCTCCTCTGGTTTCAAGGAAATGATTTTGGGAACACCTTAAACTGCATAAGCCAACACTGAAGTTAGAAGCCGCTTTTAACTTTGATCACAGCCTTTTTCCCAGATACCTCCTCCCCAGACTATTCAGTCTTGTCTCAGATCCTTGTATCTGAAGAAACATTTGTGAGAGACATGAGTTAGATCAGAAAACCAAATTAAAATAAGTCCATCAAAAATATGTATTTAGATTTAACCTGGGTCCCTAAGTAAATGCCTCTGCTGGCACAAAGGATGGGGCAAAGTGAGCACAAAGCAAAATAACAGAAATGCCACCTTCACTACTTTACAGCATTAGTGAAACTACAGCTTTAGTAATTTGACTGAAACAGTACACGCACTTGTTTGTTCAATTATGATGGCTGTGTGATGGGATTAAATGGAGCAGAGTACTCATTTTGGACTGCTGCTAAGCATTTAGTTCTTCCTCAGGTGTTCAGACTGAAATAACAGCAGAGTCTGCATTGACATAAACAGACAAAATAAGGAAGGCTGAGCAATGTGACCTAAATAAAATATAAGATGCTTAAGACCTGTAAGGAATCCCCAATGACAGAATCTTTTAGATCAACAAATGCTAGGACAAAGCAAAAAAAAGTCTATTAGGTACTAATCTATTATATCCTTCAGAGTGTCATTACATTTCCTTCAGCAAATACTAAACATGCTTCAAGTGCTCTTTCAGGGGCATTTTAGCGCTTCTTGGAACCCTGGTATCAGTGCTGAAACAAACTGAAGTGACAGTATATTTTAAATATTACATGATTCTTCCCTGACCCCTTTCCCTGCTAACCAAAGACCACTGGCAAACTAGACTACATCTAGAATGTATGGAGGGGGTGTAAGAAAAATAGATAAAAAGAAAAAGCAAGACACTTCTCAGAAAATGTCAAAAGTTCTGAAGAATTTCCCATTTTGCAAGTTTCTCAATGCTGCTGCGCTCAGAAGCCCACTGCATCAAGTACTTGGGTTTGTTACACTAGGGAACATCCATCTTTTAGATGGAGAGAATGCCATACAGCTGTATCACAGCAGGGTCATGAGATTTTATTAATATCTGACAGGTGTTCTGAGCTTCTCAAATCAAAGACTTCATGTAAGTGCTAAGTCACTTACAGACAGAAAGTCACCTGGTTTTTCTGAACTTTACTACAAAAAGTCACGACCTTTTGTAACATTTCAAAGCAGGGCCCAAGACAGAGCCACATCTTTTCCAGCAAAAATCTAGTCCCTGCTGTGCAGTTAAAGGTCTTTCCCTGCAATTACAACTTTATTTTTCCAATTTAAATAGCTTTGTATTTAAGCTCTCTTTCCGTCATTTCATTCACCTACAGCATATGCCTAGTAATAGAATGACAACAGAGAAGTATGTGCTGAACATGTTTGGGTTACAGACTAGCAAGCTTACTTTGCCACTATCTTCACCCCACTTTAAGAGATAGATAGTTATGCGTATAACTGGATGCACAGCTGAAGAATAGAAAGGCATGAGGAGTTACAGCAGGGCAGGAAAAATGTTACAGCTACAGGCACAGAGAGATCGACATTATTAGACTCTTGTTGCCTTCCTACCGCACCACTCTTTCAGAAGAGCTTGTAAACACTTGAAAGCATGATCTTGTCTAAAATATTAAATGCTAGAATGGCTCTTTCTTCTACCATATGTTAGAATCACAGTAGTAAGATTAGTGCCCTTGTAGTATTTAAGACCTAGGTGGAGAGTTTCAGGAAGTGATTGCAGTTTTCAATGTGTAATCTGAATTTGTGTTGAGAATTGAATAGTGTTATTTTCTCAATTTTTTGCTCTGTGGTTTCATTTATTTTATGTAATTATATTGAAAACACACATAATAGGAACTTTATAAAACTCCCTGCATACAAATCATATCAGGCATATTTAGTTCTCTATGACCATGCGTATCACCTCTAGTGTTCATAGCAAAAAGGATTAATTTTATCACTTTATTCCCTATAATTTTCTGCCACCGCCCACAAGGGTGCATAGATATGTTTTTGTGACACAGATTTTGTCAGATGCTTCTGCATTACCAGCAGCAGCACTGAAGGCTTCTTCATGCTACAGTATAGAATCAGTAGATAAATCTTATACAATCTACAAGTGGCATAATCGAAGCAAGACGGGGAAGAGAAAAGTTAGATGTGGTAGCTGAAAAATGTGCATGTGCTCATAAGGAAAATGAGCACTGCTAGACAGAGAAGCAGTATTGGTGTGGTCACTAGAGGCTCTAAATGCCAGTCTGGAAGCACACTGGCTTACAGCTGTACTCATGGCCTATGAGAGAGAGCAGCACTCCAGACAGACTTGAACACAGGGCTCTGAATTGTCCTAAAAATAGTTAATTCCAAAAAAAAAAAGAAAAAAACAATCCATCTCCAGCTCCCCAACACAGCCAGCTTCAATTCTGCAAGACCACTTCCACAAACTTCCCCCTAAACACTTAATCTTTTCAACATGGGCCTCACATTCACCCTGTCTTACTCCTCCTGATTGCCTCTTTCTCTCCCCAAACCCAGATCCCCTATCCTTGGATGATCCACAAGGCCAGGTCATGTCCCCATTACCTCAGTCTCCCAATGACCTGTCCTTATTTCATAATCTTCCTTGGAAAATCAGATCCCAGGACCGGTTTTGGATGTTGCAGAGCATGCAGTCAGCTAATCCACTTGCTCACAATCTTCCTGCGCACAGTGCAGATCATCTGAAATACAGTGATCAAGGCTTGATAAATTACAATTTATCAAGGTGATTAGTGCTATGTTTATCACATTCATTATGGTGTTGCAGAAAACAATATGTTTACAATTTGCTTTAAAATTATCCATGTGGTTATTGCTAGTGTTCAGGCATTATTTATTTTATAAGCTTCCTAGTTCTTTTAGATTTTACATTAGATTAGAATCAGATTTAAGCACCCTATAAAAGACCCTGTCCTCCAAGGGAATTACCAAGTCACGGACAAGAACTGTAATGCAGATGATAAAGAAATTACCCTCTTATCATATAAATTGGATTAGATAATCACAAATTTATCATGCAGTCAGAAATGTATCTTAGAATTTTAAAAGACTGAGATTCTTCAAAGTCCGCAGAAAAACAAGAGAGAATGGAAATACACATCAATAGTGGCTTTGTGGAATTCTCACTTGACTTCTCCAATTTGGTTTTCCCCTTCAGCACTGAAACAGTGTCTTAGTTTACCAATGCAGCCTCTAGTTTCAAGTCTAGTCTCATCTAAATCCACCTGTCATATGTATTACTTTTGCCTCAATGACTACACATAGTTTGCAATTATCTTATAGATGGCTCCATACTCAATGATAAATCAGCAATAGAGACAACGATCTTTGAAAAATTTCCATGTAAATGCAAATGTACACAATGTACAAAAAGCTGTCTGTTTTTTAAATTCCATTTCTCCCCTGACTATACAATAGCACTTGTTCCTCAGAAGTTTTCTGTTCTTTTCACTAATTAAACAAACACCACCCCCCCAAAAAAACCCACCCCCCAAAAAACACACAAATATACTTAGCAATTAAAATTATCTCACTGAAGAATTTTGCTCAATATTGTCTTGGGCAAAGCTGCGAGTGAAAGAGCTCAGGTAGAGAACCCAGGTTCTGCTGTCAATTTATCCACAACACCTTGCAATGCTGTTATGCCACACGCCACCTCTGCTAGGCTTTGTTTGCCTCTCAACCTGAGCTGTTTCTCTTCACGTTCAAAATTCTCATCAAAATATCACATAGCAGAGGATCTCCATCTGCATCATTTGTATCCCTGGGCACCATTTTGACTATGTACAAAGAAATGAATGTCTGAAATGATGCCCTAGAAATACACTGAAAAAGAATAGGGTTAATATGCAATGATTTACAGAAAAACTAGGGTAAAATGTTTATTTAGTTTTACATTAAGATCTTTGTTATTTTAATCCTATTCATAAAGTGTTTCTTAACTACTTTAATGTGTATTTCACGTCAATAATATTTTTTTTTTTAATTAAAAAAAAAAAAATACATCTCAGCTCATGACAGGACTTCTAGGGCACAAGGTGCTTTACCCTCCTCTTGCTGTCCATCACTCTCAACCTGTGAAGTGCACATCAGAGACTCAATGTGTGTCATCACAGAAATGGTATACACACTAAAGAACTTCAATAAATGCATTTTTCATTAAAGATAATGGCTTTTTAATTTAGTGGCAGTTAGATCAGACTATAACTGAAAAGCATGGGAATCAATGTTCATGAAATACAGATTGAACTAAGCAACACACAGCCACAAAGTTAACCGCTAGACAACTCCAACTCTCATAAAATCTTCCTTTGCTGAAAAGTCTGTATTATTTATGCATTCAAGTCATCTAGAAGACCGAAGAGCATAAATTATTCCACCACACATTGGCAGTAAATTTACACTTACCCAACTGGCTTCAGATCTGATTGTTTCAGGTGGCAGAATAGGAAAAACTTTGATGTTTGACTAAATCTTAAAATTTTGCCATCTGTTCACAAGCAATTTGCCAACAGAAAGATGCCAAAATTCATTTACTAATTTTCAGGAGCTGCTCACTCTATTATTGATTGTGCATGACCATAAGACAAAAGTAGCTCATGACCTGCGTGGATTACAACTGACAAATAACCAGACACACAGTATAATTTATAGAGGAATTCAAGTGGATAAAATAAATACACAGCAGCAACAATGCCAGCCCTCCCACATATTCAAATAAATAAGCAAAGGTTTTACTCTTGCAGTGGAATGAACTGAGAATTTACCTCTTCACAAAATTCAGAAATACTCACACTAGTAATGTTACTGACTTCAGAGAAATTGCTTCTGTGAATAAGGAGCCAGGGCCATGAATAAAACCTGAACAATCTGAACCACTGAGCAAAACCTACTTGCCAAGTGTGTCCACTGAGCTGAAGTTGACTACCCAGCTTGGCTTCATTTTGTGAAATAAGGTTTCCTTTCATTCACAAATTCAAGTGAGTCTTATTCATGCTGGGTCTGACAGGTCTATCCAACAGAAAAAAAACTGAATAGATAACAGCATACCAAACAACTCAGTGTAGTAGATGCAAAGGTACCTTCAGGGAAAAAAAAAACAAAAAGATACAAGGGGAATGCAGCCCACTTGTTGAAAGTTTTCATCATCTCAAATATTCAAAATGTCAAGATGGAAAATAACAATGTTTCAATTAAAATGGCTTGTGCGCTTTGTTGTGAAGGAGTTAGAATCCTAAGAAACCACCCAAGTACAAGAGAGGGACTCAGCAGTTTTCAAGACCATCACAACAAATATTCCATTTTTAGTTTTTGCCAGCTGGCTTACACACTATGTATTCTTCTAAGCTGTTAGAGCATTTCTAATGGTACAACATTCTTAAAATCAAATGTCACTAATTACAATAGGGACTTAAATTATAATTTAGCTGTAGAACAAAGTGTTACCAAAAACTGGATACAGAAAGACACTTTAGATTTCTGGGCTCAGGAAGAAATTCTCACTCTTTTCAACTGAAGTTTTGGTCAGCAAGCAACATGGAAAACAGCCACAGAGTTTAAAATATTAACCTTTCTGTATTCATAAGGCTTCCAAAATTCATAATATGTTTACTCATTGAAGAAATCTGAGCTGCCCACCCCTGAAAAAAAAAAGACAGATTTAATTATTTCTTTGGAAATTGATAAAGGAAGCTTGAAAAATAACAAATACTGGTGGTAATTGCCTCCAAGGTTCTAGACAGATGACTTAAACTTGTTTGGAGCATCCTTAATTGCAACTAACACTTTCCAAAAAAAAAGGGATGAATTAAAATGGACATTGGTTCATTCAGATGAGGACTTCTCCTCTCTTTACTATTCTAGTCAGTTTTACAACTGTGAATAAAAATATAGACAGGGCAGAGGACAAGTACTGCAACACCCAAATGAAACTAACTTCTAAGATATTTGTCATTTTACTTGCAAGTTGCAGCAATACTAGCGTTCTTCCACACTGCTGAAGAGTCAGAAAGCATCTGCTTTAAGCTCCTTAACAAAAAAAGCTGCTTAAGAAGTGTAAATTTTACTCATTGCTGACAGTCTTCCCAATAACATGAAATAAAGATAGCATTGTACACATCTTTGAAAGAAGCACTGTTTAGCGGTACCTCTCAAGCCCTTCTGACTCTACAGTGATTAACTGAAGACAGGTACAAGTTAAAAAAATATTTGTCAAATCACCTTTTGGCTGCTTGCAGGCTCTGCTAACTATTCTGAACATGATAATTCACCCAGACTTCTGCTTAGCCTATATACGTACACAAACAGACAATTATCTTTACACTTGCTGTACGTATGATATTAGTGTATAGTACAGGTAGATTTTAAGGTAAAATAGACTGCCAGCCTAATAAAGACTGCACTAACAACAACAACAAAAATCTAACTCAAAAAGTACATTTTTAATACATACATTTCAGAAAAAGAAAAATCTTGACGAAGATACAGTACTCCTTTCAGAATCATTTTAAAGCTTTCCTCATAGTCTTGTCTACACATGGTGACCACTGCATGATTTCAAATGTTTTAGATATCAAAAGCATTATAGAGTTGTTCAAAGTAGTTTATTTTTATATATATATAATTATTCTAATTTTTAATTTGAATATTCCAGTGGCTGCAGAGGAAGTGACCTATACCTATTCCAGCTCCAGTTGATCTACAGACAGAACCAACTCTTTTCATACAGCAGTAGGAGCAATTACAGAAAAAAAGGAGAACAAAAACAAGCGAACAAACAAAAAAGCAGCTATATCCATGCTTTTGGTTAGGCTGGCAATCTGTTTTACCCTGAAATCCAAATTTTGGGATGCAGAGACGAGGGCAGATGTGGACTGAAAAAAAAATCGTAAATGACAAAGCTTAATAACGTTACCTCTTTACCAAGCACAACTGCTTGTTCTTATCAATTGATTAAGGCCCCAGAACACACATTTAAGACTTGTTTCTAGGTTTAAGTGCCCTTTAAATCACTGAAGACACTCTTTAGGACTAGGATCTCATAAGGTAGTTCGTCCTTCATCAATCAGATCCTATTGTATTTGACAGCTATTGAACAGCACATATAGTAGTTCACCAAGTCTGAAGAAAATAAATAAAATGTGCTGAGGTCAACACCATGATAACAAGAAAGACTATAGCACACAGAAACAAGCAAACCCTTCAGCACAAAATGATCTATTATTTTGTGGTAAGTTCAAGAAGAAAATAAAAAAATAAAGGTAACCCTGGGAAATTTTGGAAAGCCTAAAATTTTACCCCTTTGATATTCTTAATTAAATGCTGTCACTGCCACATTGATAGATGATGTACTGGATGGTAAATCACACTGTAAATGGACTATAAAAGCAACTTGTTTGTGCAGTTATTGAAACCATGTATTTTAGAAATGTGTCATTTTACTTCAAGGCATATAGCCAAAAGACAATCAGTAAATTTAAAGTTATGTTGTAGCTGTTTATAAAGAAAAACCACTCAACATTCCGAGTATGAACAGTTTGCAGAAATTATATGGTGAGCATGTTTTCTCTTCCTTAGCTCTACAGAAACAATTCTGATTGGGAATAAATAAATAATAATAAAAAAATATTTGTGGGGGAAGATATAAGCACACAACTGCTTTTTTAGTGAAGGGTGTTCTTAGGTGATGGCACATTGTAGGGCCTTTGTGGATTTTTTGGCTGGGGGGGGTGGGTGTTGTTTGTTTTGTCTTTGACAGTTACATTCAAGATTGAGACATCAACTTTCAGGAAGCTGGGTCTTGCTCTAAATTCAGCACTGAAGCTGGAAATCACTGCACACGTGTGTATATACACATATCTATGAGAAGGCATGTGTGTATATATATGTATTGGAATTTTACTATAGAACTATTTAACATATTATTTGCAGGTACCAGGAAGACAGAGAAAAAGCCACTGCTGTTCCTACATGCATCTCTAGCATTGGTCCTCCTTCTGAAAAGTATTCATTGCTCCCCCCCCACGCCCCCCTTTTTTTTTTTTCTTTTTAAATCTTTTTCCTCTGCAGGCAGCTTTCAATTTGCTGGAAAATCTTAAAACAAACATATGCACAGCCGGCAAATTGAGAACATCCTCAGTGAAATGGAACAAGAATATGGATGTACAGCCTGTTTTTAAAGTAAATGACAAGGTCAGAATCATTTACCAAAATGGTCTGTTTAATCATCCTCTCAAAGCACTTAACATTTTGTTTAACTTACAGAAGGAAAAAAAAAAATAACAACCCAGGCAGAAAAAAAAATATGTTGTGTATTGGCTTAGAAGAGACCGACTGCGAAGACAATTGCTTAATACTCGCTAAATAGGAAATCTGACTTCAATTCATTGAGCTGGACACAGAAACCGAAGTACTAACAATTCTGTCCATAAGAGTGGATGAGAGGAAACATGAAAGACATATTTAAGTCTTTATTTTGGTAGCATTTGAGAATATCTGTGTCCCCTTAGCCCATTTGGTGCATCACCAAGATATAAATTTCTGGTGAGTCAGCCACTGCAAGTTATGTGATGCCACTTCCTGAGAATCACCTGAGCCTCATAAAACATAATTTTGTTATTTTAGGTGTAAATAATCCAGAAATACATAGCAACAACCTGATTTAAGGGATTATTAATTGGTTGCACAGTGGCATAAAGCTTAGCAGAATGATCTATTACAGACAATGAATTCTTCCAACGCTTCCAGCTTCTCAAAGTTTCACAGTTTCCAGATGGTTCGTCAAGAACACAGACATCACAGATCTACTCAGGCTTGTAGATAGACTAAAAGAACAGCAAGAAAAGCAGGGCAGTGCAAGCAGAATTTGTTAAAGCAAACCTAGATCTTTCAACAGTCACTGATATTACTAATACAGTGTTTTAGAATTTCAAGCAAAAGAAACCCCAGAAATCTCCAATTACATCTTATAACACAAAGTTAACTAAGTCAGTTTTGCATGCTGCTGTCATTTGTGTCAATAGTTGTTCACAAGCAAAGTTGATAATTTCTTTGGATGGCACTTACTATTTATTTCCATCAACTATCCATTTGCCCATGTAAGAACAGAAGAACCTGTTAGGACATGGATGGCTACAGTGCAAAAATACCACTTTCCTCTGGGTAGGAACTGGTAGGTCCCTTTGATTCACTTCATGTTATTTCTCCCCACAGCCAGAAAATATAAACAGGCACATACCTAAGGGAAAGGCATTATGTCTAAAGTTAGAGTTGATTCTAGGTTTTTTTCTAAAAAAAAAAAAATAAAAAAAATCACGGCATCAAATACACACAGGGACCAATCCTTTAAAGGTAATGCAAACTCATTGGTACACAAAGGCTCTAACTATTTTCATGACTGGCCTGAGAACAGATAGACTGAAGACATCAATGGCCAGGTGTCTGCGCACGGCACTTTCCTTTTTACAGAAGAGTTACAAGCCTGTGAGAAAATACCAGCACAGCCTAGACTATAGCAGCTCTCAGATGTGCTACTTTAATGCAGGAAATTACAATGTGCAAGAAAACGATACACTGGGGAACCAGTAAAGGTGATTAGTGAATCTTGGCATGAAGAGTAAGGCAGACACCTTTTTGGGGGAAGGTACTCTTTGGAGATTTATTGTGACATTGTATCAGTATTCAAGTGGCACTAATTATAGCCTCATCAGCCACAGTATATTGTAACCATACCGTGTTTCACCACGGTGACATCCTGACCGTGATGTATCAATGCTGCTGTGATGTCTGTCACATACTACCTGTAAGAACAGTACAATTCAGACCTTTTCACAGAATATATAAATAGCCTACTTTTGTCATTAGCAAGTCAAAGTCTTCACCCAGCATCTTCTTGATTTGTACAAGATAAATTTGTATTATAAGAGTGATTTTGACTACAAAGTCATCAGCGAAAGATTTAACTGCCACTGACTGGACGTGAAAAGCTGTCAGTCTTCATTGATTTTATTTTACAGGTGAATGACAAAGCAGTGAATCTGGCTGCTGGTTACATTGAGAACAACAAACAAGATGCGGATTACACTTTAAAAAGCACAAAATGTTGGCAAAATACGAATTCACTATTAAACTGTATTGTTTATTTTAGTTACACAACATGACACACAATATACTTCCTATTTTAGTGATCTGCATTTTAATAGATATTTAGTATGCACACAAACTCGTGGGGCCAGGGCACCTTTTCTTTTCTTTGGAAACTGTGATGACTGATACTGAACAAAAGCCTTCTCAAAACAAAACATTTATCTTTAGAAACCACAGCAAGACAAAGAGAAAAGGGATTTTTAAAAAGCAGATATCCCAGCTTATACCTCACTTTTTCTCAAGCTAACTTAAATATGGCCTCCTTTTAATTTACAGGAATGGAACAAACTCAATTACTTAATCATGCACAAGGAGCTCAGCTTATTATTGGGGTATATTTTCCACTGCAGAGCTAATTTAGGTGATTGTCATCTGGATTTGCCTACTCCAAGATTGCACAGCCTTATACCAAAGAATGAATAAATGTGTGTTCATTGCTAGCAGTATGGGACCCTCAGTGTCATTGCCCTGAACCACTCAGAGTGGGTATCTGGGGAATGGAGTGGAACATGTTGGGAATGGGATATTCAGAGCACAGCTATTAAAAAATGCCTGCCTTTCTATATGTAGCTCTGGCATACACCTACATACACTTCTACAATGCAGCTCAGTACAGTGACTTCTCTGGCATGAAGACACAGGGAACACATGCTACCTGCTCCAAATCCTACTTCCACTTTTACCTAAAGACACAGTAGAATGTCTGGTGTGTGTCTTAACACATCCACCCCAACCATGAGCAGTCAGTGAGCAATTCAGATAGATATACAATAATTAGCATAAATCTTCTCTCAAAAACTTAAGTATATACAGTCATTCTCTATAAATGTATGCACAGATACCCTATGTTTACATGTTAACATGTGACTGAATGATGTTACCAAGGAATCCTAAGAACACAAAGAGTGCTCTTGAAGTTGTCTTCAGGGATGAATTTCTGATTTCTCATCACACTCCAGTCTGATTGGAAAGAGTTCCTTAGGATTACAACTCACAGATGAAATTCCTACCCCACAGACAACCAGGAAATCTTTGCTACTGGCTTCAGTAAAGGGCATGACTTCACAGTTGGTAAAGTAGAAATTTCTTCTCCAAAACCTTCCTTAACCCATTTTGATTGTTTAGCTAGTTGCTTATATGTGCCTCAGTGATTTGCTGACTTCAATCCCTACAACCTGGATTATTCAGTGTATAGCTGTGTCAAAGAAACCACACATCTCTATATCACATATTTTGAGATACGTAGTGCTTAAAACCCAAAAACTAGAGGGAAAATTCAAAACAATGAAATCAGAAATTGAGAGGTTGCCATATCGTAAGAAGCAGTGGAAAGCATCTATGCCATCCAGAACAAGATGTTGAATACCTGAATAATGACGAAGCAGGGATATTGCCATAGATTTTCCTGCTAGTAAGACAAGACTGTCTTCCAGAACATTGCCCCAAAAATGATTCCATTCTTACAAAAGGGGAAAGCCAGCAAAATACCAATGTATCAGCTATTCAGGCTACCTATTTTTAGGCAAATGCATTCCATTTCTTTGGACAAAGAGTTTTATAATTCATGTTCTTGATGGAAAAAAAAAATCATCTTTCCTTAATCAAGTTGTATATCTAATCAAATGATTAATCACTTTGAGACTGTTACATGAAAATTAGTCCTTGTTACATACATTTAAATTTGGAAGATTATAAACTACAGAGGTTTGAAATTCAAAGAAAAAAACCAAAAACCACCAAACAAAAAACCACACCACATCTTTATTTACTTCATGCAGCCAAACTGAAACAAACATTACATGAAGACAAAGGAGGAAATTGTTCTAAGGAACTCCACACAACTAAGTTCACGACAGACCTAAGCAGTGGACGGGATTTGTCTGTTAGGCCTTTTTTCAAGTAATTTATAACAAGACTGATTAACATTGCCTTTTTGGATATAAAGATAAATAAACTCTGAACAGAAGGGTACAGTGCCAATTCAAGAAACCCTTGCCAGTTGGATTTTGCTAGGATAAGTAGCAAAGGACTTATTTCCTGGAAAACTGATTTATGAAAAGCATAAAACCTTTAATGTTCCAAACAAATATTAAAATGAAACAGTAACTTAAATGACTTGTTAAATATTGTCCTGAAGATTTATTTCTGTTTTGAAGCTTAGAACTCATAAACAAAGAACTGAAAAGAATTAATCTGAGCTATTGGTGCAAACACATCATAGATTGTATTAAACAATAGCAAAACCATAAACAACACAGCTTAGCATCTGCTAGTCTAATATATATATGTGCTTCTGAAAGATAGCTATAACATACTGAATTGTTTCAACAGCAATAGAATAGCCTCCTTTACAGTTAGATCTTGCATTCATTGAAGTAAATAGCTAAGTCCCCATTGACTTTAATTGTGCAGCATCAGGGATTTAGAAACTAAACTATTGTAGCTCATTCATTCTAGATTCCTAGATGCACTGTTCACCACAAACATTAAAAGACAGTTTAAAAGTCAGGAAAAAAAAAAAAAAATCAAACTAGTAATCTGTTCAGTGGGAACACATTTCAATGAAGAACTTAGAGACCTATCTGTTTTCACAGCTGTAAGCTGCTGAGGAAGCCCCAGTACGTTTTATCCTTAACATGTCAACTCAGCTGCAAAAGGATTTATTCTGGAACATGCCACTGCAGAAGCAGCTAATTAAAAGAGTTCTGGTTAGGTATTCTGTTTATGGATTAGAAAAATGCAATCAGAACATGATGAAGAACAGGTTTCTCCGTAAAACACACTGATGTACCCATGATGCAGAGATACATACATATCTGTAATTCTGTAATGTCCATGACCTCCAACCTCTTACCAAAAGGCAACCTTCTTGTTTTTAAATTACACTTTTTTCTCCTTCCCCCCCTTTTTAACTTTCATCATATAACTGCTACTCTTCATGCATATTTTTTCCCTTTTACATCTTCATTTTTGGGTCAGTTATGTAAGATTGTGTACTGTCCTGTTTGCAATATTTTATTAAAATCCATGTGTAATAACAGCAATAAAGCTAGGCAAAGTGTTAACCTACTGTGGCTGGGCATTTAGACCAGTGTGTAGCATTTAAAAACAGTGCTTTCACTAACACCTTATTGAATAGCAAGTGATTGTAAAATATTTCTGAAAAACAAATCACAGCTTCCATCACATGTTGAACTTAAAAAGGATGCAGCAGAGAAGTAAAGAAAGTTTATGTTGTGACTTTTGATTTATGTGGTAATTGCAGTGATTGACAACAGCCTGAGAAACAAGAAGGGAGCTATGGAAGTTTATAATGCACTGACATTTACAGGCAAGAATGACTGTCACAGCTGTCAGAACTTTAATAAATATGTTAACTTTCCCACTCTTGCAATAATGCGATCTCTTCCACTTTCTGATATTTTGCTATCAAAACTCCATTATCTGTCCTTCCCAGCCCAACATACAATAAAGCATTCACGATGAGTCACCTTTTTAAATGCGATCAAAAAAAATCTGACATTTAAGGCCTCACTCTAAGGTGGGCCGAGCACCAGAAACACTTACTGAAGTAAAGGGAAACCTCAAAAGCTTCGGAGCTTCAATTCTGCCCCACTCTTCACATGGGCATACATCCTGTGCCAGATCAGCAGGAATTATGCACATAACAAAGCAGAATTTTCTTCTGCAAATCTAGGTTTGCATTTCCCCAAAGTTTGACCTATTTTTTTGTTTTGGTCATCCCTCACTTACAATGAAAGTCCAGGAATTAAATGAGAAGCTTACAGATTCCCTAAAGTAGTTACACTTTTTCAAGAACAAAGCAGGCAGAGCAGCACTCCAGAGGGCACTTTACAGGTATAAACTGCTTTATATACAGCAAAGATAAGCTTAACTCTTCTCTACCTTCATGCAAAACTGAGCCCTCCAAAGTTTGGCAAATCTAACTGAAGAGTTGTCAAAGACTGTAAGGTTACAAATGCAGAACAAAAAATAAACACGTTTCTGCTCATGGCCACGCACAAGAGAGACTGTAAAGTAGATGCAGTGACAGAACACACACAGAGTCATGAGGAAGCTTTCAATTTAACAGTGAGGGTATCTGATGGAGAAAGAATTGAAGTGGGTAAATGTGCCCTTTTAGAGCAAGATACGACTACATCAGGGTCTCAGTTCTTCATATCTGAAGGAAGACGTAAACAGGCTAGAGGGCACAATCGCACATTGTAGCTTTGCACCTCAGCCAATTTAGTGCAGAACTGTAAAACGATCCTATCCAAAGCAAGCTCCCACAACATACTGGCCACAGAGAAAATAATTAATTTGTAATTAATTAGATAATCTCTAAAACAATAGGAATGTTTTAGCTTTAGAAATCATGCTACAAAAGAGGAAACATTTGACATAAGCCAAGATTAAGGAGACCACGGCTCGCAAATCAAATGTGAAAAATTGCTTTCATTCAACATACGAGTGCTAATCACGCAGCGTAACTGAAGGAGCACATCTGAAGTAGTAAGAAAACAGAAACTGAAACACTTTCATGCATCCCCTGTTACACAGAGGATCAACAGAAGACCCTTCGCACCAGCTTCCCATGTGTCAAAAACTGCTGGGGTCTGGGACCTTGGGAGAATGAACATTATGGTATCTTAGCGCAACATGGCACTTAAAAGGCCTTGAGCCATACCACTGAGCTCACTATCTGAATTTTCTCTTTGGTATGGAAAGAAGATCATTTGGAAATCATTCTTACTAAAATATCCAGGGAAACAACTTCAGAGAAAGATCCATGCCCCTGCTCCTCCCCCCCCCAAAAAAGGAGGAAAACGCCCAGGTTTTAAAATACACATAAGCAAACAGATGGGGAAAGATGCAAAGTCTAAGAGGCCATACAGCCTTTCCCCAGCCAAAACATCATTGTTCCTCTACTTAACATAATAAAGACATAAAATTTAAAACCAGAACGCTCATATAAGATTTCAAGTTTGAAAATTCAGGTAGGGGCTCAGGCTGCTGCTTCTTGCTGCTTTGAGAATTACTGTATTCATACCATTGGGGATTTTTGTTGTTTGTTTTTTGGTTGGTTGTTGGGGTTTTTTTTTTAAATGAAAAATTCAGCATCAAATCAGTTTGAAATTATTTGTGATTCCCATTTGGTTTAAAACAACAAAATGAAAAACAGAAGCAGCACAGAGCTTGTGTTAAGAAGGGGAAAAAAAAAAAAAAAAAAAGAGTTTTGACAAACAGTGCCCAGTAATTCAGGTGGGAAATGGGATTTGCATAAATTCTATTATGATTTTAATATGTGGGGGTTTATTTTGCTTAACAACCTTCGCAGGTATATAAATTAAATTATAGATTTGCTGCATGTGTTATTAAACAGAAGTCTGGAGTTGTGCTTGGAACTGAGCTACAGCTTTACCTGACAAGATTAAGGAAAAATACAGCATAATTCCTAAAACAGTAGGGTATGAGGCAACTACGTGAGAAGAAATGACATTCCTATCTCCTTGCAAGGGGCAATTCCTTCCCACAAGTCCAAAAATAAAGTTCATTTTCCCAAAGTCGAATTAAGTGCAATGTTGTGCCAAGAAGTTACAAAAGGCATTGGTTATACTAGTGGGCTTACTATGTGGATTTTGTCTTCAGCATGGAGAGGAAGGAAAACCAAGGGGTTTTGTAAGGTAATCAAAATTGCTTTTGTGGTTCATGTGAGCAGCTAGGTATTCAGAGTTTAATGTAAAACATTCACCTAACCTTACTTCTTGTACTTCTTGCCTACTTTTTATCATTCCTAAAATATCACCATTTACAAATTCTCTCCCTGATACTAATTTAAATCTAAATTAAAACTATAATTTAAAGTATGTTGAGGCCTTATCTATTTAAGAGCAGGTCTCATTAAGCCAATAAGAATATTACTTAGCTGTGAGCATATAGCATCACAATTTCATTTTTCAAGCATGTCATACCAACATAACATATCAATATAACCATACAGATTATCCAGGTTCCTCATCTTTGAAATTCTCATTTAACATCAAACATTTTCTCTAAGAGGATTGTTTATTTTGCTCACAAAACCAGTGCTGAAACATCATTAACCCTAGAAACGATATAATGATAACTTATTACTGGTTGGGTTTTTTCCCCAGTTGTTTTATGCCACATTCACTCATTTATGAAACGCAGTTCCATAGAAAGATAGAAGTTCTAGCTAAATCAGATTTACTAGATTGTCCCTTCACGAGATGTTTGTATAAAACCAGTACATCTCCTCGGTATTTCTATGCATTTGTAAAGCACTAAATTGCCCTAATGTGCAGTATTAGTGACAACTTTTAGATCCCACATACTTACGAATTAAATTTTTTTTAAACCAACAAACTCAGAAAGTTCCACTAGCAAAAGGCAGATTTTTCCTTGAAATAGCATCTTCGGAGGTACCATTTCTGCGAAGCCTTCCTTTCAACAGTTAAAAGGACAGACAATAATCACCAGGTTCCTGCAATATTCTCTCATAAATATCACCCTGTGTCAAAGCTCCTTTATGCTTGGCTACAAAGCGTTTGATGTCAAGAGTGTTATCTTCATCATTGCATAGTGAAAGGTCTTCCAGAACTAGGGATAATTTTTGCAAATTAAGACATATTAAGAGACACATGTAATCATACTTTCTCAATCTAATCTGGAATTTAAAAACATATATTCTTCTGTGCTTAAAATCTTGATCCTTCTGCCTCTAGCTCCAAGTATCTCTAAAGCATAATAAGTCCCATGGGTCTAATTTCAGGTTACCAGCTCATTGGTTCCTGTTAACAAGACAATTTTCCCAAGCATTTTTCAAGTATACTCATTTAATAGCATTATCATTGTCTTCCAACTGTGTTAATCGACTCCACAAAAATAGACCTTTTTAATGAATATGCCTGCTCTCACCTCAGTTTTTAAACTCTTTAAAGAATTAGTTCCTTAAAGCTGAAAAAGCAATTCATGTGTCAAGTTCTGCTCCCACCGAAATCAAGAGTCCTGTTGGCCATAACATCCACCCAGCATAATCAAGAATAAGAACCACATTATAGCCAAAATTTGTGCTTTGCACTGTGATACAT
Organism: Haliaeetus leucocephalus; assembly: GCF_000737465.1. Classification (NCBI taxonomy): domain Eukaryota; kingdom Metazoa; phylum Chordata; class Aves; order Accipitriformes; family Accipitridae; genus Haliaeetus; species Haliaeetus leucocephalus. Next base: position 6,091,756 of record NW_010973082.1, read on the forward strand.
TTCTCATGTAACGAACATACATCCTTCCTTCTGCTCAAGGCACCATCCTCTATGTGTTGGCATTCCACCAGTACAATATATGCTGAGAGACCTCCCCAACTTATTAATTTACCACCAATTCTCCTTAAAAGTCAAGAGGGAAATATACGCTCTCTCTTGTCTACTTGCTACTTCTAAATCAATCCTTCAGATAGCAATTTATTTATTTGGGTATTTCATCAAAGCACAAAAGGAAATAAGTTACTGGCTACTCATGATTTATAATACATCTTCAGGTAAAGCAATCAGACTGAATATTTCATTCAATTATAATTCTCATACTTCAGTGATTTGTATCAAACAGCAGATTAGGATAGACATTGTCTTTTGATGAAATGTCTGAATATTAGATACAACGATATACCGCAACTTCAAAACACATCATCAAATAGATAGTGTACTGAACAGGCAAACGTACGGTTTCATGAAATCAATGCAATAGAGCAAGAGAGGATTTAATGTGAAAGACCCAACCAGTCTCCACTTTGTGTGTGGTTTGCAGTCTGATAGTGAAGACGTTTCCTTGGAATTAAGGAGCACAAGCTGTGTCCACAGCTTGTTCTATACAGTATTAGGACTGGAATGGGGATCTCCCACAGAAGAAAAGTAGTAGGACTGGCACACTTGGAAATATCACAAGTATTGCAGAATGCAAAAACCTTTTCCCTCCAAATTACAGGCAGTATGTCTTGGTAGGTGGTGATACATCATATTGGAAGAAGTTACGAGTACCCGGATATTGAACACAGAGTTACTCTTGCATCTCACATTTACCAAAAAATTTATCCTACTTTGAACCGCCCTGAATCTCACCATCAACAGCTGATGAAAAGCTGTCCAATAACAAGAATAATTTGTGGGAAAGCTTAGATTCTATCTACTCATCTTCCAGGTGGTTCTTGTTTAAGAAAAACAAAGAGATCACTAAAGTTATTACTATACTACTGAGCCAGCAGAAGGGCATTCTCCACAGTGAGCTCCTATTTCTATCATTGCCTCCCCCAGCGATCTGTCACAGCTGGTCCTGGCTGAACTGGGACATTTCGGTCAAAGCTTCTCCCTACCTCCTGCCCCAAAACTTTGCCCAGAGCAAAGATTGTATTTCCGCACAAGTTTCTTCTCAAGTAGAAAAATCCTACATTTAAGCACCTGAAAATAAGACCATGCCAAGGAGGTGTGGTTCCCGAAGGGAAAGATGTTAGTACTAATTACATACTGTAGGGATGGACGCAGGAGTGGAACTTACACCAGGACAGTGGAGCAGGACAAGGAGACCAGTGAAAGTTACTGCTTGGGAGGCGGCAAAGGAAATCTCAAGTGTGGAAAGGTCTAACTGTACAACTCTTAATGAGACAGCGATGATCCTTGTCACGGCAATTTTCTCTGTTTTCTTGGATTTTTTTCCTTCCACTTCAGTAAATACACCATCCCACTTAGTCTGAAGAGACTGACATACAGATGGATAGGACTCATTAGCTGATAGCACCCAGATGCTTGACAGCATTACACAGAGCGCTCAATAATGCATATTATTGAGAAAGACAGGGGGATGAATTTAACAGCAATTCAGACCTTAAAAATCCTTCTATACAGTTAGATGTTTTTCCTCACTGAATTATGTCCAAAGATATTTTTAGCAAGCCCAGCTGCAGAGGCTGGTGCAAAACATCAATACTATCTGTAAAGCCAAACCTCCGCATGTCAATGGGCACCCGACAGAAGGAGCTGCCCTCCACTGAGGCATGTTTTTGCATAAATGGAAGGGAGCTTGCAAAGCAGTGTTTTTGTGTGCTTTAGAGAAAGGGAATAATGAGCACTTTCTACAAGACAGTGGGGGTCAGAATATACACAAAGGTCTTTAATTTACAGCTTTAAAAGCCCCATCCGCAGGGTCTCGAGAGAGGCGTTCTCCCAGAGGCCCCAGTAGGCCCAGCACAGGGGGCTGCCATTGCTAGGCGATACACCTCCACACACACACACACAGCCCCTCCCCAGGCTCCTCACAGCCTCCACCTGAGCTTCACCAGTAGCTAGGCAACAGCCACACGGGTATTTTCCAGAAGACATGTAGTTATGTGTTTATATAACTAGATACAGATATACATACACAACTTCCAGCTGCAGACAAGCAGGGAGCTGGGCCCCAGGAGGTGAGAGGAACCCCCAACCTCTCCCCACACCCCTGGGGCAAGCCCTGAAAACCTCTCTCCTCAAAACCACTTTTTTGGTGTAAAAGGGCCACACCATCCTGTCAGGCCTTCCTACCTTCTAAACAATTCTTTTGGGGGAGGCTGAGGGGGGCGTTTGCCCTGCCATGAGGGGACAAACCCTTCCCCAGGCAGCATTGGAGCTGACAGGACACGGTGTGCGCTCTGCCACGGGCGCCTCATGGCGGCAAAGAGATTTGGGCCAATGCCTCGATAAGCGACTTATTTGAATGGAAGTGAACTGTGTGGGAAGCAGCAGAAGGCTTTATAAAAAGAAATTCCAAACCAAAACCAAACTTCCTGCCTTAAACAACTAGAGGCTTAAGCTGCTACATTTCAAAGCTAAACAGAGGCAGGCCACTCACTTTGCCTTTCCCTCCTTCTCCAGTCAGTCCGAGCTGGTGTGGGATGATTTCACCCACATACCGCAGGGGAGCAGGTTTATAGAAATACTTCATGAAAATTGGACTGTAGAGCAGTATTAATCTGGAGTTATCACAATTTAGTTGTTGGGTAAACAAAAGTGAGTAAACACAGTTCCTTCAGTGACAGGGAGAGGTTACATCCCTGCATCGAAGTCACATAATTTCTCCCACATAGTTTCCTCATAACAAGGTAGAAGATGGCACCACAATGAACCTCTGAAAATAAATTTGTGTAAAACATGCCAATTTTTGCTATGGACAAGTCCAGCAGAATATAAACCCCCAAACCATTTCACTATTTTATGTTTGAAACAACAGGCAACATGCTGTGTGACCTGCAGAGAAGAAAGAACGAAAAAAAAAGCAGCCAGAAAAATCTCCCACCTTTCTTCTTGGTGTTTCCTGCTACAACAGGCTGCAACACAACAGACAGGCTTGAACATGAGGAACCCATTTTAGAGACAACATCAGGGAGGGAAGCGCAAGTGCGCATCAGCTGCTGGAGCTGCGCTCGAGGCTCGCTGGCAGCACCAGGGCTGGTGGGTTACGGCTCCCTCGAGTCACCAGGATAACTCACCAGGGAAACACTGCAGCCCAGAGCAGAGGAGGGGTTTTGCTCCGAAAACGATACGGAGTTTTGTAATTGAGTATCCCAAACATCCGTGTAAATCAGCCTAGAAATCACTGCTATTGTATTTGTAGCATGGGACAGAAAATGAACTTGTACTTTGCTGACAGTCCTCTCGTAAATGTGATTTTATTTTGTCTCAAAATCACATCTTCAGGAAGCCTCAAAATATTTTATACCTCCGTTATTTTAAAATTATTATTCTATTCTATCTACAAGACACTTTCAAATGTGAGGTTTAATGACATGTTTTTCTTGCCTCATTTTGCTTTGGTGTCAGATATTTTTCTCATTTACTTAAGAGAAATAAAAGTATGCAGGGAACCAGAGGGAGAAAATATCTGAAACCAAAGTTACTGCAGTCTCCAGACATTGGTATTGATAAAGAACTGATGTGGGATTTTAAAATGCTTTGAATTTTAGGAAAGAAAAAAAAAAAATTCATACTATTATTCAGGGACAGTGAGGGAACCTAGACAGTCTAACGAGAGTTAAGATATACCTGTACCACAATTTGACGACCCCTGTGTGATGCTTTTTTATTACTTGTCATATTCTTGTTGAAAGCTAAGAATTTTTTATTTTTTTTTTAATCAAAGGCCTTATGTGATTGTACCAACTTAATCAGTTATTTCCTTGCAATAAGAGACCATAAACAACAAAAACCAGCCTGGACACAAAACAAATCTGTAAATTGATACCACTGCTGTTAAGAAATTCACATCTCTTTCACCTTGTTTAGACACATCTACACCACTTTAGCCTCGAGCAAACCAGAAGCAGGAATACTAAAATATTTTCAGAGTGTTTCCAACTCACTCAATAGGAAGGATTACTAGAAATATCAGAAAGGTGGGCTGCAAGTCTGTCAGCTTATTTGTCATAGCTGGTTCAGAAGCAAAACTCTGACTGAAACCCCTTCCCCATCACTCCACCCCCGCCTAAAGATTTAGAAAAGGGCAGATTTTGATAAACCAGCCACAGAAAATGGAAACTTTAAGCAAGAGGGTTTCTAAACTTGCCCAACTTTCTTTAAAACAAAGCATTATTCCAACTTTAGCTGTCGTTTCCAGCATTTACATAATAATGCTAATTAGAATACCATCAACTACCTTTCCAGTGCAACAACAAATGGTTCAGTCTGTATAGAAGCATGCTGCTAATTTCAGTTACTTCATTCATACCCACGCTAGAATTTTAAGCAAGTAAGTTCATTAAGTGGAGCTTTATGGCCTTGATAAGTCATTCCAAAAGAAATCAAAGATGCAAAGGAATCACAAGATATCTTTTACCTTCAGTCATATGTAAAGTTTGAGTGAGAAATGCTCTAAAGCCACAGAACATCCGTATTTCCATAACTTTTTTTTTTCTTATATGAATGTTCTGACAAGAACAGTCCTTGACTATTACCATTTTTAATGATAATAGAGGTGAGGGAAAAGTAGACTACAGATGCTGATCTGTGAAAACAATTAATTGCATGCAGATGCTAAATATTTTTCCCTTCTGGAGGTTTATCATACTACTATGTGAAACCTTCCCACAAAACAGCAGGTACAGTGCAGATCTAAACATCTGCAGGAAGTTCCAATGTACCCACCTCTATATTGCTTTTAATGAGAAAGACAGCAGAACAGCTCAGGCTCAGAATATTACATCCTCTGCTGCTCATAAATTCTGTATATTTATTGGAGCTAGGAAGTACAAAGATAATAGGGTTCGAAACGTGCATTTTACCATTACATGCTGAGGAAAGGACAGTCGCTCATGCATGCAATTTGTTTCTAATGGGCCTTGTTGTGGAAAATTAAAACTATGGCTCTGCAAGTCCTACCAGTCAGAGGTTATTCCATTCTATTTTTGGCCTAATTTACTAACGAAATGAGGCTTAAGCAATTACTGTACCTGTGTGTCTATCAGTCCTTGTAATAACGACTTAACCTGTTGGCAGCAAAGGGGTAGCAGTCTCAAAGATGTTACCTTCCCATAGGTTTAATGAAATAATGGATAACACCATTTCAGTTACAAGCCTGTTCTTCCCTTGAAAATCCTTCAAGGTATTTCAACAGAAGATAGGACACAGTTTTACTTAGTTATCAGCATTTATTTTCCTGTATGAATATAGTTACTGTTAGCGAAGCTGTCTGCGGAAAGTGCTTGTCGCCACTTCATAGTTACAGCTGACTATAAAGGCATATAAATTCCAGTCTTAACAGTGGCCTTCCCAAATGAATATCTACAGAGTGTTAGCCTTAATAACCATTGGGAGGGTTTTTTGTGTGTATGGGTTTAATTTTAATTTTTCACATTTTCTAAACCAGTCTTTAATTTTCAGCAATTATTTGAACTGATATTTAAGTTTTTAACAATTTTTTTTTTTTTAAAAGGTTATGCTCTTGGATAGCATTATGGCAAGAAATTAAAGATGAAACTGCTTTTGACTTTGCACTTATGTGATAATTTTGAAATAGAAAATGTTCAAGGAACACATAGCCCCTGTGGCACATTATTTTTGAGCTAAAGACTGGTCCTGCATGCAGAATTATCAGATCTTTAGAAAATATAACATTCTTGCAAACATTTTAGCTGGAAGTAGATTGAGGGAGGAGAAGACCAGGAATATTCCCTCCTCCACTTCTGTCCTCTGATGTTTGTTACATCACCTATTATTACTTCAAATACTTATCATAGTTAAATGCTTCAAACCCAAATTTACATAGCTTGCACAACTCAACAACACTATGTGGTCCACTCATGAAAAGTGCATACAAGGCTAGTCTCGCTAGATAATCTACATGCTAGAATACTTAAAAAAAAGTAGTGAAGGACTGTGACATATACTAGCATGTATTATTATGCAAAAGAGCAGCTTGGAGTAGGGAAGTAGCAGTTAAAAGCTATGCAAGAAGTTGCTTAGCCTGATATACCATGACTGACAAAAAAAAAAAACCAACGCATGGATTTCACACCACCGTCTTTTCGCGTATTAGGTCTCGGGACTAATCTGTAAATGACATCTAAAATGACTGTGACCATACCAGGCTGCTGGACCCAGACGGGAGACAACCTATCCCTAACATTTTCTCTTAAATCTGCCTTCCTCTCAGACTTACCGTGCACAGCTGAGCTGACAGTTAATCAGAATTTGGGCAGGGAGCATTTGGCAGATTGCTTCTGCAGTGGGAGGCAAAACAAATGAACTCCATTTTCACAAGATCAAAGGTTTATACGTTGAAGGGAGTCGTGGGCACCTTGCTAGCATGAAGAAGCAATAAAACATGAATTATTATTGCAACACATTTTGCTCTAGAACATTACATGATAGTTTGGGACTTCGCAAGTTGCAACTCATGAATAGTAAACTGATTGATTTGTTTTCCCCACATAGCTTCAAATCATCATCACAATATGAGCTCAGCAAAGACTGCTTTTTTGGTGAAGAAGGTGAAGAACTACACAGTGATGTCTCTAACATGAAATAGGAAATCTGGTACACTGCAGATATACTACTAATTATGCAATTAACAAAAACATCCTTAAATTATTGTGCTTTTAATAGGAAGTGTCTCCACTAGTTTTGATGTTAAACCTCACTTTCACTCCAACCCTCAAAAAGGGCATCGTCCCCGCTTTCTTTTTTGTAAACCATCAGTGACTGCAGTTACAGATTTTATTTGCTATTATGACAAGCAAAGCAGCAGAGGATGGCATCTCATCCTTAAGCAGTTAACGTTCCCATGCATTGCACAAGAGAGCCAGGACACCAAAGTCAGGGAAGCAGACCCCAGCCAGAGGGAGAAGGATGCCTAAACATTGGATTTACTGCAGAAAATCCACTTTCTCTGTGACCTGATGCTGGTGATTTATGTAAGGAAATCTAAGAGATCTGTAGCCCAGCAAAACTCAAATCCGGGTATTTCAAATCTCACGTTAGTATGTCTCAGACAGTGGGCTCTCTTTCTTTTAATGCTATTACAGTTATGAAGAGAAAGAAATATACATAGTTATAGTTATGAAAGAAAGGAATAAAATCACAACAAAAATCCCTTACTGGAAATGGCAATTTCTTTGTAAGTCCCTTTATAAAAAGAAAACTTCATTCCTGAACAGGCCTGAATTGTGAGAAAACATACTAGTCTATGTGAGGTGACAGTTATCATCCAATCTGCAGATGAAATAGTGATAATAAATTCATTTTTCTCATTGACATGTAGTGAATACTTTGATATTTCCGAGTTACATCTCTCCTGCAGAACTCTTAGAGTTCTAAACTCTTAGGGAAGCTGTATCATCTTTAAACAGTATCTTCTCTTTTTTGTGCACCCCCGCACACCCCTTCTTCTAATCCTAAACAGCTTTGATTTTAATAGTTCACTCACAATCATCATATTCCAAGTCGAGGTGTTTTGATAACGTGCTAGTTCATATAAACGCTATAGTATCAACAGGATGAATGAGAGACAGTGATGAAGTTAGACACTAGCATTCTTTCACAAACTTTTTTTTTTTTATATTGCTTTATGATACTTGTGCCAAATCTTGCCAGCTCAGGCAGATGGACCTGCCAGACGTGTTGCAGAACCCAGCATACAGATGTACACCGTATTGTATCACACAGCATTTCTCAGAATAACCCAACATGGGTGCTGCTGTTTTTAGTATGATCATCTAGACAAAATAGTTTCATACAGGCTTCTGTAACTTCATTTTGACTGTCCACTTAACAGGACTATTCTACCAGAAGCTATTTTATGAAGTCTTGTTCTTAACAAAGGATGTATCACAGTTATACGTGAGCACTTTTCAGTAGAAATGTTGACATCTGCTATAGGATCTATTTTCTATCGTTGCCATATATATAGGTTATAGGATCATCATCCTGGATAGCTACTTGCAGCAGGATTTGGCAAAATTAGCTGTGGTACTAATGCTGCCGCAGTATAAGTTTTGAGAAACTAGTTTTGTCTGTGTTTCTTTGCACCATAGTTTATGTCCTGCGTGCCATATGCCGAGACTACAGTTTAACGGTAACCATCAGTCAAGTCTTCAACTATTTATCCTCTTGCTCTTCAACAAGAACTGAGCAAGGTTGGAATGAATCTGTGAGTCTGCAGTGGAACTGGCAGTGCTGCTCTGTCCTTTTGCCTTTGAGGAGGTGACTTGCCATCATAACATGATCGTGATGTGGACTAGGGAATGATGATGTGCTCCATTTCTACACAAAGTTCAAAAAGTTTCTTTTCCATGAGTGTGGGGGTGGAAAAAACCTGCTGAGTACTTTGACAGAATAAAGTTCTACATGCAAAGGGATTTAATCCAGAGAACACACTTGCACTTGCTGGGTCTATTTCAGCCTTTCTCAGGGGAAGTTTTATTAACCTTTTGTCTGTGGAAAAGTTTGAATTCACCAAAACTGCACAAGTTATAAAAATACAGCTTAAGAAACACAAACGAAAGTATTCACAGTTTTTCTAGCCATGAGGTTTGTCATTCAAATGCAAAGAAAACACATAAGAGCAGTTCAACATAGTCCCCAGTGGAAAAATGTAACAGTTTCAGGGCTAGCAGTATGAACACAGGAATGCTAAAATCTTCAGTTCTCATCCTCTTTTACAAAATCTTTCTGCGGCTTTAGTAAACAAGGATAAGTCACACAAAGATTTGCTCAGCATCTGCTGATAGCTTTAAGTACCCAGCACTTAAAAAAAAAAAAAATTTATCAGATTCTGTCTACAAAGAAAGATCTGTATAAGTGTCATTAATCTGGTGGTTGTTCTAACCTACTCTGTCAGGACTGGATAATAATAAACAAAGAAATATCATAAGAAAGAGAAATATATGTTTATGTAAACTGTCTCCCTCATTCACAATGTGAAATTATATTGGAAAATACTCAGTTATCACCCACTGCCCCTAGGATACAAACGGAGGGTTTTAATGGATTCATGCAAGAATTTCATGGAATTCTATCTGCTGTAAACAGTTGTTCTTCCTATTCTATCAAAGGCTATTTCAACATCAAGCAGCACAACCACCTCCCCTGGTGAATCCAATTCTGTATCTGCAATCACTGCTCCCAGATGGTGGATATTATCAGTCAAGAATCTGTTTTTAATAACAACTGGTTTGATCTATACAACCTATTGCAAAGAGCAGATCCCTCTGGCACAAAGTACTTTACAGTAATATTTTACAATTATCATAAAAGGGAGCTGTATAACCCCATCTCAAGAAGATTCTTCACAAGTTTAATTTTAAAAGAGCAGAAAACAAAACCAGATGCTAGATTAGGACCAGAAGAATTTAATGCCTTCCAAATACTTTTAGCAACAGTCATGTTTAAGGGGTGTAAATAATATATCCATAAATACATACACAAAACCCAGGCCACTTAAAATGTTTGCCCTTCAGTTTTCTGACTGTAGATATTTCTTACCTACAGTCAGAAAACTGTAGTCCATTTTACAGTTTCTTGTTCAGAGTCAGGACTTTAAAGTCAGATAAATTTTTAACATCAGGTAAAAAAAAAATTACATCATGAAATGCCATTAGCCTGAGCATAAAGAAATTCTTGATTCACTCTAGCTGAGTTTTATGCACCTCTGCCACAGGAGATGTGGTATAAACTTTTCCCATACACTGGAAAGTTTAAATACCACAGATTCTCCTGTTCTGGCCAGCCCACTCGGGAAGATACATGTAATAGGTAAAAGCGAGCAGAACTTTGCTAGTTAAGCCCTCATGAATTTAAGTAAGGAAGACAAACAAGTTTTCTTCCATTTCATTAGCAACACCTCTTTAATACCTAATTCCATTATAGCCTTTTTTCCTGCAATGTCACTATCCTTGAACCTAGTAAGTTTCAAATTGGGAAAAAAAAAAAAAAAAAGAGTGGAACTAAAATTACTTAAGACCCAAATATAAATGAATTAAATTAACTGTCAGCTCTCTTCAACCACATTTTCGCCAAAAAGGGAACCACAATTTTCAAAATGCATTTAGTATGTGATCAGGATTTATTAAACAAGCATGGTAACTTTCGCAGCAGCAAGAAATACAATGAGTATCACCAGTGTTATATGATATTCTCCTATTCGGTCAATACATGGGGTCTTTTAAACACCTTTTTTTTTCTTTTCCTCAATATACCTTTTAATAGTAGAAATGGATTCAGATTAAATCTCTTCCTGTGACATGTTGGAACACATTTGGAAGGATTTAATATAGAAAAGTAATAGAAGACTATGTTCAAGGTTTGAAGCTAGTCTGGCTGTTGGATTTACAGATGGGTGGTAACATTACTTTATCAGCACCACTAACGAACGTTGAATTTTGGAAGTCTGGATTTCTAGCCAACATATCTCCTGAGCCTGTTTTTACCTGAAATGGGATAACTTTTTATGCTACATCAATTCAGGGCACACTGCAGCTATCAGGAGAAGGAGGTCTCCACTAGTCATAATCAATTACACCCACTAAAAATAATCTGCATATTTTTCATAAATTCTATAACTATAAAGACACTCAAAACTTAAAAATTGGTTGGTCCTTGTTTGTTCTCTAGATTTATAATTCTGTGTCAGTGCAAGTCTTATTCTACTGGGTGCACTGTAAATGAATGCATCTTCATAGACCAATCTGCATTTTGATGCTTAGGTTTTGTATTTGTATATATATACATACACATATATATGCATATATTTTATATATAAATAAAATCAAATTCAGTTCCCAATTTCATGTTTGAAATCAAACAGTCTGGGATAGCATGCTTTGAATTTTAATAAATCCCTTCAGGGCAATTGCAGGTTATGAATACAGAAGACAAGTGCACATGTTTCCAGAGCTATATTCTCATTTAAGCATCCTTTATTTCCTGCCCTTCTATTCGAGTATAAAAACCCTTTCTGGTTTTATTTTAGGTCAAATGCTTGATCAAAACCCAATGACCAGCAAAACAAAACAAAAACATTTACCCTCCTATGAATCAACTCTCTGTATTAAAGCATATTGCATGTCAATACAGAGTAACATCTAGTGCAAACCAAACAGTATGATAAAAATTGAAAGAATTTAAGTTTCAAAAAAAAAAAAAAATCACATAAGAAGCAGTGTTCACAGAAGATCAGATGTGTCTGGGCTGTTGATACCAACATAAAAGGAGAGGTGTGCATGGAGGGCAACAAAAAAGAAATTCAAAGCATCTTCTTAATACCAAAAGTTGTCAGCTAGAAAGCTTGTAAGTAGGATTTTAAAAAAAAAAAAAAAAGTTAAGGAGTTGTGATTTCAAGTCAGCAATCATGAAAAAGACTGCCACTAGGGTACACACAACTCCACAGAGCAGCATGGCGTAGATGAAGGGGCTGATCTTACAGGGGGAAAAAAAAAAGTCTATTCAAAACATTATATATCTTCTCCATGGAGACATACATAAACGTTTTTTATTTGTGAGCCCTGGGTGTACACTTCAGAACTCTGTCATGATGGGTTACAACAGCAAGATGCATGTGTTACAACATGTATATTTCTGCCTTGATAATACAGGGGATTGCATAGAATTCAGCTATACCTGTGCAGCCTCCTCATGTTCTTGTGTATCGATGTTATAGTAAACATTAAGTACTTGAAAATGCAGAATGGATGGATTTTGCATCAATACCTATAAATTTGGAACAGGAAAAAAGAACTGGGTTTTGGGATATGCATAGCTTCATTATCAGTTACCTCCCGTCATTCAAAGGGACACCATTTCCTCCACTTTGCAAAGACGTGCAGTTTGTGAACAACCAGGCAACTTGTGCAGTTTTCCATCCCACAGCCCTGCTGATCAGTTCCCTCAGTCACTCCTGCCCCTGGGAAAGGTCACTTAGGAAAGCAAGAAACCCACTTAATCAAGGACTTCCCAGTGGCCATAGCATTAGGTAATTTTAATGGTCAAATGGTAACATTACTCATCTTTCCAGGAGCTTACCAATGTATATGAATCCTTGAAATCATTTTGTGCTTCTATTCCAGACTTTTAATGAAAGACCTTGAGATGAAATCCAGCCAACTCATTTCCCAGTACTATAAAAGCTTATGAAATGCTCAATTTTTATTATGTGATGATACCTTTTCTAAAAGCTTAGGAAAACAACGGTAACCACTAAAACAGCCCCTTAAGAGAGGCTCAAATCTATGCCTAGTAAAAGGGTTTATAATTATTGCTGTATTCATCAAAACCAATCAATTAAGTAAACGAATTACAAACACAGAAGGTTCAGCTCTTATGGAGTTTTTTTTTTACTGTTAGCCCAGCACTGGCAGCATTGGACCCATTAAAACTCTTTCAAACTGTGAAGGCTAAATTCCACTCATGAGTGAAGTCATGCAGATGATTCTCAGCTGGATAGTTTTCATTTTTCATATTGATATTTGTTGTGCTTGGGGGACATTAGCAGCACAGCATGCAGTGGTAAAAAAAAAAGCTGTGACCACCACTACTACTAATAGTCCCTAACCGCTTTAAAAAATTGTTTACAGCTCATGTGTATATATATACACACACACATAAAAATAATATAATACATACATAAAATATATAAATAATGTGGCTTTGGATAATCCTTATTGGTTAAAGAAGGGGGGGGGGGAATGCAAGGAGACTCAGGCATGCCACAGCATACAAGAAGGAAAATGGGGAACCGTGCTCCTAAAGCTCCTCAGAAGCCTTTGCTGCAGAAGAACTTGCTCACGCAGAAATTATCTGACCAGCCTCATACACAATTCATTAAGGAGAACAAACAGACCCACAAGGAGAAAGATTCTGAGATGTGGTGAGAGAGAAGATTTTCACTGCTTCCCCCAGCATATGTATTTATTCAGGGAAAATTACCCCCCACTCCCAATTAAAAGCTTACCAGGTTCAGATTTCATGTACCATTCTCCCTTTAAATTTTTTTAATACATGGTCACAATAAGAAGATGCTTTAATTCCATTGATAAAATGCCCCTTTATTGCAGGTAAGAAAAATATTTTTCCAACCACTTATCTAAGAACTGAGCAGCAACACTGAAACAAGTATCAAAGGAGCTGCTGACCTGTGTGCTTGCAGGCTTCTGGAGTTATTTTTGCAACCCAAAATTCAAATGTGGTCTTTGGATTAGAGGCTAGAAATGGGATCAAGAACTGGAGAGTCATTTTCATGGCTCAGTGGATTTGCTGTGCACCACTGGTCAAATCTCTTAACCACTTTGGGCCTCGCTTACTTGTATAACGGGGTTGATAACACTCCATAACCCTGGCTACGATGGGGGTAAAGCATAATTAAGGCACTTCAAGATCCCCATAGTAAGGGACTTATATGATTACTTGTGTAATGGCATTGCAGTCCTCAGCATTTACTGTCATTACTGATGTTTGTTAGGAATGTAACCCCTCGGGTTTAGGTTTTTAGAGCTCTAAAGCCACCTAGACACTGTGACAGGTCTCATGGTGGTGACTTGCCTGATCTCAGCAACAAAGCAGTAAATTTTTGGTGCAGAGCAACAGAAATTAGTCACAGGTCACCATCACAGAATTTGTGTCTAATTCCCCAGCTGAAAACATACCACAGGTGTCCTATATTGGCAGAGTTCTGGTGCTTTACTGGGCACAACATAATTTCAGGCAACTTTGGCAAAACCTCTCACAACACACACTTTTTCAATCAATCAAATTCCATTTCTTTGTTTTAAATAAAACAGTCTGAATCAACATGCTTCGAAATCTTATAAGCCTCTTCAGAAAAGTCACAGATTATGAACACAGAAGACAAACTTATGAATGTGTGATTCCACTATGATAAGTGCCTACAAGCATAAAAGGCCTCCTGTACTAGTTTAGCTTGAAAATTACTGATAAATTGGCAAAAGCAAGCCAAAAATGAAAACAATAGTTTCTCCCATTATATAATGACACGGTCCTGATCTTGATCGAGAAACAGCTAGAGTAGAAATACTGTGACCCTTTTGGAGTGATATCACGTGGTTGAACTCTAAGATGCACTTGGGTTTTGTTAGTTACTACCATAAAGGTAGTTTGATGTGCCGCCTATAAAAAACACCCTCCCAAAAAAAAAAAAAAAAAAAAAAAAGTAGTGTCAGCCAGAGAATGCCAGACCAATAAACTCAGCCACCATTAAATCTGAAGAGGTAGCTGACCATTTTGTTTCTTACAATATCACTTTCTATTTGGTGAGAAAGAAAAAATAATTCCTATATAAAGACACAAACACCTAAAATGTTTTTGTTTGGGGTTGCAGGTTGGAGGTTGGGGGGGGGGGGGGCAGGGAAGCTGTTACATGTTTGGTTTGGGGGGCTTTGTTGGGATTTTGTTTGTTGTTTGGTTTAGGGTGTGGGGTTTTTTCCCCCCAAACACACAACATTTATTAGTTCTGAGTTTTCTCCAAAATTCAAGAATACTCAGACCCCACAAAGTTTAACTTATATCTCCACAAAACAATAAAGATAATTATGAGCTGGTCTAGTTCAGAAGCGTTTTCCAGCCTGGTAACTTCCCTTCCCCATCCCTGATCAACCAGCCTGTCCTAGGATTGGTACAAACCAAGGGTCTGAAGAACAACAGACCTAGAGCACTCCTGGAGTAGGTTCATTCTCCATCACAGCTCCTGAGCTATTTTGCCCCTTTTTTTGCATACTGCTGAGGGGTAGGACTGGGAGAGGTAGAGCTGACTGTGTGTGCGAAAGTCCTTAGGAAATCTAAGCCAATAAGGAAAGAATAACTACTCTCTCACTTATGGGATATGTAAAGGCAAACAATCTACAAGTTTCTTGGAATGCTCCCAGCACACATCTACCTCTGGGGAAAAATTCAGTTTGATCAGACTGATGGTATTTAAAATCCTTGCTCTACCACCACCACACCCCTGAGAGAAGCCAGCCAATACCATCAAGACAAGTAGGGACTGTTTTCCATGAAAATATCAAAACTACAAAAAAACCCAGTCCTTCTCAGCTGGCAGCACAGAAAGAAAGGCTGCCTACATCTCTCTGACAGTTTTTAAGAAGGAATTCACAGTTTAGGGTCCCAAAATAACTTTAATCCCATGCACGTTAAAAAAAAAATCCCAATGCTATGACAACACAGGAGAGTTAGCAAGATATAAGCAAATTTTGTTTAATACATTTTCACAAGAGCTGAACACATTGCTATACCAAATTCAATATAGCCAACTCTACACATTTATAAACCATGAGCAAAGTCATGAAGATTAGATTACTTTTTTCCCCTTTTATTTAAAACTGAGATTCCCATGGTTCCAGGAGCTTGGATTTTAGTAAAAACAGCAAGCTCTGCTAGACTCCCACCACTGCAATCAGCTTAATTGCCAAGGAACGTAAAGCAATGCAGTCCCAGACTCCTTCCCCTCTGTTCAGTTAAGTTCATTTCTGCAGCTGCCTGCTGCCTTTTTTTTTTTTTATAGTTGAATTATTGCACCAAGTCCTGAGCTGGCTACCTGCTATCAGTGTAAAAATAGCAATAGTGTTTCCTAGGTACTGACAGATACAGCCTAACACTCATTTCTTCAAGAAAAGAAAGTGTTATCCCCATCTTGCAGAAGACCAGGGAATGCACCACTAGTTTAAATGACATGTTCAAGGTCACAGAAAAAAAAAATTAGCAAGTCAGAATTTGAGTCTACTTCTTCTGTAACCCAGCCCAGTGCTTCTACTAGATGATCATCTCTGATCTCCTGACACTGATGTCTTAATTAGAATTTGTATCACTTCAGTTGTATGTGTTCTCTAGGTACTATTTTGACTATTATTTTGAAATACAGATAAACAGTTATAAAAAGATCCAAAACAAGAAAAGACACAGCATTAAAATTTATTGCTTTTGACCAGAAACATCAATTTCTGTTTTACTGCAGTGGGGATCCCGCTAGATCCCACATAATATTCATTGTCACTGGTTGCCGTTTTAAATCCCTTTCGCTAACAGAGCCCATCAGTTTAGCAGTTGATGTATAGCTGTTGGAGATTATTTGACATTTGCTGCTTCAACCTTGACTCTTTAAATAAAACAATAATTCTTTTAATACCACTGAGATGGTTCCTCCAGGTAGTACAGGAATAGGTAAAGCTATCCAAATACATTCTTCAGTCTCGGCATGATCTGATTTAGCCACATTTGTTGGGAAAAAAAAAAGAAAAAAAAAAAGAAAAAAAAAGACAAGACAGAAAGAAATTACAAGGCTGATTCCTTAGCCAGGAAAAAATACATGGATTTATTTTATGACTGTAGGCTAAAGTCATATTAATTTTGTTCAAATTGTGGTATATGCTGGTACTAGAAGGAATTACTGCAAAAGGTTCAAATTCTAAATCAAGCACTGCTTCAAATAAGGTCATTGGTGACAGGAGGAAATATTATGAAGATGTGTAACCCTGACTGATATGCACACATAATAGAAAAGGGTTGGACCTGCACCAGTATGGCAGAGGTGACCAGTGCTAAATCGCCTACAACAATGTAATTGTCAACTAACATTACTCAGATTTTTAAAAACAGAATCTGCTAAAACTTCACAATTTTTCACATTTCATGCGAGCTGCACTGAAGGCTTCATTCGCTGTAAATGAATTCTGTTCATGATATCAAGTCTGACCTTCCATTCCTCTTCCATGTCTTTCTGTACACGTTATGCCATTAATCTCTAAAGCATCACCTACACTCTACAGGTGATATTTAACATTACTACAATGATGCAGAGCACTTAGTTTCATCATCCCAGCATAACTGAAATTTTGAATTGCTAGAGGAAGAAGTTGTGATTTAGTAATATTAAGTTTTCAGTCACAGTTGTCGAAATATTATACTGAAGAGTTAGATTTTCTTCCCAGAAACCAACAGGAACACTGAATTTACAATATTACAGCAAAGCCTAAAACGGGGGGGGGGGAATACTCATTTACTTCCATTCATGGTCACAGGTCATAGTTTTGTGTATCCAGCATTGAAGACAAAGATAATCATAGCTTATCCATTTACCATATGCTTCTCAAACTGAACTCAGTCTTTACTAGAAGGACATATAAATATGCCACAATCACAACAGCTCACTTCCAAGCCATACCTACACAGACTGACATCCTAGGGATGACATATCCTGATGCATTGACTCAGTTTGGATTGTTGAGTCCACTGGAAAAGATTTTACTCCGAGAACAAAAACAGGGTAAAAATCTAATCAGACTGTCCAGTCAGCCCTTAAGCTTACTTATATTTTAAAGTACGAGACATTTAGATTTTTACACAAAGTTAAAACAATTAGAAAATACTCCTCTGAACTCAAGTTCTGGTTATAGTTTATGCAGAGACAGTAAAACATCTCTGGTCTCAAGAGGTAGCCCAACACCTACAGAGAGCTTGACCACAAGCTAGAGACTTTCATACATTGATACAAAACATATAAAGGTACTTTCTGGAGTCTGACTTTTGGTTGAGCTGTCCAGACAGACATAACTAATATTTCACAGAACACAATTGTCTTCAATTTTAGAGTTATAAAAAACAGATTTTAAAAAATGTTACTCATATCAGTAGACAGTATCACATTTCAGCTCTGTGTACCTGAGGATCCTCCCTGCAATTTACTGATTCTAAGATCAAAGTCATTATCCTCTAGCACAGAAAGGAAGTGAAATAGGTAATATGCAAGAATTTCCCAGTGTTGTGCTAAAAGCCTTTGTTTCAGCAAAAAGAGTTTTAAAGTCTTAGAAAGTTGGAAACATAAGCAACATATTACCAAAAAGCAAAGTCCATGTTATCATCAGTATTATACAAACTAATAACATCCTATTATTCTTTCTCAATTCATAGTTGCTACAGTGCAGTGCAATATTATTTAAACTGAGATTGTTTGTGATAGCCTGTTTCCTAATTTTAAGATTTCAGAGTTAAAAATGTTCTTAAGACATTTTTTGTTGGGTAGGATGAAGAAGAAGAAATGTGTTTCAGGGGTTAATGAGGACACTAGACCCTGGTTGTCCGGACACTTTTTATGACCATCTTCCTTACTTTTGAACAGAGGCAAGAAATTTAATTCTCGTGTAATTGCATTTATGCAGACAAAAGCATCCTGAGCTACAAACAAAATACTTGACCTAAGCGTAACTGTTACGGCAGGCTAGAGACTTCATCAACTTACTGCAGTAACGCACCCAGCCCGTTTGTGTGTTTGCATACACAAATGATTTTGCAGGTCGGTCAATAGAGTCAGCCTTGCCTCTGCCCTGCCTCATTTGCAAGTCATTGAAAGAGTCAATCTAGTATCAGTCATGCTGAGTTTCTGGGTTCTCTCTCTTCTTTGCCTAATGCAAGCAGGCGTTTAATGAGATGCTCTTTGTTGCTTTGAGGATGAGCTACATCCCACCCTGCCTCATCTTAATTTGAGCTGAAACTGTCTTCCAGCTGCCATTCCCTACAGCTAACTTGCTTTGACTCCACCTAAACACAGGCAAGAAACACACCCTTGAGAGGTGTGCCTTTTTTTTTTTTTTCCCTCCTCCCCTCACATTATGCTGGGAAAAATCCATGTGGCAGGCAACACAATGAACTTTTCCTTAACGTTAACTGTCCAAACATCAAACAGCATTTGTACAAGAAAGAAAGGTAGTGAGCAAAATGGCAGCTGATGCACATAGACAGTATTCCTACAGTGAAGGGCTACAGTTCTGACAACAAGCAAGCGTCTCTAGCCCTGAACAGTCTGCCAACACAGCTTAACCTATCCCCGGTTTGCGTTTGTCCCCCAGAAAAGCTGGTATATCACCTTCTGGTCAGGGTCCATACCTTTATAACCTGAGCTGTGGTAGTGATAGCCAAGTGATTATGCATTCTGCCTGGATGCTTGGGGAAGGAGTCCAAGCACTGGAAGCCAATACAACAGCTTATTCTTTTGGAATTTTGACATCTATGTGTACAGCAAACATACACGCCTTAAGTCATTCTGAAAAAATTCAGAAATCACTTCTGCAGCTGCTGAAGGTGGAGTTTTTTGACCAATGAAGCAATTGCAAGTCCATGAATGAAAAGGCAGGCCCAGACAATATGCCACGTTGCCAAACTTCAGCAGAGTAGATGAAAAGCTCTGCTTTGTGGTCTTCTGGGAATCAGTTTCTCATGTGGAAGGGCTAATATCTTCTGAAGAGAGCTCCATTTTTCTTCCACTTCAGCCTACATACAAATAATAACCGCTTGGCAAGAGTGTGGTCCAGACCACAGGACACAAGGGCAAGTCCATCCACCGATGGGGCTCATCATCTGCAGTGTAAAATTTTGGAAGCACACCAGATCTTTTCCAAAGTTGTGCCCTACAGAAATTTAGTTCGATTGTCTTTCAGTGGAGATTTATATCTTTTTTAGCTTCAGACTGAAACTCTACCCTTGTCACTAAATAATACTTCAAAACTTATTTGCATTTCTAAAACTGATGCACAGCTGTGTACTGTTGGCCCTGATGAGTACAATGCACATGAAATTTGGGAAGCTGTGCTCATCTTAGCCTCACATGAACCTAGGTTGTATGATGGACAATGAGAGAAGATAGCTAAGCTAACACAGAAAAAGAGGTGCAATGTCCAAAGCAACCTCAAAAGATTTGGGGCAATTTCCCTATTAAAAAAAAGCTTTTTAAGGATCCTCAAGAAAATTCTAATTGCTGTTGCAAATATAAGTCCTTATGGTGAAGCAATAAGTTCCAACAGACCTCTCAGACAAAAATTAACATTTAGATTTTTCAATGGAGAAGCTGCAGAAAAGGTAAAGTCCTTAACTGCACCTGAACAGCAGTACTGGCAGAAGACTGAGGAAACACTTAAATGTTTTCAGGGCAGAAAAAAAAACCCTCCACCAAACCTGACTGCTGATTTAAAATCCCTTTTATGGCTACGTTTATTGCCACTCTTATTGTAATGTCTAAGCTTGCTCTACTGCATGAGCCTCAGGCCTCTCTTCCCATCAACTTCAAACAGGGAATTTATTACAGAAATAAGTATGGCTTTGGCCCAAAAAAGTACACGCAGAATACTGCTAACTGTCAGCAGCCCCAAATACAAAACACTCAGAGGATAGCCCTTTAAAAAGCCAACCCAACAGAGCTAATAAGCAACCATCTCAGTTATTGAAAACACTTAACGGTACATTTCTTGACAAAGCTACAGATTATTTTCAAATCACCAATGTCATAATGTGGGAAAAAAAAAAATCTGATAGTCCAACAGAGGTCAGATGTTTTGCTGGTGTCAGCAGGTCCCTACCCATTCTGTGCATCTGGTAGAACCCTTGTTAATGGGAGACCGAATGGATTTCGAGTCCATAGGATCAGAAAGCCAAACAGGAATAAATGATGTAGATGTCTAGGGACCAGGCTTCCTTTCAAGCCAGTGACAGATGAAGCAGGCTGGCTTTAGTAACTTAAAGGTTCAGGGATAAAATGAGCCCTTAGCAGCTGGAGAGGAGTCCCAGTGCAGATGATGTTTTTAACCTCTGCTGTAAGCTTCCAATAGAATAAAGCAGGAGATGATAAAAATGAGTATGTAACGAGCCACTGTGCCTTGATGGCTCAAGATAGACTTGACACTGCCAGGACAGCCATATCAGCCTGAAATTGTGCCAGGTCTATTAGGGAGCATAAGCCATATTACATTCAATGTCAAAAAGGAAACAAAATAGAGATGTGCTCTGAGTAGCAGCTATGGTGAAAGATACAGATAAAGAGCGTTGGGTGTTCAGCTTCAAATCTGAGCTTTTCACTTTGCCTAGCTTGGTTACAATTTGGATCCCACAAAATTGAGAGGATTTAATGGAACATCTTATTCCTGTAATTCCTTTTAATCAAAGCAATGAAACAAAAGACTAGTTCTTTAAAAACTAATCTTTTCATACCTGTCATATTCCAACCAAGAGAAAGTTATGTCTTTCAAGACCCTCATGTCTGCTATGCCTCGACTCCTATTCTACAGGACTAAACTTGAGACAACTATAAAATAAGATACAGATACCAGCACTATTAGTGTTCATATTTAGGCTTTGCAGAGTTCAGAGGTTGTTTACTGGGGGAAAAATAAAGAAAAAAAATCAATATTTAGAACTGACACTTATTTGGGCTGTTGATGGGTTTTGTACATTACTAATTTATTGTTAGATTCAACTTTTCCCCAGTGTCCATAGGTGCTTCTTTGCCATCCCACTCCCTCATTCTGCCTCTTGCGTTCTGGCTTCTCCCTCTAACCCTCTTCATTACACTCCTGCCTTGCCACATGGCCACCTCTGCCTTCCCACCCCACTACCCAGTCTTTCTGGCCACTATACACACCTGGACCAGAACACCCAGCTGATGGGTGAAGGAAAAGAAAGCAGAAGGCAGTGCTGCAAGTTTATGGCTGTATACAGGAGGGGCTGAAATCAGCTAAAAAGAAGAGACCCACATAGGGAATAAAAAGCCAGCAAGCACATCAATAGATTCTTTTTTCCAGTTATTGATTAAAATGTGCATATATTTAGCCTACCAATATTGCACATAGAACCAGAAAATGTCATTCTTTCCCATTTCAGCCTGGAACGAGTTTAAACTTGCACAAATTAATCACCCCAGAAATAACAATGCCATGACAGCAATTAAAGGAGAGAGGGTAGAAAGCCTCTGTGTGGTCTGCCACCACGGCACAAGCTCAAAGCCAATGGAAATACCAGAGAAACAAGTTGAGCTTCCTCCCACTGCTGTTTATTTGTGTAATTAATTGTTTTCCCAGACTCACAAGATGATGAGGATATTTACAAAGACGGTGCTTGAGAGCAGAGACCCCTCACTCCCTGCTTCAATTCTGGAGTAAAATACAGCTGCCTGAAGTGTGCCTCATGTCCTCGCTATCCTACCACATCAGCTTACATCAGACAAAACCAGACTAGACACCTTATTAGGTGCTTTGTATTTTAATAGTGTCATAGGTAACTCGGGCTATTTTCCAAGCTTAAAAAGTCACCCAATAAAACCCCTTTGTCAGTATATTAGAAGGTAGCAACAAGCTGTGCTGCTAAACATTTTGAGTTTTATCAGGACACCCAGAGATCCCTATACCTGGAACGTAATGTGGTACCCAATCTATTGAAACTACTTTCTCATACCATTCTCTTCCCTCAAGACACGATAGGGGGAAGTACAGCCTGTTGTCCCTGTGTTCCTTGGGCTTTCCCAAACTTCTTTTGCAATCATGTCTTCTAGCAGGCAACACGGGGCAACCACTGAGTATCAGATACTCCGTTCATCCCCATTTCAGTGGACGCAAACGTCTTCTACTGCGAGTGGAATGGAGTTACATGAGAAGGTACTTATGAAAGACCAAATCCCATCTCTAGAGGAGCAACAAGCCTGTGGGCAGGCACAGCACCATCCAGACAGGCACGAGCACGGGCAGCCAAGAGACTCTGTACACACATGAAGTCTGAAGGCTGCAGGCAGGATTTCCAACCAAGCTCACCAGAAAGGCTGCCCGCTCAGAAGCGGCGTGCCTCTGCTTCAGAGGGTATCGTCCTCTGTAACGTATCCTGAGCTTCAGTTCATTTCTGCAGCCACATGAAGCGATGCCTGACCTTTGCAGATTAAGAGAAGCAGACTCAGATGGAAAGGTGTTTTAATGCAGTGATCACACTGTGTGGGCTCTCTACTCAAATCCCTACAGAAGAGGCTAACACTAACTGTTGTTTCTGTAATAGTTTCATCAAAGTCAGCACACAGCACTGCAGCCAACTTTGATAACACTTCCATATCCATTCACACAGCAAGAAAAATGGGGAGAAAGGAGAGGAGCTATTTTGCAGGATGTGAAAATGGAGCCTATAGCAGTGACGTACTGCAGAACTTGTTATTTTCTCTGTAGAAATATTTCACGTCATGCCTCTGACCCGTGAAAATAGTTTAACAGGGAACATTCCAAACCGATTTTTACAGTGATCTTTTTCCCTCAGGACTGAAGTATGAAAGTAACCAGACAATTTGTGCAGCTTCTGGTAAAAGAGCTGAAATAAAAAGGCCACTATTAAACAGCCTTATAGTAACTACAGTATGCTGGAATCATCATACGTATATTAGTATAATACTGCTGCCTTCCACTTGCCTCAGCCCTAAAGCAATGAAGATAAACTGGGAAAAGTTACCACAGCAATTGCCTGAATCGGTGAACGTATATTTACATACTGCACCATGCATTTGTGGGTTTTAGTGAAGAAATACCATTTAAACGAGCACATGTACAGTTCACATATACATTGCACAGTACCTTTCTCTACCTGCTATACCATTTTTATTTTATAGGTATCTTTGCAGTTTAAGGAGCACAGTGTTAATTTATGTGATGGATGCTGCAGAGAGTGTCAGCTGGAAGTTTGCTCTGTGATTGCCATCTTGTGGCCACAGAAACCTGTCCTCCTTGGTGTTTACTGCTCCAAACTAAATCCATCTTGGAAAAGGTAACATTTTTGCCATTCCTTGAGCTGCAAGGGATAATTTAGGACTTTGGCTGTCAAAAAGACAGGTTGTGGTGTCCTAGTGAATGGCTCAACCAAACCGCCCAGCCCTGTGCACCTAAATATTGGTGAGAAAGGATTAAGGTGAGCTGCTCCCAAGCATCTGCTCCATGGTTTCAGCACATGTGCAGCGGGGGCAGGAGCTGACTCCCCTTTCCCAAGGACCTGGGAACTGCCTCTGGTTGTTATCATTAATGATACCATGAAAGTCATCATTTGATGATATATGAAATACATTTGAGGTCAGAAAGCAAGTCACTACAAGAATTAAGCAATTTTGACAATAAGACCCTTTAACCTTATTTCATCCCACCTGGAAAAGCACACATATATTTTTTTAAGTGCCATTTACCATCTGTTGATTGAAAAAATGCTAAATACACACTATGTTTGATGAATATATAGATTATGTTTAAAAAATACATTTCTTCAAATATATACATTTCAGAATACGTTGGCTAGGATTCACACACTGTTACACAGCATAACCACAAAAAATACATAGTTTTATTAAAATTATCACCCATAGAATGTCTTGCCATAAGTTTAGGGTATTTCATATAGTGAGACACCACAAATCTGAAACCAAATAAGACTTTTCTCCTGTGGTTGTAAAATTTATCATGCAAAACGTCATTTTATCCATGCCACCAACTGAGTATTTTGATCCCTGCTCTCAGACTCATTGTGTAGTTTAGCACATCTCTAGCATGAAATATGAATACATTGTAATTCCGACAACCACAAAACCCAGAGGCAGAAGCTTGGAAGGATTCCCAGTAAGAACTGCAAGGGAGAGAAATCGCCCAAACTCTTTAATGCTCATTAAAGGGACAAAAGTAATTCAGTCTTAAATTTCACTGATGGGTTTCAACAGAAAGGAAGCCTTAAGGCTTGCTATATAAGAATTGAAAGGTTAAACAAACAAAAAACCCCACACAAACCCAACAACAACTTCTCCCTTAGAAGTTGCCCTCTAGATTGGATGCCGTTCTAGATACCAAAGTTTGCTGATGCCTTTTATGGTGTTCTAGTCTTTTCTGAAAGCATCCACCTTACCCACCTGCCAGAGATTTTTATTTTAAGAATTCCTATTTTAATGTGTGCTATACAGAAAGAATAGTTAAAAAAAACAACAACAAAACAACAGACCTATATCCTAATGACTCATTATATGGAAAGGGCCAGATGCAGATAAGACACCTGTTATCTTTCTTCCTTAGGTCTCCCAAGATCTGTTCTACCACAGTTCTTGTGTCCTCTAGAGCTTCTCTAATTTTGTCCAACTATGTCAGTTCTTCTAATAAATTACAGCACCTACATGTCTTACCCCATGTATGTCCATATACCACTGTGGCTACAGCAAAATACAAGATGCTTTTCCCTATTTCATCCTCATCCTAGGATCTTCCAGTCAGCCTCTTTTAGCCTTTGCTTTTCCAAAGAAGCAACTGGAGAAATAGAAACATCTTTCTATGGTACCAAACCCTTTCAGCCAGGGAATGGCATTTGCAATCTCACAGCACAGATCAATATGTAAGTGCTTTCAGAAAGAAAAAAACCCTAATTATTCCATCGAAGGCTCACACACAAAAGAACGGACTCATTGGTTTAATTATTTTCGGTGAGACCAGCTATTTGTTTAAGAAAAACAAACAAACCCCCAAAAACACACAACCCAACACTACAACACAAAACCACCATGTTAGGTAGAGCTTGTTCTCTTGAGATCAGCACCAATCCACCAAGCACAAACCAGGAGGGCATTAGCTCTTCAGGCTCACCCTCCTTTCCCTGCTTCATAACCAGGAGGGAGCAGAATCTACAGTTAAGCCCATTGCAAATAGAGTAACGACTACACACATACACACACACAAAAAAAAAAAAAACCAACCCAGAGATTTTCCTCCTCACTGCCTCTCAGCCTGCCCTTCCCAAACAATCCTGTTCTCACTGAGATAAGCAGAAGACATGGAGACCTCAGGTTCCCTCCTTCTTCTCCCAGCACACATCTGGAGAACAACAGTCCATATGAAGTTCACAAAGGAAAAACACAAAGCTTCAGTCTGACAATTTTTCCCATCTTTTTCTAAAGCTCCCATAAAAGCGATGAGAACATCTAGCTTGGTTTGCAATGCAAGCTGCTCTGTATTCATCTTCCTTATGACATTTGTAGCTTCGACGCCCAGCCAAACCCACCCAATTAGTGTGTCTCTTTCCTACAGCACAAATACTCCATAACTTTCAGATCAGACTGAATTTGTTTGCAGACAGAAGGCAGCAGAACATTAGGTGTTAATTTGGCTCATTGTGAAAAAGGAATTTTGACTGAAAAAAAAAAAAGCTTTGCAGTACTTCAGAGAGAAGTGAAGAAAAGCTATATTAAGAAAGGCAGCTAGTAACAGATGTAATCAAAAAAGCCACTCACAATTCTACACCAGATCTGTCTACAGCTGTGCCTCAGAAATGCAGAGGCAAAGCAAAGGGCAGGGGAAAGCCCAGGGCTGCCCCTGAGCTCCAGCTCCCTGCACCCCCCCAGCTCTGCACAAGCAGCCGCTGCCTCTGCTGCAGTAATTCCTCGAAAAACAACGTGGGATGCTGTTTTAATCTTTAAAGCTTTCTTTTAAGCGACCTAAAACAAAGAACTTCTGACAACAGTCAGAACTCAGATCCACTGGCCGAGAGAATGAAATTAAAAGGGGGCTATAAATACCCCCCACACACACACTTGCATCCTTGCAGAACAGGCTCTTTCCTCCAGCCTTGCACCTTGCTGCAGCCTCCCCTCAGCTGCTCTAGTTCTCCAAAAAAAAAAAAAAAGAAAAAAAAAAGCCTCTTTTGGTCCTCGAGAGGATGAGCAGCACCCTACCCCTCCCAGCATCAGCTGTCCCCCCCAGAGCCCCTCTCCCTCCCCAGTTCCCAGGGGTCCGGCTGCTCTCTCGCCCCTCCAACGCAACCAGGGGAAAGCAAAGACAATCTCCCCCTCTGCTGCCCAGTCACTCCCTTCCTAAAGGAAAATAAACACAAACTGCAAAGCAAATATCTTCCATCAAAGCCCTATTCAGAAAGGTCCCCTCAGTTCAAGAAAACCAAAGGCTCCGAGTAGAAAGTCATAATTAAAATGTAAAATCAAGCTTTGGAGGCCATGGACGGCTGGAATCAGAGCAAACACCACCCTCCAGCCTCACATTTGCTTTATCCCCCAGGAACAGACATCTTGCAATTATATCTCAGTCTTTTAGCAATAGAGCATCAAGGGGCCAGAAACAGAGCAATGCAACAGAGACACACTTTGGTGAATCCCCAGCCCCAATTACAATAGTGACAATACAGCGGCTGGAGGATTTACCCCGTATAA
This sequence comes from Haliaeetus leucocephalus, assembly GCF_000737465.1. Classification (NCBI taxonomy): domain Eukaryota; kingdom Metazoa; phylum Chordata; class Aves; order Accipitriformes; family Accipitridae; genus Haliaeetus; species Haliaeetus leucocephalus. Next base: position 6,118,982 of record NW_010973082.1, read on the forward strand.
GTGATGAACACATTAACGATTCAAGCAATGAGCATTGTTTAAACAAAATAATACTAAGGTTTCCCTCTGGGTGACTGCTCAAATCATAAGCTGCCTTTCTCAAGGACATTCAAAACACAATAATAAAACTTCTGTCAGAGAGAGATGAACACTAAAATAGCATTAGCAATGTCCAGTACTTTGACACAGAATGTGTTCCAAAATTAATGCAAGCAGAAAGAAGAGTAAAACCTCTAAATACAGAGATATAGACATATTTTTTCTTTTAATTTCGAGGCCCAGAAACACAAGAAATGAGTCTTTTCATGTAGGTCTCCCCTTCCAAGTGTGACCTCAGAGACAGAGTAGAAAGAGGTTAATGGGGTACATTTTGTGTATGGTTTCCTCGGAAGTTTTATTCCCCTCTTGCAGGAGCCAGACCAGCAGCTCAGCACGATTTCAGTAGTTATTGGGATCCAGAGCAAAGACCGTTCACAAACATCTCGCACAGCCAATCACTCAAACAGTTATTTAGGAACCGCTGTTTGCGGGGAGCACACTTCCATCCCCAGCTGTGGGGAACCAAGCCAGGCTGCACGTGGTGGAACCTCAGTCACCTCGTCATGTACATTCAGTGTCATTCCAGTAAACACACCAAACCTTCACATGTAAAAATTTACAGGAGATTTTACAGAAGATGCAATTAAATTGTCCTGTAGGTGCCTTCAGTGGCATCTCTGAAGCCAGATTTATCGGCTGGCCAAACTGACTAGTCCGAGTGCAGTTAGAGAGAGGACGACAGCTCAACTGGGGTCGATTCAGATAAAGGCACCTGGGCTACACAATCCAGCAGCTAAGGTAGATAAAATTAATTGCCCTCTACAACTGTCAGTATCTCTATTGAATACAGAAGGAGTCTAGGCAGCTGTCTTGGACTAGACACCTAAAGTTAGGTTAGATTAATCTCAGCTTAAGTGCTTCAACATCATTTAAAGTCTTTGGGGGTGGGTGGGAGGGGGCGAAAGCACACCAAATTATTTACTATTAGTTTGGTTTGAAGGGGAAGACAGAAACTAAACATCCTTTCTAATGAACTCAAGTATTCTGTCAGTGATGTTTACTGTTGCTACTAGTAACACATCTCATCAAACAATATATTTATTTTAATTGACTTCCTGTGTGTGTGACCAATTTGTTTCTGCAGGTCTTCGACACATCAACGTAACAGAAAAACTGCAATGCTTGAAAGCCAGGTTATTGTAAATCACGAAAAGTGACAAAGAATCTTCTTGAAATTACTTACTTTTTTTTCTGATCACAACATCCACAATACCACCTGATAACATTCTCTTTGATCAGCTTTTTGACTGCCATAACTTCATATTAGTTCAAATTCAGTATTGGTGTAGGATCTAGGTCTACACTGAATTTGGCTAGCTAGTTTAAATTAGAACTACCTTGTCACAGCTGTATTAAATTGCAAAGGACTGGACCACTACTGGTTTCACTTACATAGCCCAGCAGTAATTAAAACAGTTTTCCCTTCAGATATAAGCTTCTTTATAAAGAGTAAATACCATTCTTAAAATACAAATTAACACAGCTAAAGCTTATGTGTTCTTAGAGATATGTCTAATCCATCGATGACTAACATGGTGAAAGTAAAATGTCGCATGTACTTTCTACAAGGGTTAAAAATCCAGATTACAAAACTGTGAAAGCAGATAGTGTGATACAGCAGACAAAATGAGAAAGAGCAAACAGTGCAACCATAATTGCCAGCAGAAATGAGAAATAAAAGTGAAAAAGAAATCGAAGGAAAAGCATTAACTGCCTCTATTATCAGGCTCAATTTCCAGTCTGACCCTCTTGTTTACACTGTCTGAAAAATTCGTTTTCAGGGGCACCACGTTGCTTACATCATATCTGACACTGCCTCAAACATCATTTGCTGTTAAATTGTTATCAACATGCAAAGGAATCTGGACAGATTTCTCATTACAAAATTACTTCTGGTAGAACAATATTATCTCAGATACTCCGAGCAGCCATAAAAGGATCATTATTTCTTCTGAAAAAAAAAGACTCTTCCCAAAACTTCTCTAAAATGTATAATAGCTTCCTTTTGTCTGGGGAAAAAACCCAAAACGCCACAAAACACAAAACCACAAACCACACAATGGGGAAGGGGAAGTGGTTGGGGGGGGTTTCCTGTTTTTACATCATATAACATCCTGATTCCAAACTGAATATTTTCAGTGGAAAGCAAATGTTTTTCTAAAGTTCATTCAGAATAACAGGAACGGACGAGTGCCATCATGTGGCACCAAGGTGTGTAAAATTCATATCTCTATTTTCTTTAAAGGCATAGCATTTTTAAATACAAACACGTACATATGGTAGAAAAATCTTACAATTTAAAAAACCTGTAAATACATCCCAGAAATCCTTTGAATTAAGAATGTCATAATCAAATTTCAGGAGTATCAGCCCACAATTAATTGAGCATGACTGTCTTCAAATAATGTTACATTAAAAATAGAGACATGATGGATAACTTCTGATGCATCCATTACTTAATGGAAAATATTCATAGTTCAAGAAAATTACGTAAATTAGGAATGAAAAATGAAATTGATAATTGGAAGGAATAAATGCAACTATCTGGGGACAATTCATACAGAGAAGTAGTAACCCACGCTCAAAGAGAAGCAGTGCTTCACTGAACAGATATGCATTACTGAAGAAAAAAAAATTAAAAAAATGAAGTGCACCACAAGTTTGTTCCCACAAAACATAAGGGGAAGCTGCATTAGAGAAGACTCCATGTTTCTGATGGGAGATGCCAATCAGGGATGATGCCTCAAAATCACCTTACTAGAAATGAATGCAGAAAATACTATATGAGGAAAAAATAATATAAAAATGCGCCAGGGTCTTGTCAGTTATGATATCCCAAGATAGCTCAGACCTGAAGGAGGTAGTGCTGCCACCTGTTTAATGACCATCAACAAGGAGACTTGTAGGGTCAAATTGGCTCTTTGCAGGATTAAGATGTGCCTCACTAGGAAAAAGTAGCTTCCCTCAGTGCTATCCACACACTAATGACTAGTTTATATGTACTTATTAACCTCATAAAATCTACCAAAATTACATTTTTTGATTTAATGACCAGCCATTTCTTAACAGCTGACGGTACCTATGGTTCCTTATATCACATTTCTTAAAAAAATATCAAGGGAAGGTCTGTCACTTCAAAATTAAACATCTTGGCCCCATTTATGTTCAAACTCCTTCATCCCACCCAGGCACGTGCGTAGCAGCAGGACACCACGGCAATGGGACATTTTGTTCTTTTTCTCCCAAGTGGGTCCATGTCCTCTGCATCACAGTCAAGTAGCATCACCAGCACAAGAGCCACAGACACATCTGCAGTCACGCAAAGGCCTTAATTTGAGAAATACATCAAGCTGAAAAGAAACACATAGTTTTTCCTATTAGAGATGGATTAGAGATGGATGCACCATACATACAGACTCGGACTACTCACTTCAACATTAGCAAGAATCCAGGAGCGCTGTCTGCAGGCTAAACTGGGAGTGAACCTCCAGTTGCTTTTGTAGGCTATGTGTGGCATTTTCAAGGAAGATTACTCCACATAAACAGAAGAAATAGGGATTTACAGTTCCTAGTTCTACTTCTGCCTGCGATAGAATTACTTTAAACAAGCCTCCCTAACTTCTCTCTGCTTCAATTTGGCAAGCTCAGAAATGCTGAATGCAAAGTGTTACAGAAATATAATGTAGTCCTGCTCTATCACCAGCTTCAGAATATTTCATCATAAAGTGCAATTTTTTTTCCTGCAGATTTTTGTCTGAAGAGACAATAATCCAGAAACTGTGCTGAATAGGTGCCTCTTTAGACACTAGAAAGCCTTAGTCAATTATGTGCATAACTATGAGCAATTCAAACTTTGAAGAGACTTTAAATGAGAAAATATAGCACTGCATAAAAATCAAGTTAAGAAATGACACTTCAAATTTATTTTCTTTTACTTTTTTTTTTTCTTCCACTGCTCCAGATCAGCCTTTGTATTCCTATTGTAACCCCTCCTGTGACAGGAAACCATAGCATAATTATCCCTTTTATAAAACCACCAAGCTCTATCTTAAAACCAGTGAAGATTTCTTCCTTCCACAAGTCCAACAGGAAGGTTGTTTCAAAACTTCATTGCATCAACTATTACAAATGTCTGTCTTTTGTTCATCATAAATTTGTCTATAAACAGTGGCATGGATAAATGCTTCTTTTTTTGCACCATCATTGTCCTTCTGTTTGGATATCATGTTTCCTTTTCTTTACTTAATCTTCCGAGAGGATTTTACAGGGTGCCCAGGACAGCACTAGTGTACCTGGATCTCATGATGCCAGAGGTTCCCTGCAATCCTTTATGTACATTACCCCCTCTGGTTTGATTTCCTTGCCCAAATTCCTGACGTTAATACATAGATATTGCTGGGTAATCGCTTTTCCCTGACCTTAGCCAGAACCTAGACAGATTATGCACTGTAGTCTTACTGACTCTATAGCGTAATGATTTATTCTTTTTTAATAGTTTAAACACCTGCTCTTCACTCTCCACTCTCTTACCACCCACCATAATAGTACTGAAGGCAGTACTATTGGTGCAGTCAAATAAATTACATTCGTGGTATCCCTTTCTGGAAGTACCTATGGATACTAGTGTGGAATGGCACTATTCTACTCTCTCTCCACCTGAAAAGGAGGGGAACTGCTCAACAGCAAAGATCAGAGAACTTCTTTCATTAGCGAGTTACCATCCCATAAAGATGCAATACTGAAAGACTCTTCCAAGGCAGTAAGGTATTGTACGTAAGTGAGCATAAAATGGGTATAGGTATATGAAGCAGAAGTCTGCAACAGTAACAAATATGTAATGATTGATCAATCAATTTTCTAGACAGATGATATTTAGAGCAATTAAATTTAATCACAAGAAACAAGTATAAATTGAAAGCATTAGAATATTGTTCACCTGTTTATTTTTATGATCTATTTTTCCATTATCCAAAAGGAAATTGATACACTTCATTTACAGCTTCCAATTTATACATGTTAACATTATTAGTACATACAGATTATGGAAAATCTTCAGATTTTACTTGTTCAGCCACGTTGATTTTGAGACTGCCAAATAAGCTCTGAATCCTAGCTCACAAAATAAGACTGACCCCAGCACCTACCTCTATCAGCTATTGGACGTTCAGCAAGGCGAGTCACCGTAACACAAAATTAAAAGCTTTGAAAAAGCATGTCCTTCGGAGAACATGGAGCTCATAGAGCATGCACAATCCAAAGTCTCCAAGCTGTCCAACAGGCTACAAGCCATTTGCAACCTGCCAGGACAACCCGCCTGCTCCAGAGCACCGTCTCTTCTGGACCCACATAGCCCCAAAACCAGGTTACAGGATTTGCTCTGGCAGCAGCAGCTGCCTGTATGTGGATACCCAGGGGTCAATACAAGAAGAGGGAATTACCTGTGCAGATGTGTTTGATACCATATATGCATAAGCCCGATAAAGCACTGGGAAGCATCATGAGCATACATAGACCGACTCTGGGATTCTCTTCTGGGTGGATATTGCTTTTGCTGAATTAATAAAATCTGCCTCCCCTTTTCTAAGCACTATTATTATTTTTTTTAGTTGTTCGCAATATTAGAGTGGACTATATGTATAAACTGTGTATAAAGAGAATAATTAGCCCTATTTTAGCCCTAATTCTAAGTGTGTGAAAACACCTTTCTAAAACTTCAAGTCAGATTGCATTTGATATGGTGTTTCAGGCATTAACTAGCTTTTATTTGCAAGACTTATTTAGAAGCACAAACCCTTAATTAGATTTTACGAAATGCATTTTTACCCATCTTTAAAGGGCTTATATAGAACATTATAAAAACCAGACTTAGTTTTGAATGACATAGATAAAAATCAAAAGGCTGGTGTAAGGATTTTCAGTGGGAGTTTTGCTTCAGTAGAGACTGAAAGAACAAACCACAAACAAACAGCTTCTACTAACGAAAGATGCTGCTATTTCAAAACAGAAGCCTCATGGAGACAAAGTAGACTGAAGACATAGCAGCACTCTGCCCAGTGTTTGAAGACACTTGTAGTGATAAAATTAATGACATTATTTAGTTGTTTTACTAACCTGTATTTACACTGGTCCTGAAAATGCCAATGGTTTCCCAGGTGTGCTGCCCTTTTCAAAGGCTCTATCATTATTAGCTTGTTACACCCCAGTGATTTCAAAGCTCTAACTTTTTGTTCCTGTCTTATTTACTATTTTATAATCTTTCAAATAAAAAGCAAAGAAAGTCTATAGAAGCCTATAAAATATTATTTACTCAAGGTGGATGGTTTCTTTCAAGCAGCCACTACCTATCTTCCATACAAATGGAAATGACAAAGTATAAGAAACCTTCACACAATTCTTCTGGAAAAGGCAGCATTTCTGTGAACAATAACTACCTCCAATGTCACTTTTCTTATTCCCATAAAAACTTTGATTACCTTTTTCTTTCCCTGTGAAGACGGGAGCATGTATGTGCCAGTGGCTACACTGTGCATCAGTACAAGAATATGATATGGCACTGAAGCCCATACGCTTAATTTCAGATTTAACCAGCTATGACACAAAACAACAAATAAAACCAACAAATGATGGGGGGGGTGCGGAGGGGAGAAAGTTGAAAGATTGAGATCCCAATCTTACAGGTAATGTGCTAGCACACGAGAAAGAAGAAAGATCACAGGGGATCTTCTCCCATCCATACAAATACCTACTTAGCACTAATAGCAAAAAAAACAGCAAACAAGATGCTATCTAGACAGCGGTTTGCTGTGAGGTTCAGCCTGGAGCACAGGGGATACAGATAGTATCTGCAGACATCTTGCCAATAAAACGCACAGGCGAGTTACTCCTGCCCTGTACTACTGCGATACGCACCATCCCCACCGCGCTCTGCGAGGCGAGGAGCCCCAGGCACCAACCTGCGGTTACTATTTCCTATCCTTATGCCATAAGTCTGCACCACAGGCAAGCTGCGGAGTTAGAAGACTGACAATATTTCCATGGCCAGATGCCCCATCACTCTTCTGAACTCAGTCAAGGCCAAGAAGACTTTGGACACTGGATTTAGGAAGCTGAACCCTGAGCGTACAGATGTTCACCCCATTATTCATCGATATTCACTGAACATTCATCATAAAGCTCTTCACACAGATGGGGATACAAACATTTCCTATTTACATATGGTCCCTATGTCCTGCCCACCACTGCAAAGCATCAAAGTTCAACCCAAAACTCCCTCATGACAGATTTTTTTTTTTTTTTTTTTTAATACTAGTTAATGCTATCAGGTTAACTGGGACAAGGTAAAGCACCCAATTTCTCTAAATTTCAGCTTCATTATGTGTGCAAAAGAAGCAACCAGATATGTAATGAGGTGCAAATACACGTGGGAGATGGAATGCAGTATGACTAGTAAAAAAAAAAAATAATCTTCTGGTACAGTTATGTGGGTTGCCAAAACGAGACCACTTTTGTATTTTGTTCCTTTGGAGTCCTTCAGCTTTTTCCCCAACAGGTGCCACACTGAGCTTTGCTGAATTTAACTACTATACTCCAGCAGAAGAATTCTTTAATACACTGATGTGTTACTATTTTTTGCTCACCAAGTGTATACCTGACCTACTAAGGATACCAGTCTATCAAAATTCTTAATTCAACCTGTGGCTTCTCTGTGTTAAGTTTGAGAGAGAGAGACTTCCTAGAGCTTGTATCTCAGCGATAAATACCAATCAAGACACAAACAAAAAACCTGCAGTAATATCCAACACCCAGGTTTGAAGTGGTGAATCACTTATCCACCAGATAGCACAACAGTCGATGACCAAATGCTCAGCATTGGTTTAATATTACACACTGAAATACTAGCAAAACTTTGAAGTTATGGGCATCCTAAAAGAAAAAGCACAGGCTCAAACAAACATAAAGGATCAATTGAACACAAGAGCAGCAACACCACAGACAGCCCTTTTTTACTCCAGCATAGACAAAGACTGGCTGCATTTAAGAAAGGCAAGCTGGAACCCAGGGGCACGAAGAGCTCCTCAAGGAGGTAAGAGCATGCCGTGCTGCCACTTGCCAGCCGTGCGCAAGTCCCAAAGAGCTTGATAACTTCATTCATAACTGCAAAACACCGACATCCACAGATGGAAGGTTCTATCAAAATAGTATTGCTCTATTAGTAATAAATTAGAAGTTAAACACTTGCCAGGTCCAGGGATTTAGGTGAGGAACATGAAATTATTTTATCAAACTAATTTCTTTATTCAATGAATGAAGATTTGTAAGTTCCGTGCGTTTGGAATCACGCTCTTACAGTTTTATCTTTAAGAAGTAAAAAAAGATGATTGCAATGGGCTAAAGTAGGTTTACTTTCCCAGTGTTCTTCGGAATGGATATCTTGCATGATTGAGCAGAGCTTTGTTCAATTCTCAAAGCAATTTACTAGAATTGAGAACAGAACGTTTGGTAGAGCAAGTTGTTCAGTCCTGGATGATTACTTCTTATTCCAAAACAATTACAATAAAGGGAAAATGGGTTATGTTCCTGTAAAAATATGACTCTTTCCAAATAGCAGCAGAGAAACACATGGATACACAATCACAGCCACAGAACCCACTGAAGAAAAGAGTAAGTCCGTATTATGCCAAGAACTAGCTGATTAAAACTCATCAAGTTCTTCACTTTAAATATTTCTAAAAGAGCTATATAAAGTAGGATATATGCCCTACGGTAACAGGAAATGTGCTTTTTCCCCATTCTGTATTATTAGCTCCAGCTCCATGCAGGTTAGAAGTAGCTGGTGCAATGCTGAACTGCAATACAAGCGGTGCAAGGGTACTGCCTGCGACTGTACCTCTGGTAGATTATTGGATCAAAGAAAATGAAAAGCCATTTCTTTTCACTGCAGTTGTTCCATTGACAGACAAAGGACTTCTCCCCACCTCTGAAAGTAGGGACTTTTATATGAAAAGCTCTGGGTTGTGTTCCCCATACCACTGCATACTATTTAGTCTCTGGAACTGCAAATAGGGGAAGGAAAGCAGCCTCAATTTTCAGAGGTTTCTGCAACTGTAAATGAAGCCTATTTGGAGAAGTGAGACCTCATCAGCTTCTGTCTGAGGAAAGAAAGTGAGGGATAAATTCATTTCAGTCTGCGACAAGGTTATCACATGAAAAGAAATACAATAAAAATCATTTAGCAGTCAGAGAAAATGTAGAGAGAGACAGAGAGGTTTGAACTCTTAAGATTTTCATTCAGCCACCCAAATAGTCAGCAGAGTTTTAATATTCACAAAAATAGCTTGCTTTCAAAAAATTTACTAAGCCAACAGAACATCATACATACACGACAAAGTCAAATCACCAACACGCCAACACCTAAATCCCGTTCTGAATCACAGGCTTGGCGTCCGCAGCCCAGAAAGCCGACCGCACTCTGGGCTGCATCAAAAGCAGCGTGACCAGCAGGTCGAGGGAAGGATTCTCCCCCTCTACTCTGCTCTCATGAGACCCCCCCCGGAGTCCTGCGTTCGGCTCTGGGGGTCCCAACATAAGGACACAGACCTGTTGGAGTGGGTCCAGAGGAGGGCCACGAAGATGATCAGGGAGCTGGGCCACATCTCCTATGAAGATTTATGAGGGTCAAGGAGAACTAGAGATTTACCTGTGTATGGGTCTGTCATTGAACCCCAAAGATGGATTTCAACGCTCCCAGGTATTTGCTAACAGCAGGTTCCATCGGTAGAAGGTGTTCGTACATGGCAGCTGGATTACAAACAAGCTTGGGGAGGGATACGTTGACTTGGCGCCTTTTCACAAAGTTGTTCTGCATAACAGTCTCTTCAACAGAGCTTGCAGAAATCATCCACACCTGTGGCTTCACTCCATCAAAAATGCCTCACCTGCAAGTGATTGACCTGATAGCACTAGCTGTTCTCAAGGCTTCATAAAAATACTGGATGTTTGCCTTTCAGCACAGTGATTTTTGCAAAGGGCCACATTCTTTAGCCTTCACAGCGCACAGACGTAAGTGACAAAGTACAAGACAGCCAGAAAAGGAGCAAACTCCAAGGATAGATGGATATTTTAACATCTGTGTTCCTCTCACATTTACATCTCTGGGCAAAGGCTGCCAGCAAAGCACCTAATTAGTGCTAAATCTGGTGAGCACTTTTTGGATGATGAGTATACCTGTCTACTAAAGAACAAAATGAGACCAAAGGCTTATTTTGCAGACTGGAATGAGCAGCCATCAGTGGTGATTATTTTCTGTCTACCAACTAGAAACTGTCTTAGAGAACTTGGGAGTCCATACCTTACCTTACCTCTTGAGCCAGTTTTGGACTACCTGCCCTTCCTCGGCATGTCTAGTCCAGCAATAAACTCCCACTTTGCAAGCCAGGAAAAGTTGCAGACCAGTACTTGTAGAAACATTCCAGCTTTACAGTGGTCTTCTCTCTCGAATAGATATATCTACATATAAATTAATTAGGTGCCTTCGAAGTGCTGCTAGTTGAATATTAAAATGAAACATCTGCTTTCACTGCCCATTTGTACTGAGGAGCACGTTGTAATGCCAGGTTATTGTAATGCCAGGTTATTGTAGTTTATATGCTAGCCATGTACAAAAACAATTACTTTCAAATGAAGCTGACATCATTTGCCCTCCTGTACTGGAGCTGTTCATCAGATGTCTTACCTCTGCCATGTATCACTTGATTCTCTCTGAATTAATCTGCTGGGTCATGAAACCTGCTCATTTTCAATTTTTAGGAGATTGTTACCTTTTTTTAACCCTCTTCCATACTCTTCAAATGACTTTAGAGTCTTACTCACAGCTAAACAGCAGAATAGATTAACTTACCACCTCAGAACAAAAAACAAAGTTGGAGAAACTGGATTTACTTTGGCAAAAACATAACCTTGCAAACCTTTTTGGAGCAGACAACATCCTTTTGCTTCGTGCTTGCCTACAACAAAGGGACTTTGGTCTATGGCTGGACTTGCAGATGCCATCTTAATACATGGTAAAAATATACAAGGGAAATTAATTCAAGCCTTACTTGGGAGAAGGTGAAAATGGATTTATGCATACGTGCATACAAACAAGATAAGCCCCAGGTGAAACAGAAGGCAGAACAAAAGAGAAAATAAAGAAATGCAGCCATGCAACCAGTCCCTTGAACACCCTCCTTCTCCCAGGTTCACTGGGCGGTCATGCTGAGGTCTCCCACCCATTCCTCACCAGGTACATCACTCCTGCTCTCCCTCACCTATGTCACCATTACAAAATTAAATTTTGCTTGAACACTGGAAAAATCTGGAGACAGCCCTAGTACATATATGCATGCCTAGGACTACTTTTAGGATTTAAAAAAAAATTCCAAGTTTTGTGGCATCGCTAAAACTGCTGCAAGAAGACAGTACAGCATTATGTTTAGGGGAAGAGACTGTTCAGTCTTTTTCCCCTTTCCAGCAGCAGCGCATGAGGTTATTAAAGATTTACTTCTTCAAGCTCCAGTCCCAGGTTACAATTAACATCCTGAGCCGCAGGAGCTTTTCAAAAGCTATAAATTTTACCTAGGGTGCAGCAGCTTACTCTTTGCCTTTATCCCACTTGGGCTAGTTATATTAAAAAGGAAGAAGTTAAGTTGGAAAGCAAAGATGTAGGGGGGGGGGATTTATCACAATGAAAAGGATTTAGCCCTGTAAATGAGTTTTCTCCAGCAGTTATCAGAAGCAGGAATAGCAGAGCCAGCACCCCTTGGTAGAGCTGCTAGACCAGAAAAGCCCGACAGCCCAACCCTACAGGGAGCTGTACACCAGAACAGCATATACAATCATAACCAGACACGACGGTGGGGATGGGAGGTCAAAGGAGAGCCCCATACAGCCTCGCCAGCTCTTTCACTCCTGCGTGCTCTCACACTGATCAAAAAAGCTGCATCATAGCAGAAATTCTGTTACATGGCCTAATAAATACTCCCCCCCCCCCCCTTTTTTAATCCCATTTTCATTCAGTTGGAGAAAGATTAACCAGAATGTGAGTCCTTCTACCTAAGCAGAGATATGGGGAGGAAAAAATAAACAACCCATATCAGAGCTGTGTGGTTTTACATGTTCTTCTTGTCTAATAGTAAGATTTAAATTTTGATTTGAACTTTAAAGAACATCCTGTTCCCTTGGGTAGCAGAGTTCAGCTGAAAGAACGCTTATCCATGCCGACTACTCTGCATACAGTTCTTCTGAGTAAGGATACCAGAAGGCTCTTTTTATAAAAGCCTAACGTCTCCCCCCCCACACACAATTTTCCAAGACATTTACACATGAAAACGTGAAGCTTCTTTGCACAGCTAGTACAAATTTTTTTCCAACAAAATAAGAGGTCTTTTTTCATGCTTACAAATCATCCACTGCTCTTTTAGCTTTAGAGGGACCACATCAGCAAAAATACTGCCAAACAGGTTACCTAGAAGCACACCCAGGTATTAGCGACAAACCTGCCCAGCAGCTCATCGTCACCTTTGCAAGGGACGGACCCAAAGAGCCCGCTCCATCCTTCAACTGGCAAAGGGAGGTGCTAAGCAACATTAGGCAACTTTGTCAGCGTAATTCATGGAACCCTACCTAACACAGTTAAGAATTACTACACAGTAAGACCTTGCGGTAATTTTACAAACAGCCAGAGCAACTGAATAGCTTTATACACAGAAAGCAAAACACGATAACCTGTGGGAAGGGAGCACGAGGGACGCGCCTCTGCAGCACTGCTGCCTTCCTCCTCCCCCCACCAGAGAATCCTTACGGAATTTAAGTCACATCACTCAGCACATTGCAGATAGAACAGGGCTAATACCAGGACACAGGTCCTTCAGGATAACTGGCTGCATGCAGAGTCACCAGATTTAACACATTTAACGTGATAAAAATCCCTGGCAGAGATGGACTCGAAGCAGGACTAATTAGGATACTCATTTCAGGGGCTCTTAACATTAAACGTTGAGGACCCATGAATTTCCTAGCCACAGCAATACATTAACGTTCTTTTGCTTGTTCTTTTTTACTTCCACGAGCACAGATTCATGATGAACAGACGTTTCATCAGACAATACTGTGGAAAGCTAATGGAGGTGGAGGGGGGATAAAGGAGCACAGTAGCTGCTCCCTCCTCTGTAAACTGGCAATCCACACTGTCCTGGTGAACCAAAACCACCAGCGAGGAGCTGGGAATTAGAGAAAATACCATGAAGCAGGTAAGCAGTCTCCTGTCCTGGCAGTTGTTCCTTTTGGCCTGCAACCCCACCGCCTTCCTGATATAAATCTGTGAATGCAAGCAGATCTCTCATGAAAGGGATCCTGCCTCAGTCCATTCCTGAGTAAAGAGTTTCTGTGACAATAATAATAATATTATTGCACTCCGGATAGCTCACCATGTTTAGATTAACTGATCTAGCCCCGGGGCTTTCAAGAAAGCCCTTTAAATTCCATTTGGGATGCCCTTCTCCAGATCTCAGTTATTATCAAAATAATGAAACTCAAATTCCAAAAGAAACAACTGGTCAGAGCTGTTATCTGGAACTTCAGCTCTGAGCCGCACCAAAGCCATTTATCAGCATCTCACAACTAGACCAACAGGCGAAGTTTTGACCTCTAGGACAAGGATTCAGAGGAGGATTATACTGCAGAGAAACTCTTACCTGCCTTCCCAAATTCAACCATCCTTTTCCCTGAGGTGTGTTTGTCCATGCAGGAGCTTCTGGCTGTGATGTGAACCTGCTCACATTGAGTTTCCTCACATTGAGTTCCGCACAGCCACCCCATCACACCCCAATTACCACAGGCTTCTCCATTTAACCTCGTTAGGGTGCCAGTGTTAACAAGTTCAACCTGTGCTTGCTCTTGGCACAAATCCATTTGTGTAGCCATTTCTGTAATACCTTGGGTGGTCACAGTTCTTAGTACGAGTAAGAAATAGTGTGGTGAAAAATCTGGTGCTGTAATTAAAAAATAGCCTAAAATGGAGAAATATGTACCTGCTCCTTCTGAATTCTGTAGGAACATGACCCAGCCTCATGATTTTGAAGGTTTTTTCCTTTTTTTTTTTTAAAGGGCTTGCTGATTCTATACTTCATTTGCAAGGCCTGGAGGTAAATAACTGCTATTAAGTAGGTCTTGAAGTGTTTAACCTCATGACTATTCCACTCAGTGAGCACAGGAAGAGAAGGAATGCACCTCAGGCCCTCTGTAACAACACACGATGCAAGTTTCTCCTACTGACTTCAGCCAGAGCACAGGTGTTCAGCATCTCAAAATTCAAGGGTTTGTGCAGTCTAAACCCATGACCCCATAAACCTTCATCCAGCCAGAAACACCTGACATACCCTGCTAATATTTTGCTGGGTAAAAACTTCAGAATAAGGCATAAGTACAGATGATTAATGAAATGCAGAACTCCTTGAAATACTTTTAAAACTCCCATGCATTCATGAAATTGTTTGACAGAAAATAAATATATATATCCGAGTTCTTTAGAGTGACCTCGCTTCTGCTACAACACCTGCATGCAAGTGTATGCTCCAGCAATTAATGATGCTTATAAATGCTATGATACCACTCTGTGCAGGGACTAGCATTTGATATTTATGAAGTCTTAAGTAATTTTGCCTAATAAAGTTAATGAAGTATATGTTAGTAGCTGGAGTACATCAATCTCTCCTCTTTTATCACCACAATATATATATGTATATAAAATCATCACCATAAAAATTTACTAAACTCAATTTTTGCAAGTTTTCTTCCCTAACGCTTCTTACTGCGCTGGTCTCTGGAAGTGCATGGGCACTTACATAGTAAAATGTATCTGTAATTGGTATCGCCATGTGCTTCACAGAAAC
The DNA here is from genome assembly GCF_000737465.1 of Haliaeetus leucocephalus. Lineage (NCBI taxonomy): Eukaryota > Metazoa > Chordata > Aves > Accipitriformes > Accipitridae > Haliaeetus > Haliaeetus leucocephalus. The sequence continues at coordinate 6,134,008 of NW_010973082.1, forward strand.
GTGCACGCTGGCGATGTCCTTGAGAGCAAAGGATCATTTGCTATCAAAATGCAGGGGAGAAAACTAATGAAGCAACGACATACTCATCAGGAACATAATCTAACTGTGAAGTAGCCCGATTAAAAATACTGGCTAACTTTGCACAGACTTAAAACTGTTATGAGTGTTACAGCAATTACGTGCCTCATATCTTTAGATTAAGAATGCTGGCTGAGCTAGAGATTTACTGCAATCTTTTTTTAGGGTCTTCTCCCAGTCTGCCTGAAAGCAAGGAAGAGGTTCCCAGAGGATGGATTGGGGAAAAGGCAGAAAAGCTCAGAAGAAAAAGAACAACTTGGGAATTTTGGGACTCGCTAAAGCACCAGACTAGAGCAGCCATAGACCTCACAGCTCTTACTGAAGTGGTAAGCTGGACTTACACCCAGAATCACACCAGACCTGTACTACCAGCTTTCTATCACTCATTAGCCAGACTGCTAAAATACTGATTGCCAGAGACACCTAGTGCCTGGAAATCTTGCAACATGTAAGCAGCAGAAGAAAAACGAGGTTTCCCCTCCCCTTGAGCATCTTCCCCCCATTGAAGGTACAACGCATCGACAGCTGAGCAGTAATCTTCTCCTCGTCTCACCAGTCCTTTAACAGTCCTGGAGTCTCCTTGCATAGAAAAGCATCCAAGTAACATCCCCTCGCATCCAACCAGGATAACAGAAGCTCTTTCACGGCAAAAGCAAAGGCTGCTTGTACTTGCTGAGCCGTGCGAGGAGCGCTTGGCCGGGCTGCCAGCGACTGCCTGCCAGGCAGCCGTGCCCCACGGTGGGCACAGGCGGCAGGAGGAGCTGGGGTTCCCCTTCTCGCAGAGCCCTTCAGCAGAAACACATTAATTACTATAGTTAAAAGTTAGTAACATCTTCCAGAACTGGGAAAGTGGGATACCAGAGGCCTGACCTGTTCATTAATTTATCGTGCGTGCTTCACCTTCATTTGTTCTTGGCAATGTTGTGCATAAGCACACACAGGTTTCTGAGCTGAAAACTCGCCTGAAAATGTTGGATTTACTCTATGCAACTAAAATACCAAATCAGCTAAGCCAGCTTCAGAGATTCACATCCTTTCAGAGCTCAAACACCCACTCGTTTATTATTCTATTTGGAAAATCTTACATGGTACTCAGTTCTTCTCCCTCTGGGAGAAATCAGCATATGGCAAAAGCAGGAGTAAAGCATTAAACGCATTCAAGTGAAGTTCTGTTCCACTGTTTTAATTGCTCTGAGGTGAAGACATGATTTGCTGGAGGATATATTCAAACAAATAAGTGAGTTACTATGGCTGTTAGTTTTAAAGGTGTGCCCCAAAAATGCAGTTTCCAGAGATGTATCTCAGCTTTTCTGGATAGAGCTAGGAGTGTACCAAATGAACTGCACGATTCTGCATGTATTGTTTACTAAGACACCCTGAGTCCAGATAAGCAAAATAGCATTAAGTAACTATTTCAGCAATAGATACAATGCTGACTGCATGTTGCTGAACACTTTTTTCAATTTGTCGTTCGAGTCTTGTGCAATGCATAGATGTAGCCTGTAGAAATCACCACAGATTAAAACTGCCATAGATGATTTCTTCTAAACTTTTTGGTAACTGCTGGTTAATCTTTCTACTGTTAAGTATGTCACAGCCCCTAAATATCACACCTACCCCTAACATCACTGGAATTCACTTTATGGACAAGGAACCAGACAGCTAATATAAAAGGTAGTCTCCTTCAGGCTTTGTGTAAAAATTTACTTCTCAGGGATTTGCGGGTGGGGTTTATTCCCTCTCTCTTAAAGGCTTTATTTAATGTCTTTCCTACAGAGTAAAGACAGATGGTAACACAAAATGTTTAGGACCTTAGACAACATTCACAGTGTAAGAGCAGCTCTGGCATTATTAGCCATGCAGACAGCAGGATCTTTATGTAAGTTTATAATAAAGGTAATTATTTTTACATGGCCCTGACCATAGCCAACTTTATTGCACCTATTTTTTTCCACAAGGCCCCCCTCCTTTCCACATTGCTGGATTACACCTTTGTCTGTATCCATAAGAGCCACAAGAACCTAAGAATTTTTGTGCAAGATTGAATTTTCTGCAACAATCTGAACTTTTGTAAGATAAGTATCTTTCTGCAGAAACCTGCCAAAGCTGACAGGTTAGTCAGAAATACTGATAACAATGTCAGTTCCCACAGAACTAGTATTCTTCACAAAAATCTAAATGCTGTATTCATCAGCAGAGTCACTTTTAAGTATCTGAGGAAGGAGAACAGATTGGAGAATGAATGAAACACCTTAAGTATCATTCAAGAACTGCAAGCCAGTAAAAAAAGGAAATAGCAGGCATGCATGCAAGAACAGAACAACGCACAGTTTTCAAAGAGACAAGCTAATTTAGTGTTTTAAAAAAAAAAGACAGGAAATCGAGAAACTAAGCTGAAAGTCCCAGTTTTGAGTCAGCATGTAATTTATTTCCCCTCTGTACCTCTTACCCCCACCACTGAGATGAGCCCAATATTACTTATTCTGCATGATTCCTTGCCTTAATAAAGCCCTTCTGGATCTTCAAATTGAAGGGGCTGCAGGTACAGATTATTACAATGAAAGAATACATTAACATTTTTCCATAACTTAGTCCTGCTGGGCTTCAGGACACTCATTTGAGTTACACAGTGCCTTCACTTTAAGACTATCAAGTGGACATTGTACCTGCACTAAGTACAAATTGCTATTATGTTAAGCACAGTAGGATGAGTTTTAAGCAAAATACTGGTTTCTTTTCTGACCACAGTAATCTGCACCTTTGCTAGTCTGTGCCTATCAACGCCTTTTATTCAAACACCTTGAGGAATGTTAGAAGCACAGATTCAGCTTCACAACACTCCTAGCAGATAAGTGTGCAGCTGCAGCATTTCTTCAAAAGCTACAGTAAAATACATAATCTCCATCCTACCATGGAAAAGGGTACTGTTTATAGTCCTGAATTTCAAAACGGCTTTCCAATCTCCAACAGCTCAGATGTACCCCTAAGTTACATAGGTCTGTTTGGGAAGCTTAGCTATGTAAAATGTAAAACTTTTGATTGACCCCATTATAATCTATGTATTACTGAATTCCTCAGTATCTTGAGTAAAGCACTGCTATCAAGGCTGCTGTCACACATGACTTAAACCAGGAATAAGAGTCACAAAAAAAGTCTTCCACTCCGCTGGAAACAGCATTCTGTCTTGGCTTTTTCTGTAACTGAAACCTGCACACTTGAGGGATCCCAAGTACAGCCTCTATTCTTTTCCACAATTACACTAGAATAAGTCATTACATCCAGCTATAATAGGTCAAGACAAATTTAGGGATAGAAAACCAGCATTGTTCAATCAAACAATGTTCTTTTTTTCAAGAAAGAAAACTTTAACTGGAGATTTGCTCAATGTCAGCCAAATATCTGTCCATAATACTCAATCTTTTACAGTAATTAATCTTAATTGGTACACATCACTTTATTCTATAGCTTCATCTCAATATGTGGTATAATACATACCTGAAATACTCCAGCACCAAGTGGCTTGAGAGCTGACAGCCCATGAATTACTCTGTAGTTATTACAAGCAGCTTGGGGGCCTGACTCTGCTAGGTAAATTTATGCAGATGAAAGGCTGGTTTGCCTTAATATAGACAAATACTTTTATAAGCAATAATGGCTGTTACATACAAAATTAACTTACACAAATTTGTCTCTTATTTGTGAATCCCATGTCATCTTCCTATTATATTTACCCAACCACTTCTTGGGTGTCCTCAATTAAATGTAACCTTGAATTTCCTATTATCAAAGACTTTTCCTTTCATTTCCAAACTACAATCACTTTATCCCACAGTATACTGATCTTCCCTCTAGCTTACCCTTATTGAACTGAAGCTTACTGCAGTTAGGACAGAGTGGTAACAATTGTCCCATAGTGTAACAGATACTTGTATTTTGTTAAGAATGACTCTTAGCAGTACAAATTCAATATCCTGCAGAATTCACACAAGGAATCGGTGCAAAGTGTTATTGATTAACAAGGCAAAATTTTTTTCTTCTGCAACCTAGTTTGTATCTTCCAGCCTACATAAAAACTTCTTCAGTAAGCTGAACTGCTATCTCCAGAATCTAATCCCTGTGTGCAGAAAAAGGTAGTTTGCATGGTGTCCCAGATCCACTGAAGTCTGTTAGCGCGCACAGAAGCATGGCTGTGATTGCAGTCATGTGTAACATGTCTGTACAAATGAAGGACAACATTCTCCAAGGAAGCACAATGCAGCTATGGAGTACAGTGAAACTCAGAACAAGCTGTTGCTGCTACAACACATTCATTAGAGAAGCTACAGAAGAAAAAATCCATGGCTTCGTTATTTCATTCTTAATGCAATTCTCCCAGTACATCAGGGCTGGTAGTTTTTCACCAAGTAACTGAAACAATCTCATGAACAGCAGGATGCTGAGGTTATGAGTGATTATACAAGTTTTTGAACAATTATCTTTGAATTCCAAGTACTCAAAACACCTTTTCTCTTCCAGTAACTTAGAAATCTGCATCCAAAGCTTAAAACAAAGATTAAAGAGAAATAAAGAACCCTTGTGCTTAAGCATGTTTATTTCAGCATGTGATGCAGAGCCTTCACTCAACACTACACTGCATCAGGATTTGCAGACAGAAGTTACTCAGTCTTCATAAAATGGATGCGTCTTCAAAGATCCCGAATTGGAAGTTCAACTTCCCTCAGCTCCTAGCCACATAAATCTGCTAAAAACATTTTGATAGGCTTAATTTCTGAAGTCAGTCTCAATTCAGTGTAAACTGACTGAAAATACAATAGAATATACACTAAATCCATAATAAATACAGACCCCCGATCTTCTGACAAGGCAGAATAACAACAGGGGGTAGCAATGATAAGTAAGGGCTCCTGCATCACGTTTCCAAACTCCCCTCTGCTTTAACTCTTCCTCCCATCTGTTTAAGCGTAATAAAACATTCAATATTGCACACACAAAATGGAAATCTCATGTGGCAGGCAATCTTATGTGCAAAATATAACACTATGAAGACTGAGATCTCAGGCACGCTTTACAATATCCATTATGAAAACCAAATCATATTGCAGCCATTTCCAAGTGTCTGATCAGCTTATAAGATTTCATTCTGCTTAAGGGGTCTCAAAGTAATTTAATAAGATGTATAACTTGCATAGTTTTAATCATTGGAAGAAAGTACTCAGGTGCAGACTGCCTCAGTGAAAGTGTCCCAAAATGGGTTAGACTGTATTGCCATCTTACTGTGACACAAACAGGGGACAAAAACATCCGAGTACCCAAGAGATGTTTTGTTCCAGAAAAAAAAAAGAAAATCGTTGTTCCATGGTTTCAACAGAAGAAATCCAAACAATGACAGTAACGTGTCATTAAGTGCCCAGTACATTGCTGCTGCTAGTTATCCAAAAGGAAATGCAGCATAAATACAGCAGAATTCAGTGCAAGAGTAAGCGATGGTGCTGTGTATTAGATACCAGCTAGACTCCTGGAGGTACTGGAGAGCAGTAACTGAGGATTTTACCGTGCACAGACTTATTTCAGACATCCTCCAGAAGAGCTCTGTATCCTCCCCCTATAGCTTACAAATTCTAGCAAAAAAAGGGATTTAGAGGATCACCAGAGATCTTCAAATACTTAGGAGAGAAACCAGCTTCTTTCCAAGGTGTGCTATGACTGCCACATCCACTAGATGGGTTCAGCACTACATCCAAAGAGGAGAATCCAATTTTCTGTCTGATCACCAAGCATTTGGAAAAATCATGTAGCAGTTGAAACAGTTCCACATGGAAGAGACTAACAAAACAATTTCAAGAGCAGAAATCCTGGATATTGAGTGAGACACAGGAGGGGAAAAAAAAAATATCATTCGGCCCTTTAAGAATTTGCTAAACCACAAACACAGCTCTCAAACAGGAGCAAGGTCAAACAGCAGAATCAAGACAGACTTAGTAGCAAACCCAATAATCTTCTAAATAACCAGTGTTACTCTAACATCTAGTCAGTTGTTTTTTTCTTGGAGGTTTCCTTTTCTAAGCACTAACCAGACTAATTCTCTTTAGCTTGCAAAATCGGACAAGATCACAGCCTGAAGGGGAAAGGCTGCGGTGATAAATATTTAATGGCCTACATCAATAAAATTTATTTTGCCAAGGAGAATGGAAGGAGAGGAAAAGCAAAGAAATAATTCATTAAAAGAACTTCAGCTTAGCAATGCCAAAAAAAAAGCCATGCTAGGGAAAAAGGAATTAAACACAAAGAGGTTTTAAATAGGTCAAAAGCTTAAGTACTCTTAACATGTGGCAAACTGACAGCTGAGTTTTTCAGAATTAGTACAGTGATAAGTATACTTAATGTAATTCATCACATTGCAAATAAATATGCCTGGACACACTAGGAACAGTTTCAACTTCTTGCAATACTTCACATCATCCAACCTTTAAGACCTGCTTAGTACATGAAAGCATCATTGCTCAAAACCCATTAAGAAATGCAACAAGCACCTTGAGGTTTCCTTTATTTCTCAAGGCCAAAGTCTTCCCTATTTTATATTGGATGGGACAGCAAGTTATGTTTTCCAGAAGACAAAAAAGCAACAGCAAGGATTAAGATATTTAGTACAAAGTTTAAACATTCTTGTACTGCAGTGCACCCCATAACTCAGTGTAGAGCTTAATATTTGCAACTTCTATCATAGAATTTGCAAAAAGAAATGTTTAATCTCTCCTTCCTTCCTGCCACTATTCAAAATCACTTGCAGTGATACAAGAGTATACAGCACCTCAGTATGTCTTGTAACACCTTTCCCATTCACCCTCCTGTTCCATCCAATCTGGACCTCTTACAACCAGAAGTCAGCAGGATGGGCAAGGTAGAACATCAGAAACAGTCGTGTTTATGCTAACTAAACAAGTCCGGGAACCCATTAATTCTCAAGTTCTAATTCTAGATCTGCCAATGACTTGTTATATGGCTGAGTCACTGGATTTGTTGGTTTGGGGTTTTTTTAATGGTAAAGTGAGGAAGCACATACTGTGCAAAGAGCGGCACACTCTCAGCACGTGCAGATTAAATCATATTAAAATACTTCACAGCTACTTCAGTGAGATTTGGTAAAAGACTAAATATGTTTAAACCCCTACCTTTTTAGAAGTCTTTGATTTAAAAAGATTTAATAGTTTAGTGGATGAAGTCACATTACTCAAACCTCCCTATTGGTGAAATGCAGACATGATTAAAAGGCAAATTGTGTCGATAACCACAACCAAAACCTCGCTCTGCAGCAGTGCTGTCACAGGACAAACTGTTCAGCAACATGAAGCAGACAAGTCTCCAAATAAGTGATGAAGTGCTGCCCTCTAGTGAAGGCATAAACCAGTTTCAGCATCTAGATTTTTGAAATTCAACAAAATTTCAGTCCCAGCCAGATTTTAGCTAGATTTGTTTGTTACAGAGGAATCCTACAGCAAGCATCTTAATAAAGCCTGCTTATGATATAATTTTACTCTTCCATACTAGGGTTTTTAGTTTAGGTTTAGCACTGCAATAAGGTTAAACACTGTAGTCAATTAAACACCCCCAGAGCATATTCTGCTCTTTCCCCTGATGTGCGAAATCAAGTTCTCATCTTACGATGAATCACTGCGAAAGACATTTTAAAAACCCATTACAGCAGAAAACACAATTAATTTTTTTTTAAAACAGTATGACAGGAATTTAACAACAGGCTCATATATTTAAAATTTTTGAGAGGGTTCTAGAATTAGCTTTTTCTCATGCTCAGAGTACCTCTTCCGTAATGCCACTTTCACTGAAGGCTTAATGACTTCACTACTGGTTATTGGAGCACCTTGGCTCATGATGTAACTGCCCAAAAAGCTCCCTCACATGAAGCAGACAGATATATTGTCACAATTTACTCTCAAAGCAGGGTTTTTATTGTAGCAGATTCCTAATAAACTTTTCATTCATGTATTTAAAAAGAAAGAGGTGGCCACTTCAGGAACAAAGCCATCAGCTGTGCAGTATTTGGCATCAGATGAAGAACCAGCAACAACAGCTGTAAAGCAGTCCTTGCTAGGTGACCCTAATGGTATCAGGATTTCACAACTGATTTAAAAACTGAGTACTCAGGACCCCTTGCTTTCACAGGAAGGTAAGAATGGCATCTTCCTTAAGAATTAAAACCACATTACATACAGTTGTTTGAGACACATCAGAGGCAGTAAGCACAACTGAAGGTAGTGTTTCTCACTTTTTGGTTTAGGCTATCTTTAAAGCTATAGCTGGCCCATTAAGTTGGGCTGAACTACAACACCTGCATCAACAGGGTTTCAGGTTAATTTGCTCCTCCAGCCAGCAACATGCTGTTCCAACCCAGCCTCACATGGACCTGGCTGACGGAAAAGCTGAAGCTAAACACATGGAGCAGAGGTTACAGTTTACACAAAACTGATGTTTTTTGTTTCAGCATTGGAATACTTCATATGCTCATAATAACTAAAAACTTTTAAGAATTTCTTGAAGACATTAGCTTGAATGCCAACCATTAAAATCTACTTAGTCATTTGCTTACACAAAAGATTGGAAAAAGTTGAAACAACTTGCCTGGAAACTTATCAGGTACATTTATTAAGGAACAACATTCAAACACGTAGATGTTGCATTAATATTTTTGAACTTCCATATAAAATAAAAAAACTTGTTTGATTTTGCCAGCATACTTGTATCTGCAGGTTACAACACCTGGGGAAAGATCAGTAGAGAGAATTTTGTTAGTATCTTCCAAACATTTAGCCATCACAAAATTATATTGAAGCTTAATATGCAGAAGACATACCTGCTTTCAGTCTGAATGAGTTTAGCTTCCAATCATTAATACATTTTGAGTCAAACAGAACTATTGTATTACTGTCAAGGCTATGGGTCTTTCCAGAGGTTAAAGCATACAATAAAATCATATCTGCACACAAGCTACACTTCAAACTTCAGTAATTTATGTAACCTACATTTGAAATTACACAGACTTGTGTGGGCTCACTTACATGACTTCATAACAGGATCAAGCCAAGTATCTGCCAGCCTACAGCTGTTTTTAACAACACTGCCTATGAGTTTGATTTAAATATATTCAGATTTTTAGAACTGCTGTCAACAGGACCGAGCAGAAGTTTAGTTGAACTACCTACTCCCTGTAAGCATATTATTAGAAAAGCTGAGATTGACAAGACAAGCCTTACTCTTGCCCATCATGTGGGGCCTACTATATATGAGTGATCCAGACAGAACAATTTCAGATTCACAGTATTAAGAACTTCTTGTTGCCATCTATAAAGAGGTGGAGGTAGCAAAATGAAAATAAGGTTACTCAAGACAATGTTGTCAAGAGTTCTAGTGATATTTTTACCTCAGTTACTGGTCCATTTTCTCCTGTATCTTCTTTTAAAAATCTGAATAATGTTTCAGCCTGAAAGAAAAAAAAAAGGTTGAGAAAGATGTAAAACTCTTCAGTAACCTGTTGAGTGACCACCACAAAGAAGGAACAACTATTCAGTAGTGTCACTTTGAGTATTCTTAGCTGATCTGAAACACAGGTGTAGCAAAAGATAGCAATCATCCACATGCTATATTTACTTGAAGTGCCATTATAATATGCAGTTCAAGTTCAAATAAAGGACAAATCACAAGATTTAGTCACATTTTTACAGACGTGCTTGGGAGTCCTTTTGTAAACTCTCCCTGTCAGACTTCATAAATCATTAAAGTCTCACATTAGAAATACAAAGTTTTTCAAGGATCACATAAAGTTACTCAGTTTAAAAAAAGAAATATTCCTGCTCTGAGTTATTAACGCTCCTTACCCCTGACCACACCAGCAGGAAAAAAAACCCCAAAATCCAAACCCACACCACTTCTCCCTTCTCACAAAAAGGCTAGAGTTAAGCTTATGCTAATCAGACATCAACCACTGAGTTTGAGTTCCACATGAAAAATAGGATTTTAAAATCTAATTGTAAGCTAGCAATGTCCTCACGATAAACCATGAGGTCTTCCCACACGCACTATCCAGCATGCGCAGCAAGCCTTCAAACCTCGCTGAGCCTGAGCTCTAATCGCAGGATCACAGAATGGCTGAGGTCAGAAAGGACCTCTGGAGGTCATCTGGTCCAACCCTCCCCACTGAAAGCAGGGCCACCCAGAGACAGCTGCCCTGCACCATGTCCAGACAGCTTTTGAGTATCTCCAAGGATGGAGTCTCCACAACCTCTCTGAACAATCTGTGCCAGTATTCAGTCACCCTCTCTCCAAAGTTCCTATTCATCCTGCCTTTACAACTAGAACAAACCCATGCCAGATACAGATGTTAACACTGAAACACAGATCTTTCAATCCTCTGAACCTGTTTTTTTTAATGGGGAGAACATCCAGTATCTGGCTGTTTACATCCTATTTCTTTCAGAAAAGGACAATGACAGTTTTGACAGGGATGTCTGCAGCAATGTATATTTTATAATCAGCCAATAAACAATGCTGCTTCTCCAGAAGGGGAAGCCAGCTCTGCACTCAATTAAGTCATCAGGTGAAATTCAGATCACAAAGTCAAACCTTATCATTTCCCAGTCATCTGCCCCATCTTACAGAATATAAACACATTATCTGGGATGAATGAACCTAACTTAGTACATACCTAAATAACAAAGCTTTGCCTTTGTTATTTGCTACAGAGAAAAAACCACTTCTGGGAGAAAAGTCCATAGATTGAGTAAGATAAATCTGTTTTCTTCTGAACACCGGAAAGTTTGAGAATACCGTATATGAAGGAATGTGTACCTATTGAGAAATAGGTCATTAGTTACAACAATTAGGAAAAAGCCAGTAAAATTCAAATTAAAGTACAAATTTAAAAATTGAAGATGAATGTTAAGTTCAAATGTTCAGTTATATTCCTATCCTACACCATTATATAGAGTCCTACTGGAGAAAAGGTGCAGGGAACACACTACAAAGCCAGTTACTGCAACTCATTTTTAAGTATTTGTATCTACGCAGTAAAAATAGGCTTCCAAACCCTCAGATTAATTCAATAGTTCCACTATTGGCCAGAATTCTGACAAGGCTGGCAAAATTCTGAATAAGCTAGGAAAAACACTACATAGTAAGACCGTTACAGTTAACACCTGCTGAAAATTCTTATTTGTTGCTGAGTCATATTTACAGCCCTGAAATAAGGGCATTTTTAGAAAGAGAAAAACAAAAGGTAAACTAGACCATAAGATGTTATTTTCAGAACAACTTCCCTGAAGAAAAACATTATTTTCTTATAAATGTACAGTATCTTGTACATGTCATGTATACATATCTGCTCAATATCACTTTTATTATGTCACCAGGAACATTTTTGATCAAGATACAAAAAAGCTTGTACTAAAGAAGCTGAACATACCAATTTGACAGCCTCATCCATTTCACGGGAAGCCACTGCCAAAATTTCCGTGGTGGGATTGAAGGTCACACATGTAGCAGATGTAACTAGGTTCATTATGGCTTTAACTGGTTTAGGACGGTTTTCTTTGAGACAGACATCAGTAGTATACAAATTTACAACTCCAGAAGCTGAACTAAAAAAAGAAATTAACAAAGACTATACCGAGAAGTTAACATCTACAGTACATACTACCTTGTTATCTATTGCCACCATTCAATGAAAAATGTAATTTCCAATTATTTACTGGAGTTTGTAACAATATTTTGTTTGGAGCTTGATTTTAATTTGGAGTTTATAACAGTATTTAGTGGAGGGTTATTTTTTCTTATTTATATATGTCACACACTTAACTGTGGAGAGCCTTGATAAGCCCATCTCCTACACAGAATGGATTCAAAGCAATGAGAGCTTGCTATCAAAAGATTCTGAAATAGTTTCAAGCTTTTTTTTTTATACACTGTAGAGTAAGTCCACTTAAAAATCCTCTTCTAGAGCTAAGAAAATGCATGCTCTACTTAAGTATTTGCTAGTCTCATTTAAATGAACTGCTACTCTAGCTCAAGTTGTATCTTGGTAAGTATATTTGGAGAAACACTTTCAAGCTTGTGACTGAGTCGAGGCATCTTTTCAAAGGCTAACACGCTATCTTGTAGGAGCCAAATTAGGAATATAGGAAAGAGAACTAGAAAAGGGGGAACACCCTGAATCAACATTGGTACTATAGAATTTGTGATTTCAGTCAGTATGATTCAAAAATTAACTGCTAAACCCATATATTACAACAGTAATACATTAGGAGTGATACCAGCTGGTATTAAATGTATTATGGTATTTTAGATATACACAGAACAAATTAAGTTATCATCATAAAACAGGCAATATTCATCTATTCACCTCTACTCTAACCTTATTAAAACCAAACTTATTCCACGTTCCTACACTCTCACCAGCCACCACTAAGGTTTACTGAAGAGCTTCAAAATGAGATAGGAAGTAGTTGTCAAATCCAAGTCACTTACCCACATGCCACATACTGATTATTTTTTGAAATGGCGATGCACTTGCCTTCCAAAGAACCTTCATCTTCAAATTTATGTAGACACTTTCTGCTTCTCACATCCCAAATGAAAACTTCGCCTTCCTCTGGTTGCAGAATAAAGTAGAAGATTATAGAAACCATATATACAGAACACATTGTTTGTCTATTTTGTTAAAATAAATTTCATTAGATGACAACTATTAGCTCGTTTACAACTATCATATATAGGGTATTTTTAAAAAAACAACTAAAGGCATACTAAAATAGTTAACTCCATTCTTTAATGATTGATCACTTGGTTGTACTTTTATGCCAGATACTGGCATAACGTCTTTTAATTATCTTTGCAAAACAACAAATTACTTATAAAAACTTATGCAATTTAAACGGAATTACGATTAGTGCTGTTAGAGTACTTACTTGAATAGCTATATATTTTACTGCTGTCTGGAGTGAAAGCAGATGCAGTGCATCTTCCATTTACCTTCATAGTGCTAATCAGTTCCTTGGTCTATAGGATGAAGAACAACAATGGCGACAATGATTCTACCAAAAATCTGTAGTAAAGTTGTTTCCATACTCCTGTCCCACAAAAATCTTAAGTTAGCTACACTGACATTAAAAGAACAGCATCAACATTTTCAGTGCCTATGGACCAGAGCACAAGCGATGCTCATGAGTCCATGACCAATTTATTATTGCACAACTACAGCTAGTTCAATAAACATTCATTTGCTCCCTCACTGAAGGGTCTTCATCATATAACAGAACTGAACTTTCTTTTTAAAAAGTATTTTTCCTAGAAAAAGTTTAAAACAAATCCAGCTGACATCATATGGCACTTTTAAATGTAACTGAAAAAATTCTATATGCATTATGAATCACAGTAGATGGCATGATTCATGAACACGGTACACCAGCACACACTAGCGCTATTCCCAAAAAAGCAGCCCTATATTCCTTCCACCCTCAGATGCTCATTTCCGTGCCGAGGCCATTCCTTTTGCTAGCACAGTGTGCAATCAGCCAAAATATAACATCCACATATAACTTTTTCCAGTGACAGCTTAAAAACCCATGAAACTCTGGCCTTAGTGCCACCAGTCCCAAAGAGAACTGCATAGTCAGAAAGAATTCTCAGACACCCCAAAATAATTTTTTACCGCTAAAGTTAGTTGATTCAGCAGCTCATTTTTGAAGGCTGTCATGGTATGTGTCACATCTTTCTTTCAACTGAAAACTAGATTGCTTTTCAGATTAAATATAAACAAGCAGATTCAAAAGGAAAAAGGTACAAAGAAACTGAAGCTACATGAACCATGAAGATAAACTACCTTCATTGACAACAAGTGAAGGTAACCTGAAGTTCCAGTTAGAAGCATAAATGATCCATCTGGAGAGACTTCAAAGTCTCTGAGAAATCTTTCCTCCACACCTTTAAAAAAAGATCAAGAACTTCAAATTGGCATAATTTATTCTTCTTCCTCAACATTCAGAGGTATGATGAATATGAATAAGACATGACACCACTTCAGCTTTTCATTTCTGTAATACACTGTCACAGTAAAGCTACAACTCAACCTCGTTTATGTATGACAATTAACTTTTAATATCCCAGACAAACTAAAGCTAAAAATATGACCTCCAACAATTCACTGCACTTCCTTTTAAAACAAATTCATATGCCATCTCTATTTGGAGACAGCTGCAACTATGCCCAGACACTTACAGCACTATAAAACATACCTCTTACTTTCTGTATAGGGATAATACTTCCACTCATCATGTCATACACAAAGAACATTTTATGGTGAGTACCAGTGGCTATAACTTGTTCTCCATCAACACTGAAACAAGCCTTATAAATTGGAAAACTCTCTAAATAGATGCTCTGTATTCTTGGATTCCTTATACCATCAACCTTCAAAAAAAACAGATTATCGTATTAAGGAACATACCAAATACTTTTACCTAGAAAATTCATATCAACTAGCCAGTACTAGAGACTTAAACAGTAAGAGGTACACCAGTTTGAAGCATTAATCTCTTCTTCTTTTCTCAATCTACAAATAACCTAGCTCTTGTCTTCTAAGCCTATATATGAGGCACTCCCAGCCTTCCCGGATATACTTCACACCTCTTACCCACCCCTGTCTTGCCCATGTTTTGTTCAAATAATCACTTCTATTGTGCTTTTCTAAACAGAAACATATGCTTCGCATTGTTCTTTCCTGCGGCCCTGTGGGAGTGTCAAATTCGACTTGTGTCTTTGACCTTTTCACCCATATTGGGCCACGTTGAAAGTTCCTAAATAGAGTTATGATCTTTAGTAGGAGTGTCCTAGGATGAGTAGCTTCCTGCTGCAGTAGCCTCTCCACCCCCAAAATGATTTCACAGCAATACTACAGTTTTAAATCAAAGTGGACTGCTCCCCACATTATAGGCTTTACAAACAACGTAAGAAAAAAAAAATCTCATTAGTCCTCCTCACTGCAAACCTTAAACCCAAACATTTTTAAAAACATATCTTCAACTAAAAGCTCTGATACAACTAAGTTTGCCTGTGCTCTGTAAGTGGTTGGTATAAAGTCACAGATGGAAATTTCTTCCAACAAGATGCCTTCAACCAAGCAAATTCCATTGTAACCACAGACATTACAACCCCTGTGAGCACACCATCACAGGAAGAGAGAAAAGAAAGTATATCATTCCAGTCTATCTCAGGTATACTTATAAAAAAGATTCCATATTAGTGGCCATTTACATAGTATAGATTTAAGTTCTTCACCTGAAAGAGTGACACAGATCGATCATGTCCAGCAGTCATGACTACTTGAGCAGATGGATGAAACTGCACAGTTGCCAGTCTTCCATTAGCAAGACGTTCCTGATTAGCAGGCAAGCAGGTCTTTATCTAGACGAAATATCAAGCCATTTAAAACAAAGTACAACTTGGGCATTTTTGCTTATGCTCATGAACAGCCAATTTAATAGCTCTTTATTCTACAAGTGCAAGATCTCAAACCCTATGATGAACTTTGAGACAGCAGGACATAAGGCAGAACATACACACACTAAGTTCAGCAAGTTGCTTCAATGCAGCAGTGTAGACACAAGATAAACTCGCTAACCTTTCTACTAACTTTGAACTTAGCCTACATAAGACACACTAAGATAGCGTAAGACACACTCATTTAAGACTGTCACTTCTCAAACACCACTTCAGTAGCCTCAAAGTTGTGGGAGAATTCCATCCTTCCTATGCAGAAATTAAAATCCTACTACAAGATACTACTTTAGAGTACATAAAAACTCTCATGTCAAACAATACATCTCAATTTATTGTTTCATGCTTTCATGGTGTGAACTATCCAATTTGTCCAACTATTTACTCTTTAGAGTTTTCAGCTACAGAAACAAAGAAAAAGTCCATATGATCACTAATTTTACCGCCCAAATAGCAAGAAAGAAGTCAAAGTGTGCATATGGGTCAAACTGAGGTGCCTTTACCTTCAAAATGCCTCTTGGCAGGGACTCTGAGTTTGACACAAAATTGCCAGTCCTGCATAGCAGATTATCATCTTCATCACTGTCACCTAAGACAAAGCACATTGAAAAGGGCAATTCCACAAACACTCCCACATCAAAACCTACAAATTCCTTACAGAAACAAATTAAACCAAAGCACACTGAAGGAAAGAAGGAAGAAAGCTGACTTATCCAGCATATACTGGATACTACTAGCAGATACTACTGAAACTGAGAAAACATAAAAAATAATTACTTTCTAAGAAACTAAATAGGGAAACACACAGAAACACTTATTAGAATAGTAACAGATTTATTTACTATCACTTGCAGTCCTTTTGGATTTCCTCCTGTTTTCTAAATCAGCCCAGGCAGGAACTCCTCCCATAGCTCGCTGAAACCTAGCAAGAGAAGGGTGAGAGGGGCAGGGGAACAACTTTTTTTAAAAAAAGTAATTTCCTTCTATGCATTAAGCACTTACAAGACATAGTCATGATTTTGCAACATTACTCACACTTAGAACACTATGCAAGTTTTTCTAAAATTCTACTCAGCTTTCTGTGTTTTGCTGACTTCCTGAGTGTGAAACTAAAGCCAAATCTATACCAAACATTAAAGCGCTGTGCTCTGGAGCCATACATGCTAATACCAAGACAACCCAAACAGATCTAAAGTTCTGCTTTGCCATCTGCCTACATTCACATTTCAGCTCATTCTTATACACCATACTGAGCTAGCATCTTCCATCACTCTCTTTACAAAGCAATGTATCACTATAAAAAATTTCTAATATAATTCTCTAGAGAACAAATTAGTTTGTGCACCTCTGCTAAAGCAAGTTTTAAACAAACTAGTTTAAACAATGCAAACGCACGTTTTATTTACTGTTCTCCATATTATTTTCAATTTAAAAATACTGTAAGAAGCATTAGCTTTAAAGAGACTAAATGAATACAGCGGGTGAAGAGGAAAGTAACTTTGAATGTCACATAAACGTATCTTATGTCATCTTAAAGTTCACCACAAAAACATTAATGAAACTTACTGTTCTTCAAGTCTTCTTTTTAGATTTTTCTTAGTAAGTGTCTTCTCAGCATCGCTTTTCATGAAATCCTTCCTATATCTATGGGTCATATCAACACTACACAGAAAAAACAGAACATGAAGATCATTCAAACTGAGGCCACTTACAGTCACTCTTAAGCGTGACACACAATTCCTACCTGCAAGCTTGAACTTACTTCTCCTCAGCTTCATCATCTTCATCCACCCAGGCTGGCTTTTTAGACAGGAGTTTACCTTTTGCTTCGTTTTCTACTTCCGAATCGCTGGAGTCTTTCTGGAGACTTCTCCTCTCTGTTGCATTAAGCTGAAAACAACCCAACAGACCATTTCAGGCCAGCCGCGGGCCGGTGCGGGGAGATGACAGACACGGCGGCGGGGACTAGGCAGGGGCAAGGAGCCAAAGCAAGCACCAGCCCCTGCTCGGGACTGCAGAACACGCCGCCTCCCCGCGCTCCGCTCCGGCGGGCCCGGGCCTCAGGAGAGGCCGTGGGGCGGGAGAGCCCGCCGGGCCCCGAGCCCTACCCGCCGAGGACCGGCCAGGCGCTGCAGCAGCTCATCCTCCTCCACGTTGAGGCTGTCACCGAACACCAGCTCCTCCAGCTCCCGCTCGCCGCCCGACCGGCGCGAGAGTGATTTCAAGTGCCGGGCCCGCCGAGCCGCCTCCTCCGCCGCCTGCTCAGCCGCCGCCCGCTCAGCTGCCGCTGCCGCTGCCGCCATCTCCGCCGCCTCCGCGCGCGGCCGGAGCTGCTTCGCTATTTTCTTCGTTTTCTTCATTTTCTTCTTTTTCTTGGCCGCTGCCGGGCCCGGCCGAGGCGCTCCCGCCGCCGGCTGCATGGCTCCCCGCCGGCCCGCCGCCCACCGGAACCGGAACGCGTGCTCGCTAACCACGTGACACCCCCTCTTATATCGGCTTCATTGCCCCGCCCCGCGGGCGTGATAGGCGCGCACCGCTGCCCCTCCTCAGCCCACGTGATCAGGCCACGCCCCCCGGGGCTCAAGACGCTTGCACGTGACCTCCTTTCTTTGCCTTCCTTCCCCCGCCCTCCTTCCCTCCCCCCCACCCCGCGTTCCACGTGACGCGGCCCACGGCTGGGCCGCTCCATTACGCTCCCGGCAGGATCCCCCTCCCCGTGTAACAACAAGCGCCCCTCACCGGCGGCCTAGCGCCCATCCTCTGCCCTCCACCATCCACCAAAAAGCAAACCGAGCGGCGTCGGGGGTTGCTTTTATCCCCCAACCTCTCCTGCGGCGCTGCGCCCCCCCCCTTTTCCGAATGGTTTCCCCCAGAGGGGGTACGGCGAGCGAGGAAGCCCCAAACAGCTGGGAGCCCAATGAGGGCGCGCGGTGGGCCGGGCGCCGCGCATGCGCAGAGGCGTTATGCTAATGTTGTTGATATTCCGGCGCAGGGAGTTGGGTTTCTTTCTCCGGCTGAGTGAGAGGCTGAACTTTCCAGGCCGCCTCCTGCCCCGCCGGGCCCGGCCCCTCACAGGGGGAGGCGGCAGGCGGAGGGGGCCGAGCCGAGGGGAGGGGGCAGAGGCAGCGGGCGTTCTCCTGCCCATGAGGGCCTGATGGAAAACACAAAGGACCTGGTGAGTTACCGCAGCCCGGGGGGGGGGACTGGTGGTGGGGTTGTAGG
>NW_010973082.1:6152875-6195329 GCF_000737465.1 Haliaeetus leucocephalus
ACGACACGCGTGGGGGAGCCGTGGGTGGGTGCTGGCAGCGCTGCGAAGCCTGTCACCCGCGGAGGAGCTGCGGGCACGTGGAGGCGGAGAGCGGCGGCTCCCCCTTTGTTGTGATCCCGTCTGCTGGCGGAGAGCTGCCCTCCCCCAGCCCCCCACCGGCCTCCTTGGGCTGGGTTGGGTTGGGGTTTTGTTTTGTTTGTTGTTCGGGGTTTTTTTCTTTTTTTTCCCTTCCTCCCCTTCTTCTTCCTGCCGGCAGTCAGGATCGGTAGTAAAAAGTTTCAGATTATCTCGTACTGAGCGATGCAGGCGTACTGGGATACGCTTCTCTTAGTGGTCCGCTGAAGTGCTGGGTTTTCAGCAACTTCCTCTTGGAGTTAAAGCCTTTAAGGTTTAGTTTTCCAGTCGTGCTCATTTTAAGTGCTGTAGAGTGTTCTTCAATATTAGCACTTCAAAAGCTTTGGATTCTTTGCATCCAGTTCCCCTTTCTGTGTAATTTTTATGACTGTTTATATTGTGACTTTGTTCTTGATGTGAGGAGCAGTAAACCTGTGAAACCAGTTTCACTTTCAGGTTGTTGCTGGAAATGTTTTAAAGTGTAGCAATTTCTGTCCAGTGTGGCTTTAAAAAAAAAAAAACAATCCTACTACAAAGCATATGCCGATTATGGTAGAAACTACTGTGTGTCAAAAAGTAATTCGTTTTAAAATAATGATTTAAAATGTGGGTGGTAGCCTTGTGACTTTTCACATCTAAAACCAGTTAAAACTGAAAGCTGCAGGGCAGTCTTCTGTATTTTAAATTAAAATTATTTTGCAGGTTGGAGAACCTGCATTTAACTTATTTGGTTTTTGTATTTGTTTATAACAGTCCGATTTTGACTTGTAAGGAATGGAATAAAAAGGCTGTGAGAGAGTCTAATCTGGAACATTAAATGGGAACTAAACCATTATATTCCTTTAAAAAGGCAATCAATAATAGTTTTTACTCGTTGCTTCTGCCTAGGGATCTTTTAGAGGAAGTATGTAATGTAAGCTGTAGGGAAATATAGCAGAGGTATATGCTTTCCTATGTGGAAGTTATTGTTTATGCCACAGGAATAGTTTAGGTGTTGTTCTTGAGAGTGTGTAGGCTTGTGCACGTGTAAAAGGATTGTAGACTGAAAGTAAGAACTCTCTTCATTGTTGTTCTCTATAAAGAGCTAGGTGACTGTGGCAGTAATGATAATCTGTACAAAAGTTCCCTCTCATTGGCTTTCATTTCTCTTACCTTCTAAAATTTGATTTAATTTTGCAAGGCTTTTGATACCTTCTGCAAACTACTACTGCATACCTTCATTTCTCAGGTAAGTCAGTACACTCTGGGTACGTGTGATATTTTGCTGAATCTGGCTCTGAGCACATGGAATGAGTTCAGATGTTGAAGATTTTGGTTTTGGGTTGGTGGTGTTTTTTGGCTTTTTAAAATTTAAATGGTGGTGTTTTTTTTAATGGTAACACAGTGTTTAAAGTGAAGTATTTGCCTCTTCCAGATACTCCTGTAAGGGCTTTGTAGAAACATAATGGAGTTTGTAACAGATTTTCAGTTTTCTCAAAACTCGGATATTTCACATATTAATCATCACATCCCCCCCTCCAAAATTGCCTGCTAATTTGATATATTTTTTTATGAAAGAGTCTCCCCTCTTGTGTGAAACCCCCTGGGGAAGAGGCTATGGACAAAACCATTGGCAAACAGCAGAAACTGGCTTCAGACAAAATGCTGTCATACATAGCAAATGAAGAGACAGGAAAAAACATTTCTGTAATTTTCCAGCAGAGATTTTACTTATAATAAGAGTGGAAGGCACATTTCCAGATAGAGGTGAGTTGCTTGTATAAAAAAGTAAGTTTGGTTGGTTCTGATTTCCAGGAATCCCAAGATGTTTAGCTTTGGGGTTTTTTTTGTTTATTTGTTTTTAATGAAAGCTGAAAGTATGTTTTCTTTAAATTGGTACCATGTTTGAGTTTTCTTTTTTTTGTCATGCTATGAGACACAATTAGACTTCAGTTCCACAGGGGGCAAGCTAGTATTACTACAGTAAATTATTTTGGCCAGCGTACATTCAGAAGAGTTGTAATAAATTAGTTCCATCGTCTTGTTTCCTTAATGCTAACATCCAGAGCTAAATCTAAGCTTGTAGCATAAAACATTAATGAAACATTTTGAAAACTAAAGCTGTGCATCAAATTTAATACCAACTCGGAAATACACTATGGGAAACGCACGATCTGTTAAGAATATGTGATTAAAGTAAATGTGTCTTATCACAGACCCTTGGCTTGAAGGTTGTGGTGACCTCATTGTTGACCTTGGCCTCAAATACCATCTGTCCATACTTCTGTCATGTTTCTGGGGGTTAGATCTGAATATAGAAAGTGATGCCTATCTGTATAGGTGCTGGTAGGCCTTTGTTAAGCTACAGCTCCTGTACTCAAAGCTCTAAATTGCTGCCTTTCTGAATTCAAGCACCAGATTGATTCAGTAGTAATGACAACCATTTTGAGTGGTTTGAAACCTTTCTGTGACTGTTTTGGATCATCCTCCTTTGGCCAGGATGCACTAACTTGGGGGCAAGAAGTTTGGTTAATTAATAATGGGGCATTTTTTTGTACCAAGTTTTCATCTTCAAAACACTTTCTCATAAATTTTGCCAATACTTGAGCATAGTCTTCATCAAGACACTAAAGCAATTTCCTGAGTAAGTATTTGATGTCTAATTAACATTAAATGGTTTTATTTTGTGTTTTAGCCATGCATTGTTCACTCTTTGTGACCATTTTTTTATACTCCAAGGGTAGTTATGCTCAAAGAATGTATGCTATACATACTGGTTTGCTGACCAAATTCAACTGTGTATATATATATATATATATAAGATTGTACGTTAAGAGAGTGAGAAAGTAGTTATTTTTCATATTTGTTTAGAGTTGCCTTCCTGCTTTTAGGGAAACCGGTTTCCTTAACTATGTTCTTTTATCGTACCATTTGCCTTGTGTAATGGTTAATTAAGATTATTTCTTAAAAATACATTGCTGCCAAGTATTCACAGGGAGGAGAGGAAGAACAGGAAAATGGGAAGTTGGGCAGAATAAGAAAGCAGTTCTTAAGAGTTCCTTTCTCCACCCATCCCTTCAATAAAGAAAAGTATGCAAGAAAACCCCCAAGCAAATAGTCGTATAGGCTTATTTGCCAGTCCCACTTACCCTAGACTTTGTATTGCTCTGTCTAAAAATCTTTGCTGTTGAGGAACTGGTAATCTCCTTAGCAAAATAAACCTTAGCCAGTATGCGGAAAAGTTTGTCTTGTTCTTTTGTTTGTGCATTGCTTCCGCTTAACGTACTAGTAGACACTCTACTAGTGGTGGAGTTACTTAAGCTACTGCTCTTTTGGTATTAACCAGCTACAAGGTTCTATGTTTTCTAGTAAGCCATACTCCTGCTCCTGCGTGTTTTGCAGATAGGCAGGATGCTACTCCCTCATTTGTTAGAAGGTGAAGATGACTAATCTGGTTCAGTTTTGAGGAAAAGACAAGCTCCTCAGCATGATTTTTAGTGCTAAATCCAGCTTCTAAGAGTAGCAAAGTTTTCTGCGTTTTCATTTTTGGTTTGGGTTTTTTTTTTTTTCTTTTGTATGCCTATATTGTGAAACATGGATTGATCTTACTATGGTTGTAATTGTTAGATTAAGTTACTACTACTGTTAGTCTCTGGTAGGTTTTTTGAGTGAAGGACTGCATTCTCATGGACAGTGTCTCAAAATTCAGTGGGAACACCTTGCAGGGTAATAAGCTCTTCTTTCTGAGGCTTCCATTCATAGAGGTCCTGTAGCTACCATGGTTAGGTGCTTCTTTGTCAGACAGACAAGACATTGCTAGTCAGCTGAGGCACACTGCTGCTCATCACTTGCAAGAACTTGGCAGGAATTGCAGGCTGCTGCTGTTACCAAAGTATGGTTCTGTTTGAGGCATATATTGTCCTTTTTGTAAGGATGCTGGTTTTGACATTTGAGTTCAGAGTTGTACCCCAACTTTTTTCTGTTTCAGATGTTAGAGGTCCTATTCTTTTGCAAACTCCATCTAAGTTCTGCAGGAAGGGTTACTAGATATTCCATGTGTTGTTCACTTGTTTCTACAAATGCTATGTTTCAACATGGGTTGAGAAGAACCTTAGTGGTGTGTATTATCAAACTAGAAATGTTTTTATCTCCTCTAGCAAAATTCCAGCATAGGTATTTGCATATCATCTTTCCTAACTTCCATCTACTTCTGCATACAGAGTACTTTGTAATTTTTTTGTTGCAAAACCGTACCTTTTCCAAGTCTCACAAAACATATTTTGAGTAGTTTCCCCAGAATATCCAGGCAATAACTATAAATTAACATTAAGAGTGTCCTACATAAATTATCTGGCAGAAGCTTGGATAAAAATGTTTTATAAAAACTACAGTATTATTTTAAAACAGTAAGCAAAGCTGCTGTTTTGAATCACTCATAACTTGACCTGGGATGATTTGGCCAAATATAAAATAAATGGAAAGGTAACCTGAGACTTGTTTTGACAGTGTAGTTAAACTTGACAAACTTGATGATTGCTACTTAGGTATTTGTATAATGCTGAAGAATGATTTTCTTAGTAAAGGGCCCAACTTTCTATATAGAAAGCAAAAATGTTTTCTCATCTGTGGATATTTTGGCAAAGAGGGCTTGGCAGTAATATTGAGGTTCTAAGTATGTGATGCAAAAGAAGAACCAAAAAAAAAAGAGCAAAAAAAGAGCCAACTGTGCTATTGCGGTATCTGCCGTTGTAATCTTGCACCATGCTTCAACTTGCCTAGAGCAGCCTGTCTTCTCTTCTGTGCCACTGGTCCTTCATCTTGCCTCCAACTTCCCATTTTTTGTGTCACCTTCCCTTGCAGTGGAAGCAGTGCTGGCTATAGAGTTTCTCTACTGTAGCACTGGGAATTGGAGGGACTAGGAATGGGCTGCACTTTTCTTCCTTCTGAGCTGCTACAGCATTTCAGACCTCTGCCAGCAAAGTACTGGGCAAAGCAGAACTGCCGTGTGGGTCCAGAGTTCTCCAGTCTGGAATGGAAAAGGGATGTCCCAAGACTACCTTGTACTGCAGCCTCCACTTAGGGTTGAAGTCCTCCTTTATGTGGGATGAAGCCCTAATCTCTTAGTAAAATCAGATCAGCTGACTTAGGGAGGATGAGTGAATGAGGAAGGAGACCCTGCCCGTGGGCTCTGAAACACCACTAATATCTATCTGTAATACTAGAAGGGATCATGGTGTTCTGGTGTTACTGTTATGGATGGTTAATATGGTATTGCATTTTATTTCTTAGCAGAGACTGTGGTCAAGAAAAGTTAAATATTGTGAGACATTAAAGAGCTCATGAAATCTTGAGGAAGATGACTAGTCTTCATGTTCTGATATGTAAATTACTGGCACTGTTCGCAGAACACTGTATCCATGGCAACGTTGTGCTCAACTTCTGCCTTAATCTACACACGTGCACACACAAACAAATAACTGATCTTACATCTTGTTGGCTAATAACATCAGTAATAGCGTACAGGTAAGACTTGTTACCAGTGCAGGTCAGGACTAGATTTTGTTCTGCCATTGCTCAGCGTTTCCTCTAATGCTTGCAACCGTTACCCTAGCTACTTCAGTCAGGTGTCAGTTCCTTCAAGGAGTTGTCAAGTTGTGCCCTATCCTAAGTTTTGATTGGTTTTAATATAACTTTGGATTGTTGGCTAAGGAATGTGTGCATAATTAACATTACACTGACTTTTTTTGTTGTTCTGTTTCACGGCTGCTTTAAGTGTTTTAAATTTGTTTATCTTATTGCATAACCTTTTGTGCTTACTGGTTTTTGTTTGGTTGGTTTTTTTTAATTGGATGCTAGGATTGGGTCAGTGTGGAAATCAGGTTTCCCTTTTAACTATAAGGAAATCCTTCCATAATAGGATTTAGTCAGATTGCAAAGGAGAATAGAGAATATTACAAAATAAAGGGATAGCATGGCAGAAAAAGGCTCGGATGAGATCCAACAATAAAGATGTTCAGGCATATACTCTCTAGGAAAGGGATTTGGGGAATTACTGTGATGAAATCTTAAAGCCGTGAATCCAAATGCAGTTTAAGAAGGAAAAGTCTGATCACATATTATTATTTTTCTGTCTACAATGACTTTTAAATAAAATTAGCTCTTGGAAAAGAAAGTAGAGGCAAACGCTTTCATAATTTTTTTTCTGTTTCCTTGGCTATACTTCATTCTCCCAACTTGTGCTTCTATTGTAGAATTTGTCTTCTCTTTATCTGTTATTTCCTCTCAAACTTAGTAGATGCTGTTAAGGATAATGGAAATACTTGGACATTTTTTAATTTTTTAGCTTTATGAGGGCAGCATATGTAGCAGTAGAGCTGTGTAAGATACTAATAAAGTGAAAATTGTCACTATTAAAATGCATGTATTGGATGTGCATCAGAAGAGACATCAGTTAATCTATTGTTTATACTTTAATGTTTTTTTTTGTTGGAAATTGCTTAACTGCTATGTGCTTTTCAAAATTGTATGGTTTTGTTTGGCCTCAGATTTTTTGGTTATAGGAAAACTCTATTATGTAACAAGTTTTTGTGTATGACAGTGGCAAATTAGTCCCCTTTCTATCTTTTACCATTTGTACAGACCCTATTGCCATAGTAACTGAGCTCTTCATAATTGTTAATGGATTAATCCTCAGAACATCCCTGTGAGGTAGAGAGGTACTCCTGTTTCACACGTGAGAAACTGAGTCATAGGGAAGCTGAGTGACTTATCAATCACCCCACAAGCCAACAAGAGCAGAGATATACTCTCATTTCTGTTCCTGTGGAATAGTGCCCTCTTGATTGAACTGTCTTTTCTCTGCCCAGCTTTCTCAAATGAATGAATTTTAGTGAAATTGGCTGCAGCCATCTGGAATGTGCTCATTTGCATATAAGATCTGTGTGGCTGTCATTCAGCACATCAGGTTTAATGAAGTCTGAAGACACCAAAAGAAAGAAATGTATGGACTGCTACTGTGTATTCTCAGTGGATCGTGAGATAGATTTTTCTTCCTGTATATCACAATACCAAAAATTGGCTAGTTTTGACTATACCGTTACTAATTTAATGGGCAATATATGGCTCGTATATCTGTGCTGATAGAGCAGTTTGTTAGTACATCTACTTTTGAAGGCTGACTTTGACCTTTGAAACTTTTTAAGCTTGACTTTGAAATACTTGCATTCAGAATGCTCTGCTATTCTTTGGGGGTTTTGTTGTTTGTTTGTTTGTTTTAATTTTTAGACAGAACATCCTTCACGAGCAGAAAGGAAAAGACGTGATTCATTCGGGATGTTTGACGGTTATGATAGTTGTAGTGAGGACACCAGCAGCAGCTCCAGTTCAGATGAGAGTGAAGAGGAGGTTGCTCCTTTGCCATCCAGTCTCCCAATTATAAAGAACAATGGACAGGTCTATACTTACCCAGATGGCAAATCTGGCATGGGTAAGTATGTGGTGCATGAATACAAAGAGTTTGATATTTATGGGTTTTAGTCTGTGCTGTGAGTTGTGAGGGTCCAGTCCCAAATGTTGGTCCTGACTGAAAAGGGACCAAAACAGCTGAAGGGTTGGGGTTGCTTTGTTTTGGGAGGGGGGAATTGTTTGGTTTTTGCTAAACTGAAATAAGATAGATTTTTGAATCCTGTTGTCAGGAAAGAAATAGTATGGGAACATCTGTCCTCCCATCAAATGTGTGTTGTGTATATATGCACATGCATGTGTATGTTCTCATGTATGTTGTTTTTATTCTTTGAGCTTTGAGAAAAATGTCAGTGTGTTCTCTCTACGCTTGGGCATTTATTCTCTCTACCCTTTCTTATATATGCAATATATTAAAACATATTTCTCCCTGTACTAGGAAAACTTGATTACTGCTACTGTATAAATTCTATTAGCGTATACCTGTTCATTACCCACTAGCTGTGAGCTAGTGTATACTGGAAAAAAAAAATTAAAAAGGGAAGATTGCTTTTATCATCGGGTAAAAAATATTTTAGCCAAAACCATTAGTGATTAGTAGAGCTCTCTCTGGGTAGAATCTTGGTATTGTCTCATTGGCATAAGTTGGTCACAAACTCTTATTCATCATGGAACAACTCAGTGGGTGATGGTGTCAACCTGAGAAACATATGATTCCAGCTAGAAGAGAATATTGGTGGGCTAGGTTACTTTGGCTAGACTAATTTATGATTCAAAAAAGAGATCTGAGTTTTATTTCGGGTTGGAAGTATTAAATATTTAGAGGAAATCAAGACTGGCAGGCCCAGATTCAAAGCAGATGTTTCCTTGAGAACCACAAAAACACAGAAACTGGCTTTGGCTGATTTAGCTGGGTCATTCACTTCTACCAGTGGTAAAATTAATAGGGAGCAGAAAGGAGGCACCCTTTCATCAATGAACTTGAGATTCTTAAGTGTTTTACTGACATTGGTGGTGGTGGTCTTATTTTAAGTTATTTTTCTGTGTGATTCTTTTTGGGGTCAAGCCCTAAGAAACTGTTTGGTGGTGCCACCTACAGGACTTTCCTTATGTCGTCTTTGTTCCGAATTTTTACTGAGGTCTTTATTACACCCTTAACATTTGGCTCTTTCTCTCCTCTGATTAGCTACATGCGAGATGTGTGGAATGGTTGGTGTCCGTGACGCTTTTTACTCTAAAACAAAACGCTTCTGCAGTGTGTCATGCTCTAGAAGCTATTCATCAAACTCCAAGAAGGCCAGCATTCTGGCCAGACTTCAGGTAGCGGTACAGACACCATTTTCTTTATATACTTATTATAGTCTGTGTTTGTAAAACTTGCATGATATTTTAAGATAAGTCAAGTTTCTTAACACATTAAAATTTTCACAAGAGAAGTGCTTTTGTAAGCCAAAACTCAAAACCGTATCAGTAATGAACAAATTGCTTTGCTCAGCAGAGCAAATTACAGAGGATACTGACTCCTTATTTCAATTCTGCTGCAGTGGCCCTTCTGCAAGAAAAAAATCAGGAAAAATCTTCAGTCTACATATGTAGTGACTTGAAATTCCATGCATCTCATACGCAAGATACTTTCTGGCTTTAGAGAGCGTAAAGGTTTATTTAGAATTGTTGTGTTTTGTTTTCGAGGGTTTTCTTAACTATATAGATTTGCAAACTGGGTTTTGGTCCGTTCACTTAAAATAGAAATCGAAAAATCATGAAGATATATTTGTAACATTCAAGAAAAGACGTAGAAATGTCAAGAAATATCATTATATCCTATCTCAAATTCATTGCAACAAATGCCAAGAAATTGCATTGGTATAAATTAGATTAAATTTTGACCTGCTTTTAAAAGAGACCTTTTTTTTAGTTAAACAGCAATGAATCTATAATGTGGTTCAAGTTGGAATACTAGTACAAAAGTAATGTTTTGGACATTCTTTGTTGGTTTTTAAATTTATTTAATATTACATGTAGTTTTGTGATACTTAGTCAACTTCCACTCTCTGGTGTTCTAATTTTAGTTAAATGTACCAGAGAGGTGCTACAGACCTACGGAAATTTCCTGATGGGAGTTTGGAAAGACTTTATTTACTTAGCTTTTTTTTGTTTTAGGGTAAACCTCCAACAAAGAAGGCTAAAGTTCTACAAAAACAACCCCTAGTGGCTAAATTAGCAGCATATGCTCAATACCAAGCAACTTTACAAAACCAGGCAAAGACTAAAGCAGGTAATGGCATATGAACAGAGCTGAAACAAGTTCTTGGTAATACAAGATTTGTGGCTCATTAGCAGCTTCCTAAATAAAATAACTTTCTCTTAGCAGCTGTCCCTGTGGAAGGTTTCAGCTGGGGTAACTACATCAATAGCAATAGCTTTACAGCAGCTCCTGTTACCTGTTTTAAACACGTAAGTATTTTTCAATATGTGCTATCCTTTTGTGTGTGTGCATGAGAGAGAGAGAGTCCATGTTAATTCTTTAATTCATTTTTGCAAAACTTTCATATCCAAAT
Source organism: Haliaeetus leucocephalus (assembly GCF_000737465.1). Lineage (NCBI taxonomy): Eukaryota > Metazoa > Chordata > Aves > Accipitriformes > Accipitridae > Haliaeetus > Haliaeetus leucocephalus. Next base: position 6,162,988 of record NW_010973082.1, read on the forward strand.
AAGTTTTATGGCTTTGGACTATGAAACTTATATTGTAAATTGCGGTAGTATGACTACTTTTTAGATAGGTATGTTTGTTTTTATCTGTCCTTTAAAACCATTCCGAACACTGTCAGTTACTCTCATCATACATGCTCTCATAAACAAAGAAAAAAGTAAAAGGAGGACTATTAAACCCTTGTGAAGTTATTTTTCTCACTTTAAAGGTGCAAAATCATCAAATGCGCTACAGAGTATCAAACCAACCAGGTCATGCAATATTAGAAGTAGTTAGAAAAGGCTTTTTAGATTGTCAGACTTGATCCATTATGTTTAACTGACCTTTTGGTTACACATTTGGATTTGGGATTTATTTTTTTTTTATTTCCTTAGTTTTTGGTCAGGTTCTCCGTCAGTCGTGCTGGCAGGTAGGATAGAAATTGAGGAAAATGAAGGGGTTTTTATAAATCTGAAATTAGAGAAGTTGGTTTTCTTTGTATTAGAGTTACAAAAATTCCAAACAGAAAGTCCTTGGTCATTACAGAATGTAATTAGGGGATGAGGAAAATATTTAGCAGCACCTGTCTTTAATGTGTTTGTCAAATTCCAATTATTAGATCTTGTTTAAAATATTGTCAGTACTTGCTGTCTCTTAAGTAAAAACTTTCTGACAGAGTGTTTTCTCAGCATACCTTTATTTATTTATTTATTTATTTGGGAACTTGAAGTGTTTCATCTTCTTACAAAAGTTTTATTTTGCTCAAAACTATCTGATGAAAATTGCAATCAGAACAAACATTTTGTTTCATGGAAGTTATCCGTAAGGGAGAAGAGAGACATATTTTCTGTCCAGTTCTGGAATTCATGCTGAGCCCTGTCAACTCATAAATCAGTAGGAGTTGAAGGCTCTTGGCAGTTGGCACTTTCTGAATAGCACCCTTTATGCTTAGAGGCCTTAACTATTGCCCAGAACAGAGCCTTGCATTAGTATAGCTCCGTGAATTTGTATCAAATTCCACGTCCTTAAGTAAGCACGTTTGCCCTTTGCTATCACACTTATGTACGTGCTATAATAATTTCATAAGTACATATCAAAAGGTATTGTTTGATAACGTGGGCTGTACTATTATAACAACAAATGCTTCATGATGTATGGCATCCTTAGTTAGGAAACAGCTATGATAGTTGGGTCGCTTGTGAATTATGCTGTAACATTCCACATTAAAAGGAGTTCTATCTTCCTTTCTTAGTGCTTCATTCATTAAGTTGAATGGTACACCAATACTATGAACAGATACAATATTAATCTTCATATTTTACCTTGAGTAGTTTCACAAGCTGCATGGCAACAGTTCGGCTAAGTCTGAATGTTGTTTCTTTTCTGTCCCCGTTTTCCTTTTATATAAAAGTAAAATGCAACTCCTGCAATATCCTTTGGAGATTTCTACTTCTTTGGTGGACATTAGTTAGTGTTACAAGGTAGTGATTTGCATTTAGTTTTACTGTAATTATTTCTTTGAAAAATATATTATTTAAACCAGTCAGGATCTGAAAATGCATTAGTACTCTCTTGTTAGATCCTTCTCTCTCTCCCCCCTCCCCACCTCCCCCGCCCCCCCGTTGATAAATAAAAGAAACAATACTCTTTTTGTCTGTCTGGAAAGATTATTGCTATGTTTTCTGTAAGCTATATTGCTTTGATTTGTAAAAGTTTGTATTAGTTGTTTGTTTACCATCCATATTGTGGATACCATGCACATGTGTGTGTCTGTGAGATTGAATATATAAAGCTTAATCTGTTCAAAACAAAAGTTTTGAATTGACAGTAAAATCATGACACATCTACCCTTAAATGTGTTAATAGATAAAATATGCATCTGGTTATACTGGGTGTATCTGTATGGATATTTGATAGGGAACATTAGGATCAATATTAAAGAAAATTTAAGGGAATTATAAAATGTGGGATTTAGCTTATTGATTATTTTTTTAATAACCTGGCATACTTCAGTATTTCAGGTCTGATGTAATTCTCCCAGATCAGCTAGTTTTTTTGCCTGGGGAGTTATTTCCTCTTCAATTTAAAGTAGTTACATTTTAGAATTAAAACATTTAAATCTTGAAGTTCTCTCTATCTCTTTCTCCATATGGGAAGAATTAATTTCAGTCTTTCACCGCCCTTATTGTGGCTCTTGTACTTCCCTGTTACCTTCATTCCAGACTTCGTGTTGAGTAACACTAATGAAATTCACTAGCAACAGTACAACTATGCCTACTTTATAGTTCAGTAAACTGAAGTAGAGAATCTGCTTTGGTTTATGTCATATAGGAAGCCTGTTATAAAGCCAGAATTACAGTTTGTGCACCTTGCAGCTTTTTTTTTTTTAAACTGCGTTAATCAGACATGCAGCAGTAGCTGATGCAGGGATGAAAACTCTTAATTTAATGTTTTTAATATTGTGTTATAGCTTAGTAACATACAATGGGCTCATTGCTAACCTGCATTCCAATTTCATTTTCTTCTAAACAGTTTTTTCTATATTTGCTTTTATTAGCTCAAACTATTCCTAGAAATGAAAGCAACTACAGTGCCTTGAGTCATTTGTCAGTACTACTTAATGTACAACTTAATGCACAATTAATAGTAATTATTCTTTTCCACTCTGTTGCTTGTGAGATGCATATTTCCTGAAGTTAAGAATTTTTTCAATCTTTCTTCCAGTTGAATTTTATTCTGAGCTGAAATATTTTCATTCTCTTGGTTTCTTTTGTTATTAAAATAAACGAATAGTTTGCTCTAAGGGAGCTCTTCCAGGATTTTACACCAGGTGGCAGTGCTTTGCTTTGAACTTTTTAACTTTAGACCATTTTGCATATTGTCTGCTCTGGCATTACCTTTTGTTGGGGTACTGTTCACACACAAGCCTTCAGCATTGTAGCCTTATGCTTCAGGAATTGGTAGCATCACTTTGCCATTAAAATCCTGATTCAAGTTTCAACTCTGAAATCATGGCAATGTCGGTGCCATCCAAAACCTTTAGAAGCCACAAGAGCCATGAGCTCATTTAACCCACAAGATCTTTGTTCAGCTAGACATGTGGGGATACATAGCCTTTAGGTGCTCCTGTCAAACAGGACCTTCCTGATTGCAACTTACCTTGCAGAGAAGGCAGCTGCTGCTCACAGATAAACCCTCTCAAGTCATCTCCTGGCGCAGGAAGCGATGAACCAGATCTTCCTTGTTTGGGAGTGACGTGAAGTGGATCTCTTCGTCATGAGTCTGAAAGGTAAATTTGTTCTTACCTGTAAATTATGGTTCTGCTAGTTCGCACTATGCCAATCCAGACTTCAGATTTACCCTTCCAGCCAGCAGATGAATAAGACTTAACGCTTACATAGTGCTTTGAGTTTTTCAAAGCACTGTGCAAACATTGATTGGTTAATCAGATGAAGACAGAGAAGACATGAAGGAAGATGGCTGTTATAGCCCTGGTTTATCCAGTCTTCCTCCCTTAAGAATATTCATAATGAGTGAAAAAGGAAAAGATGGCACAGTATACCAGGTATACTGTAAGCCATCACTTCAAGACAGTAGTGTTATCTGGCATTTCAGTAGTGATGCTACACAGGATGGCTTCCTTCTTCTAAAGGGTGAGCCATATGGATTGGTGTAGGAGAACTAGCAGAACCAATATTTTCACAGACAAGGACAAATTTAACTTTCTGCTATTTCCCTCTATACCAATCCATGTTCTAGAAATAAAAATTTTTGACATTTCCATTACTATTTGATGTGAGGAGAAGTGTTTCTATATACTTTTCTCTCTGAATCAACTGAATAGATGAGCAGGCAGTAAAATATCTGTCAATTAAGTGCAGCTGGATTATGAAATTATTCAGTACTGCTATTTTAGATTGTTTGGCCTGATCTGTATCTCTATACAAGGCAACAAGATTTACTGAAATATGCAGTTTGAAAAGTTTATTTCCCCAATTCAATTCAAAAATCTACACATGTCAATTTAGAGATGATAGAGAATATGTAATAGGACTTGATTAAGAAGCTGTATCTGCATATTTTGTGTGTGAAAATAAGCCATCATCTTTAGAGTTTTTTCCTCTGTCTGCCAGGTGGCAGAAAAGAGTTCTGCAGTTTAGACTGGTGTAGATGGGACATAGCAGAACATGAAGAGACCAGGCTTCAAGAATAAGAAACTGGCATACTTGTAATAACTTATTTTTCCTTTAATAGTTAAAACTAGTTTTGAGTGTTGCATGCCTAGCCTCAAATGTTTGTACTAGTTAAGGGTATCCCTTTTTAAGATAAGTTTTTGGCTTTTAGGGCTACTAGTTGGCTATTGCTGATTGCCAGCAAAATTCCAGTATTGTGATTTGCAATCATTCAGGAGTAATCCAAGTTTCTTTACTTGTGGCTCTTGGCCAGAATTCTGTGAAGTTGGAGGCTATTTGCACTGAGCAGTTAAATTCTTTGTTTGCAAAGAGGTTTGTAAATAAGAGAGCCTTAGAATACTGTCTGTCCACTATGGTATGGAACCAGAGGATCCCTTTAATTGTCCCTGTGATATCTGGATATTCTCTGAACTGATAAGAATTTATTTTTCTCAGAACACCTTAGAATTGATATAACCATTGTTCTGAAGTACCCCAAATCCAAATCTTTCCCTTCTTGGTCTCTCAAGTGAAATGCAGACTGAGTCATTTTCTGTTGCGTTGCCAATATAACTTCAGTTGAGTAACTTTTAAGGTTTTAAATTCTTCAGCACTGTGTGTTTCTGATATCTCTACAATACCATCTTTGACTATCTTTTCACGATGCTCTGTTCAACAAAACATTGTTGAGATAGCCAACTAAATGTAATTTTTATTTCTAGTTTTCACAAATCCTTAGTAGTTCATCAAGCTTGTGTTTCTTTTTGTTACTAACACATTAGTCTAAGCCTTCAGGATAGTGTGTGAGGAATCTCGCTGTGCTTTTCCTTTTGGCATTCATTAAAAAGGTGCCACTCAGCCTTCTCTTCTTTTTGCTTGCTTGATGGAATGATCACTTGCAGGTGATATGAAAGCCTGTTCCTCTGAGAGGATGTGAACCAGTGGGTAATAAACCCCACCATAATAAATCATCAGAATATATTCAAGAAATAACTTTTAGCCATTTTTTCAGGAATGTTTCTGATTTACAGAATCTAATGTCTGTGGTACAGGTATGAATTTAAGGTACCATAATTTTCTTGTAAGTAGAATTGCAGAGGAATTACACCATTCCCACTAAAATCAGTAGCCTGCACCAAGTTGAAACACAGTAGAATAAAGCTGACCTGTGAGTATATGCAGTTTGTGCTTGTGCTGTACAGTTTTTTAAACTTGGAATCCTATAGTTTTTGCAGGAAATACACAGTAATAATTGTATACAATTACAATACTACACATAAGCTTCAAATCAAAACCAAGCTAGGTTTTCATCGAAAGAGTGCTTTCTAAACATATGCTTATGTCTTATCGTGTATATTGATTGTTTTGTCTTAAGTCACTCGTAAAACACTGATAAAACAAAAAATAAGTATTTTCATGTGGTGAACTGGTGACTTTTTTCCCCCCCTACCTTAAATGATAGGCACCTATGGGGACATGCTGGGGTGATATCTCAGAAGGAGTGCGAGTGGAGGTTCCAAACACAGACTGCAGCCTACCTACCAAAGTCTTCTGGATAGCTGGAATTGTAAAATTAGCAGGTAAATATATTTTAGTTGAAGTTATTAAAATAATAAAAATAACTGTGTGAAGGGAGCTAATAATTTAGTCAGTGGTCACCTGGTTAGTATAATGTTGACACTGGTTAGGTTGTCAGAGCTGTGTCAATAGGTTATATGTTCTAGCGCTATCACTGCATTACACTGTTTTAGAGTGGTTTCAGTGATGCTTAAGAATGGCTAGTGGTTTGGTTTTTTTATATTGCCTCAGAGTACAGTAAAAGCGGTGCAGAATGAGGAGATAGGAAATTTTATAATAGCTAGCAAGTAAGCCTCGTTATACAAATCACTTTTCTTGGTTAGAAGTTAAAAATTCAAGGTCACATAACTAAGATGAAAAAGCAAATACTATGGGTAACTAATTAATTTTGTCCTCCTACATATAACTTCTAAAGGTTTATAGTTCAAGAATTTTAATTAAAATTTGACTTACATGATAGCACATGCACATTTATCAAAGTAATCCATTCTGTGCATTAATAACATGCAGAAATGTGCCATAAGAATAATGTTCTATAAAAATTTATAGTCTAGAAAATCCAATGTAATATACATTATGATTGGTAAAGAAATACTAATACATTTTTTATAGTCTTATTTAATTTTTGTCTTTTTTTTAAATGGGATTGCTTTCTTTCAGGCTACAATGCTCTGCTAAGATATGAAGGCTTTGAAAATGATTCAAGTCTTGACTTCTGGTGCAACGTTTGTGGGTCTGACATCCACCCAGTTGGTTGGTGTGCAACCAGTGGGAAGCCCCTAGTCCCTCCTCGAAGTATGTAAACAGTAGCCTTACTGATTGATATCAAAATCTTTCCTTATTAAACCAAATTTGCTCATGCTCCAGATATCAAAGTATTTTTTTACCATAGCAAGTCTTTCAACAGTTATGAATAAATCATTTTAACTTTTGGAAAAATAAGGACTTGACTGATGCTGAAAGTGTTTCTTGGAGTAGCCCATCTGATGCAACTTAAAGTTTTTAAGATCAAGGTGGAAGCGGTTAGCTAATCAGTGATGTGAAGATGCACTGATTTTATTTATATTTTGTTATTAAATTCTTTGCCCTGACATACCCATAAACTTAATCTTGGGTAGCTTTCATTCTCTAAAGAGGTTTTTGTCATTATTGTCATCCAGGCTTTTTAACAGTCATCTGGGATTTCTTCTTTACATATTCCAGACTCTAATATTGTCTCTAACGGACACAATTAAAAAATCAGTGGCTTATTTTTTCCCCTTCATTTGCAACAGCCATCCAACACAAATACACAAACTGGAAAGCTTTTCTAGTGAAACGACTTACTGGTGCCAAAACACTTCCTCCTGACTTTTCTCAGAAGGTAAGGCTGATGCAATATCAATGATGTACTATAAACGAAATTGCAGCACAATGTGAAGAACTGAAGTATTTTACAATGGCACATGAGCTCCTTTTATAGTGAAGATGATACAGTAGTTTCTTCCCTTAAATACAGTTTTCCTTTGAATCTCTATTTTCCATTTATGTCCACACTTGTCAGTATGTATTTGGAAAACTGTTTCCTCTAGCACACAGTAATTTTCTTTAAAAACTAGTTAGTCTATTGTAATTCTAAAATACCCCAATTTAAAAAAAAAAAAAAGTGCTAATAAGCTACCCTGTAATACATAAGAAAAATTAAAACCGATTTTTCTAATTCAGGAATTATTTTTATCATGCACTATTTCAAGAAACTGAACAAAATGTGTTCATATAGCACATATTTAGATGTACATACCTTTTAATACTTCTCATCTGCTCTGGACTAGATTTTTTTGCTGTCTAAGTCATGTCTTAAGTGTGGCAGCTGCCTGTATAGTGTGCTGTAAGTTTACTTACTAATATTGTGAGATGGTACATAGCTTTTAGTCGGAATATGAGACTTATCTGTTGCCTTACACCGCATCTAATATTAAAAAAAGAAAAAAATCACCAAAAAACATTCTGCAGTTGTTCATTTCTATTTAAAAATTGGCTCGGTTGGAAGCCAAATTAAATTGGCAAGATCTCAGCACTTTGGGGAGTTCGTAATGGAAATGGCTAGTGACAGATACTGATTTTTAAACAAAATGTATTCTCACAAGGCAGATTAACATCTATTTTCATTCTCTTCCTTTCTTTTTGGTATATTATGAAGAAATATGTTTGTGAGTGGCCAACTTTAATTATGTTGAAGGTTTGTTTTCCATGCCTTTTTATAATAAAGTATTTTAGTCCGATTTTTTAAAGTGCTATATTTTGAGTGGATGACAAAGAAAAAAAACCCCACCTTTTCTTTTTTTGTTTTTGTTTTGGTTAAAATTGTTTCTTAAGGTAATTTTATCCATTGTTAACAACTGAACAAACTTTCACTAAGTCAATGGAAAATTCCTCTAACCTGTGCGAGAGTTGTATTAGGGGCTGTACTTCATACAATTAAAGCATTGTAGGATCTATTCTACTTAGTTTTCTGAAACATTTCATTTCTCCCCAGGTACAATGAAATATAAGTGAAATAATCTGTGTCATTTTTGCAGGTTGATTAACAAGTACTTGAATTAAATGAAAAGTGCATTGATACTGCATTTCAATAGGAGAAGACAGATGACTGAGGAAAAAGAGTATATTCTTACAGAATGGGTTTTTTTCTGTTACTTTAAGGTGTCTGAGAGTATGCAGTATCCATTCAAAACTTCCATGAGAGTAGAAGTTGTTGACAAAACACACCTTTGTCGAACAAGGGTAGCAGTTGTAGAAAGTGTCATTGGGGGACGGTTAAGATTGGTGTATGAAGAAAGTGAAGACAAAACTGATGACTTCTGGTGCCATATGTACAGTCCACTCATTCATCATATTGGTTGGTCTCGAAGTATAGGACACAGATTCAAAAGATCTGGTAAGCTTGTTGTGTTTTAGAGGTGTCTTTGTGGGTAGTATTGGCTTGGAGAAGTCTGACTTAAGCAGTACTGTCACTTTATACAATTAATAAGACTAGCTTGAATAATGACCCTTAAAAATTTATGTAATGCGGCCCAAGGGTTTTACCAATTATGTTACATTCAGGAGTTTCAGTCAAAAGTATAATTAGTGGGTTTTGCAGCATTGGAAAAGCCAAAATAAATTTCAGGTTGATTTGTAGTGTTGGTATCTAGAAAGATTCAACAGTTAGTAGTCGTTAACAAACTGTCTAGGCAGGAAAACCTTGAACTTCAATATTCAAGTATGGTAAACCTAGTTTTTCATGGTGATACCTGGAATGACACAGTCCTGCTCCACGAACTCCTAGTTTCTTCACATTTGTCTTTTTTGTACAATACAACATGTACAAGTATCCTATTAGATACTGATTTTTTTTTTTTACTTGCAAGTTTAGGGTCTATCTAATATTTCTATGTTGCAAGATTTACATGTTTTAGAGGGCCTTAGGAGATGGGCAGGGAAGATGAAGTGACAGCCTAATAGATGGTACACAGTTAAGGCCCTTGTTATCTAAAATACAAAAACACTTGTAATTTGAAATATCTAAGGCTTCTAAAAAAAAAAAAGTCTGTGTTTTAATATTTTTCTGCTCCAATGAGCTTGTATCCCTTGTCGGAAACAGAATTTCTGTAAAACATTCCACAAGGCATCCCTTCAGGAAAACCTCTGGTTTTCCTAGCACTTAAACTTTCACTGAAACCATTTATAAATAAGAGTAGTTAGAGAAATCAAGAACAGTGCTACTTCCCAGAAATAATGTCTCTAACAGAGTTCCAGGGATACCCCTTGGAAAGTACTATTCAACAGCTGGCTAAAACCAGCCATATATATGTATTTAAAGTGATTATCTATAATTATATAAAAAATATATAAATAGAATTTTTTGTCATAACATACTGCAAAGTAGTTTACTTGCCCCTTTTTTTGCAAAAGCTTATATGTATATTTGTATCAATATCATGACATAATCAAGTGCTCTTATAAATATTGGATATTGGTTTTTTTCCATAAATGAGATTTGTGTTATAGTGATGTTTCAGGTAGAAGTCAGTAAGGAAAATAGATGGATTGTGTCCTCCAGATTTTTGTGGTAGTCGTCTTATAAACTGTGGGCCTCCCACACCAATGATTGCATGGTATGTTAAGGAATTCAGAAAAACATACTGTCTGCTCTATTAACAAAACTTCTGAATAATATGTACTATTATTCCTTGTAGATATTACAAAGAAACAGGATGGACATTTTGATGCGCCCCCGCATTTATTTATGAAGGTGAGTTTGCTAGCAAGAACAGTGTTTTCTTGGAGTTGATGAGGATCTTTAGTTCCTGGTGTGTGTAAAACAGACCTAAAACTCTACTTAAGTCCTGGAAATATGCCCTGCACAAGCATTACTTCTTTTATTCAAGCACTTATTTAATTTGGCCTCCCTGACATAAGCAGTGATGATAGAACCGGTATTTCAGTCTGTTTCTTTGGCAGTGTGGGGTTATATTTTGTTCCAGGCTTATTAGATTCTTAGTTTCTGGTGCTGTTATGTGATTCTTTAGGTAAAAGAGGTTGACGCAGCTGGAGAATGGTTTAAAGAAGGAATGAAATTGGAAGCTATAGACCCCTTAAACCTTTCGGCAATATGTGTGGCAACTATTAGAAAGGTAAGAAAACAAATGTGTATTTTGGGAAGGTAGATAGGAATCCTTTTTTCACTCACCTTTATTCAGGTTTGAAACAAAAAACTGAAAATAAATGCAGTTAATTCACACAGTGAATGTTTATGGAATATGTTCATTAATTGTTTATATACAACTGCTATGAAAAAGAATATACTTATGTAAATTTTTTTTATTTTGACTTTAATCTCTGGAAATTTAGCCTTACCTTTAATTAGAATATAATATGTTTGTGAGATTAATTTGCAGGACAATTTTCTGTTAATTATACCAAGTGTTTTGCAACTGTTCAAAAAGAAACCTCATCTTGCTTACTTGCAGAAGTCTATGAAGACATTTTAAGTGTGTACTTCTTTCCTAGCTTGATTGAAAGGGAGCCCATCTATGTGAAATCTGTTTTAATAGAGGAAGAAAATATAACAAGTAGCTTAGTAGAATTGCATAACCGTACCAATGAGGAGTGTGGTTATGATTTTGAGTCTTTTTTTTGTTATTAATGGTGTGCAGAATATCCTTGCAAGCTAAAGAGTAGATTTATAAAGCTTTAGATGTAGAACTGGTGTTCACGAGAAAAATAAACTAATCAGAAAAAGGAAGTGTTCATCTCATAACTTTGCAGTTAACAAAGGTACATTTGACAATAGTACACACCATCTTGGAGACAGGTGTGATTTGCGGTTTTTTGTTTTGTCATAATTGAATGTCCTTCTAGGTGTGCTTCCATTATTACTGAGTTACTTTTCACTCTTTTGAAACATGGCATGCTTTCTTTTTAGCCTTATCACACAGTTAAAGGTATTTAATGTAAAATTTTGTTTTTCTTTACAAAGGTTTTAGCAGATGGCTATCTTATGATTGGGATTGATGGCTCAGAAGCAGCAGATGGGTCTGATTGGTTTTGTTACCATGCCACTTCCCCTTCTATTTTCCCTGTTGGTTTCTGTGAAATTAACATGATTGAACTAACTCCACCCAGAGGTACATATAGCATTCTGACCACATTTTGTTTTGAATATTTTTCAGTGATATTGTATGTGCCATATGCTTTGTTTCTTAACTCAGTCTACAAAATTCATGTCACTTTTTAGGACTTTCTGAAGTCTGAAACAAATAAAACAGCGTAACTTCAAAGTAATCTGAAGGAGAGTTAACAAACTTTTCATTTAGAAAAAGTCAAATTGAACATCTGATTGATTCTTTGGCTAAAATAATTTGCTTTTGCTGTCAGAAATTGAGGATAGCCGCTAGTTGAATAGTATATCCATTTAGTGAATGGGAAGTATGCTAGTCACTAGAAGGACTGTTTAGAATATGTCATTGCTTGGGAAGTCCTGGCCACCAAAAAGATTAACGAACACTGTAAAGAAACTCAGACTTAGGCTAATTAGCAACAATACCAGTTAATTTTTTTGAAGAATATGCACAAACTTGAGCTTCAAGGAAGTAGCCATTAGAGCTGTATGCTGCATAGTCCTTTCTGTGAGAAAAAGCTGTCCGTCCACTAGCACATATACCTACAGAAGACTGTATTGCCTTCATTTTTCCATTTTATTGTCTTGGTCTATCAATTTATAAAGAGGATTGTAACTAGCTGTGTAACAGCAGATAATAATGTTTTTCTATGGATTTTTTCTCCATTCTCATTACTGCAGGCTTCTACTAGTATTTATTGAATTATTTTCTAGGTAATAACTACAAAGACAGTGTAATGCAACATGAAGAAAATAATTTCATATAATTTTCTTTATTGCACACTAATGATTCTGTCATCTTTTGAGTATGTGGAAAATGCAGTTGGACAGATTTACTATTATTTTTTCAGTCAGCTCATTTAATGAATTTATTGCCTAGAAATTCATGGGCATAATCACCCCTCAAAAATGTGGTGCAAGAGTCTCTTGCAATAGGAAGAGTTTTTGTGGGAGGAAAAAGCATGCATATCAATACAATAAATACATTAAATTGATGATACAGAATAGGAAAAAAAAAATCCCTTCTATGATGAAACTTTTCCCCTTTACTTTTCAAACACTTCTTATACAATAGTATGTGAATTTTGTTGTTAATGCATTTATGATACTTCTATGTTTCTTGTATCGTGGCAACCTTTATCTACATGTATATTTTCCCTTTTATTGCAGTTTTCTGTAACAGTCCTGTATCATCCACTGAGAGGTGATTATAAATCACACAAGCAATAATCTAAAAGTCATTTGAAAGAGGAATTAACAGGAGTAAAATACAGAACATAATGCACATTAGCATATTTAATAGGATCAAGGCTTCCTAGCTCTTATGAGAGGTGTATTTTGCTTTCCAAATTGTGGGCTTGAAAATGGACAGTTTCTTAATTCTGAATACTCCAACAAGGACCACAAGCGCATGTCTCTAGTGTGTGTGGTGAGAAGTTAGTTAAAGGACTTGCGTACAAATATGCTGGTCTAGCCAGAGGAACTGTGCATTAAGAAGAAAATTATTAGTATGCAAAACTGATACATTATTACCCTTATTAATTGTTAGCTATCCAGCTACATCTGTTCATGCAGATATTGCATACCTAACGTGAAAGCTCTTTTCCAAAGTACATTTAGCAATGTGGATAGCTTTAAGTTGCTGTGAAATCATTGGACTTCACGTTTACAAGCTCATTCCTTCCAGACATCTTCATCTCTCGCTGAAATCAGTAGAAGATGAAGATGCTGAGATGCTTTCAAGAATGGGATTGCATTTTGGGCTGTGAATGTTAGCTACCTGATGAGTCTGGCCCTGCAGTACTGAGCTATGACTCAGTGGGAGCTCTCTACCCCCACTCGGATGAGATGCAGCTGTTTCCCATAGCTCCCCATGGCGTGCCCACTACGCTGCAATCTTTTCAGAATGTCCAACACTGCATACTACTGCAAAGAAATCTTTCAAGCCGGTGTTGCTCCAGCTAGAATTCGAGAATTGTTGGTTTAAGCAGTTGTAGAAGTTGCCTAAAGTAACAAGTAGTCCTGAGTGTTCTACGCATATTCAGTAGATGAACAAAAGCTAAATATATGTGAAAGATTATTTTCTTCCCTTTATAATAGCTTTTAAAATTGGGAAAAAAATCCTGTAATTTTCCATATTATTGCTATTTTTAGCCTTATTCAAGTTTTAAAATATCCATGCTTGTTCTTACCACTCTGTTATTAACAATTCAAGTGTTTCAATAGTGGAGCTCTTTCCCCACAGGAAAGACACTGGATGTGCTTAATTACATGATTTGTTCTGGGTCATTTGTGTGGGGCATTGTAGAGATGAAGGATCTACGTGGACAGAAAGCTTCAAGTACGAATTATTAATGTTAACATGAAATTACACTTTCTATATTATCCAGAGGTTCATTCATCTGTTTGTTGCAAATGGGCAGCGTCCAGGTGACTGTCTTGTCCCTTAGACCAAAGCGCAGAGAGTGGAAGTTTCTGATGTTAATGTTTTGCTTCTTTGTTACCTTTTTAGCCGTAACACAGTGCCAATATACTATTTTTGTTGTTGCTCTTATGCATGGAGTTTGCTGTTGATGTATGAAAATGTTGTTTAAAATTCACAGGTTATGCAAAACTCCCTTTTAAATGGTTTGACTACCTCAGGGAAACTGACTCAATAGCAGCACCTGTAAAGCTCTTCAATAAGGTAATGAACATTATACGTGTGTATTTAAACTGTAATTAGTATTTTCTTTAAATTTCTGTCTGTATAGTCAATGGGATTGGCCTATTTCATTAAATACAGTTTTGAAAAACTAAGACAACAGAGACTTCTAGAAATAAGAACCATTTGAGTATGTTAAGCTTGAATATTTCTGAAATGTTAAATAAAGGCAGGGGTACATGAAACTTCATAACTGATACTTGGTATTTTCTTGCATTAAGTTGACCAAAATACTCATTGCAACACTGTGCTTAAACCATCTTAATTAACATGTTTGTTTACTGATGTTTGCCTTGTTTGTGTTTGCTTTTCCAGGAAGTTCCAAACCATGGGTTTCATGTTGGAATGAAACTGGAAGCTGTTGATCTGATGGAACCTCGCCTGGTATGTGTGGCCACAGTAACTCGCATTATCCATCGTCTTTTGAGGATACACTTTGATGGGTGGGAAGATGAATATGATCAGTGGGTGGATTGCGAGTCCCCAGACCTCTATCCAGTGGGATGGTGTCAGCTAACTGGATATCAGCTACAGCCTCCAGCACCACAATGTAAGTTCTGTTTTGTAAATAATGTTAACAGTTGCTTACTGGCCCTTGTTCATGGGTGATGATTTTCCTAACTTCATCTGTTTCAAGTGAGGTCAACAGGCGTAACAAAAATAGAAAAATTCTTGCTGATGCTTAGAAATACACAGTTCTAATCTCTTCCACGTTGACTTTTAAAGTACTTCTGGGCATTTCTGGGGCTACTTACTATTTTTTTAATGCCAGAAGATGCTTATTTGATCCAGGGAAAAAGCCTGTTACTTACCTGTCAATTCTGGATAACATCACTGAGAACTGATTTTTCTTCAGGATTGCAAATATATATGCTTTGCATACCAAATTTGAGGGAACTCGGTGTTTGCATAGCTATTCAGGTGCAAAAGTACTTACTGTATGTGAGAAGACTGTATTTCATTTAGTGCATCAAGACTTGTCTTGTCAGGTCAATTTATATGATAATAATTGATAACTGTATTTTGAGAATTGTTAGTTGTTTAATGGGAGGGTAATAGTAGTTACTGCTAGTAGTTTAAGGGGAGGCTTTTCCCACAATAAAGGTATATTTTGTTCGTGCAGTCACTAAGGAGAAATTCTGTAACTGTGTAGCAGCCTTGGCACATTCCGAAGTGTTTTTCCAAAACACTAAACTTTAATTCTGAATTCTTAATTTTTTGCAGCATCAAGAGATAGCCAGTCAAGTTCATCAAAACAGAAGAAAAAAGCTAAATCACAACAGTACAAAGGACATAAGAAAAGTGGGTGACAAAGTAGTGTTTGTACTTTTCCTATTGTTTGAAAAGTTTGTGGTCTCTCCCTGAGTCCCTATTCTATTTGGAAATGTTTGTGTGTAAACAGGTCTTATGCTTAAAGGTGCAGTATGCCATAAAAGGAACTTTTTCATTGAGAATAACCATTTTTTTATAACTTGCAACAGGGTTGATGTTGCTAATAACAATCTGTGTGAATTGTAGGTGGACAACTGTTACAATATTTTTGGTATTCAGGCATCATTTTAATTAAATAATATTTGGACTATGTAGGTATACTGCCTTATACAAAATACTCAGGTATCAATTAACACTGTTTTAATTCTGCTCTTTGTAACACAAGTGTAGGAGTAAGAACCAAGTTACTTGGATCAGAAAGAATGAGATGTAGAAAATTTAAATTACCATCTAGCTGGTTCCTAAAAGAACAAAAAAGTGACTTACTTGCCAGTGGTTTAGATGAGACATCTGTGGGAAGCTGTATGTAAATAAAACTTTTTTATGGTTATTTTCAGAAACAATAAGTAGCGTTGCTGTTTGACTATTCTTGTCACAGTAAAACATCGTAATGACATTTTTAAGAATCTGAAGTGTTCAGGTTCTTTCGATAGTAGTTGTTTCTCTCTGGATGGGGTTATCTTCAAAATTCACAACCAGTATGAATTTGCACAAATGCACGTTTTGTATTCCTCTATATTTTTATTTCCATAACTCTGTTGGTTTAAACTGAAAATCTGTTTTGTATGAGTAAAATAAAGGGAGTAGAGGCAGCCAGCTGTAAGAGGACCTTGTGCCTTCTCCCATGATTCTTCTCTAGAAATCAGATCCATCTGTATTCTCTCCTCTAAGCAATATTGTAGTTTTATATGGCAGTTTTATTCCAAAGGTTCTCAAGCCAGTTTTCCAATAACTGGACAATTTTGAAAGGCAGCTACCTCTTGAGTCACGAGCAGCAACATGACAGCCATTGTACAAGAAATATATGTCCCAAGAGAGGACGTGGTAAATAAGAACGTAGGGTAAGCCTATAGTCTTGTTAAGTACTACACAATTTTTAATGATGTTTAACTCAAGATTTTACAGTATCTTTTTTTAAAAAGAACCAATTACAACTTGGGGGTGGCGTTCGGTTCTGCCACGTAAGAATGAATAGTTTGTCTTGATAGAAGTAGATGGTCTACTTCCAGACAACCTAACTACGCATATTAAGTTTGGAGCATCAAATCGCTATGCTGACTCATTCTCTTGGTGTTTTCTTGGAAACAGTGGAGAGTTGGAAAGAAGGTGCAGTATTTTACACTGCAGACATACGGGCAGATCAGCTACAGAAAAGGGTTTATTATCTGTCCTCTTGAATTGGCCCTGCTTCGTTGTCAAGGTATTTTCTAATAGGACAATAGCAGACAATCAAATCAACAGTTTTGTTGATGTTGAAAGTTATTTTACCTGCAAGTCAGCAAGCCTGACCAACAATAATCTTTAACAGTCTGTAATGTGACATTAGGAGAGATTTTATTATGTGAAATACTCTTCTAAGTGAGAACATGAGGCTTTTCTTAACATTAGAATCTGTATCATCTTGACTTATTTAGACTTGTTTCCAGAGAGTTTTGTTGCTCTGAGACTTGAGTTCATCGAAGTACAAAACTAAATTTTTAAGGCACATTCCCTGAAAGACAGGGGTTTTCCCCCATCCCTTAAATCTCATTTTGAAATACAGAGGCTGCTGAAATCCAAACTATGCTGTTCTATATACGTGAGGTATAGCTGCTTTGCAGATGCTTTTTGTAGCTGTTCTCAGTGAAGTGTATTTCCTGATGATGAATCCTTATGTGGTCTTTAACTTCTGGACAGCCTTGTCTTACAAAGCATCAGTCATTTTGATGACTTCAGTATTACTGCCAATGCTATGATCAGAGACTTCCAAAGGCAATGTGGATTTCAAAGGACTATCATGTGCCTTTGGCCACTCATCCTAGATAAAGTAATAGATATGGGAGGAAACTATTGGAAAGCATTGAAAGATTTCATAAAAATAAAGCTTTAAACATGGTGAGGGAAAAGAACTCTAGATGAGTCTGACACTCATTGTAAAGTCTGATTAAATGGACCAATTGCTAGTTTGAATTGTGCAATGTGAACTAACTGTCCCTAAGAAAACTCTAGCATAAAACCAAGAGCAGGGGTCTGTAGACAGATGCTGACCTATTTTAAAGTAATTCAATTTCAACCAGAATAGTTTTTCATGGAATTAATCGGCTAATCTGGAGGTGATTGAAAAAAAAGTATTCAGACAGGTTTGTGTGAGCTAAAAAAAAAATAATAATCTGTCATCAATTTCACTTATTTCAAATCTTTTTATCTTTGAACGGTAGTTTGTTGTATTGAAATAAGATGCATCCACTGGTTTCTGTTCCATCACAGATGTAGCTATCAGGAAGGGCCCTGTTGACCTGGGATAGGAAAACAGATATCTTAATTCTGAGTAGAACCTGAAGCTCAACTCTTGAGTTAGGTCTACCCTAGCTTCCTGCAGTGATTTTGAGAATTGTGTCAAATGAGATGAAAACTTTGTTTTTATCTAGGGCTTTCCCTGAGGTAGAAAAATTGACCTAAACGAAGAGCTGTGCAGTTGTGCTGCAGTTGTGTAGAACTCATGTGAGGAATTAAAACCCTTGTCTTCCTGGTAAATTTGTGAATGGATCTATTAAGGCAAACTGGAACCTTTTTCACTAGTCATTGCAGAAAGCAAACTTCGCTATTTTGATTTTCAGTCATAAAAAGAAGTTGAGCAGTGAGTGCCACAGATAAAGCAGGTGACTGGGGAGTTCTTACGATGTCTTGTTAAGGGCCTCAAACATTGTACTCTTTCTTCTTTCTGCTGTTTGAGGAAATAAACAGTAAAATCCAGATCCTGTTCAGGATCTTGCAGAAGTATTTTTTAAATAGAATTCAGGTACAGAAAAAACAGCTGATTTGAGTATATCTAGAGAAAGTTGTGAGTGCTGTTGCCTTAAGCTAGGCAAAGATGGCTATATCATTAATTACCTTTGTGTAGGACCTGTTCTTGGATAATTCTGGACTGTCTGAGCAGATTTTGTTTAGCAAGCTATGCTAGACCATTATGCTCCTTTCCTCATCCCCTTTTTTCCACCTAATACCTCTGCAAAAGTTTCTTGATATCTGTCTTACAGTAAGTGTGACACAAACACTGGAAAGGAAATTCCCTTTACCTAGTGCCATAGGAAGATTTGTTATAGTGGAATTTGTTCTTTGTTTCACACTAACCTCTGAAATAAATATGGGCTATGGAAACAAGGAATAACTTCTCATGGGTTTGTTTTCTGGACTGTTTACTCAATACTAAGAAATCTGCTTAATCATCAAAAGGAGATGAGAGAACAAGGTCATGAAAATTTATAGCTGGCTGCCTCCTACATGTTTATTCTTAGTGGGTTATGGCAACAAAAGTGTTGAGTCACAGGAAATAATAGTAAGAAAATGTTTTCTGTAGCTTTTTATTGTTCAGCACTTGTAAATAAAAATAAATAGAAAGTCTTATTTTGAGAAGGATTTCAGTCATAAAACTGTATAATGCAGTAATAATGCTTTCATGCTAAAGTAACCACAGCTGATTAACAAGAAGCTCTATATATGTCTTAATTAAACTAGATTATTTTTAGTACAGAGAAGTGTTACTTCCACATATTTTTTTCATGTACTCACAATGCACTGCAGAATGTCTTTGAGTCGTTCTGCTGTGTATAATGATGCAGATTTCTAACACAGTATTTTACCTCCTTACTGAGTCCATTGAGAAGTGAGTAGCATGTATTCGATGTGGAGTAGAAGTGATTACATAGTGAACTCTGCCGTAATGGGATTATGATAAAGGAAGAAAGTCAGACTCCTGTTGTTCAGCTGTGCCACTACAGAAACTAGTATAACTAGCAGAATTAACACTCAACGCTGAATGGGAACAACTTAAAAATCTTCTCTCGTATTCCTTTGTTGTTGAGAAGTAAAACATTATGGCTGGATGCAATGCTTTTTAAGAGATCTTCAATTAGGAGAATTTCTTAATCCATAAAAAGTAGTAAATTTGGAGCTGAGAATACAGCTGTGCTTTTTTTATTCCTTTCTTTGAAATCTACAATGGGCAACATAACGTTAATTTTCCTTTATGTTAGTGTGACTTAGAAGTAGTTAATGTGCACACATTTAGTAATAAAGATAGAAAAATTACATGTCAGATTGTTACACCTTTTATGGAGAGGCTGATAATACAGATGTTCCTAGGACTTATTTTAAGCATAATTTGTTATTGTCAACTGTTTGGAATGCCCAAACACTTTGTTTTGGTGGGATTACTGATACACAGAGCATGAAATAATTTTCTTAAAAATCTAACAATGTTTTTAGTCTATTATAAGTAAGAAGACTGTCCAAAAGGGCGTAGAAATTAACTAGCATCCTACCTGGCCCACCCTTGGATGAAGCTGGTATTTTTTCTTAGATTTATTATGTTGCTATGTAAGCAGCTTGTCATGTTGACAGTGACCCATTTAGTAGCATTTGGATTGTAAAGATGTGCTTATTTTACCCTTTTTGGGTTTTTCCTTTTTAATTAGAACGGTTTATAACTATAAGACATTCTGTGTGCATGCAAAATACCAGGTGGACTGTTTGAATTATGCCTTCTGTTTTGTCACTGTGTTCTCAGCCAGCAGTGTGTCTATCGTTGCTGCTTGCTTTTTATTCAAAGAAAGGAAGATCAAGTTGCATGTAGTTTGTGTGTTTGCTAGATA
Source organism: Haliaeetus leucocephalus (assembly GCF_000737465.1). Classification (NCBI taxonomy): domain Eukaryota; kingdom Metazoa; phylum Chordata; class Aves; order Accipitriformes; family Accipitridae; genus Haliaeetus; species Haliaeetus leucocephalus. Next base: position 6,183,182 of record NW_010973082.1, read on the forward strand.
GTTACTGTGTTACTTGTTAATTTCTAATTGCAAGCATAAGTTTTGTGAGCACTTTTGTGAATACTTGAGAATCACTTCCAGTTTTGTTTCCCATGGTGTTTATTTCAAGTGGGTAGGATTTTGTACCATGTGCCTACTGGTCAGAAGGCTGTGCAGGTGAATACTTGAAGGGTAACTTATCAGTTTGCCTAGACTATTCATTAATAATGTGGTATGCAGAATCTGCTCATATTGTCTGCTTTCTAGTAGGTGTATATATTGGAATAAGGTTATTGAAATGATAATTTGACCTCAACATTTTAAAAGCTGGATTCTGTAGACAACTTTCTGCCTAATTATGGTGTTATCTCTCTAAAAGGCTCATCCTGATGTTGTCTTGTAAGAAGAATATTTAAGCATGGTGGTATCTTTAGCATATGCATAATCTAGTTACCTTGTCTCTTCAGGGCTAGGCTTTTGTTTGTCAGGTAGTCTTTATTTGACGGTGCTGAGAATACTTAAAGCATTAGCAACCATAGTTTTGATATAGCTGAAAGCAGTGGAGAAGATGTATTACAGTGCTTGTGTCCCTGATATTGTAGAGAAGTTTCCTCAGGCACAGAATCAGAGCATCTTAGTGATAAAGGAGGAACATGTTAATAATTTGCATACAAAATGTTTTCATAACATTTTTTTCATTAATTCAATGTTTAATAATCTGAAGGCATTTTAGAAGATACTTTTTCTAAACACTGAAATGCACATTGTTGTTTGTAAGGCACTGTAAAAATGGGAAGCACCGTTCTAAAGTAATTAAGAGTACGTATTTTTAAACTAGGTTTTTGGAGGTGATAAACTTTGTCTGGACTGGATTATTTCCCCAGAACCATTCTCTCTGTCACTGTTAGACACACTCACTGAAACAACTGCAATTATGAACTGAGCCCATTATGTCTTGGGTGTCCAACCAGCGGATTGTATATTGACTGTGCAGTGTAGCTGCAACAGAAGCAATTTACGGCATTTGTGTTTCGTTGGTGGATCATGAAATAAGTGGATCATGTTTGTAAGCAATGCACTTGAAGTCCTGTCAGCTAGTCTCTAGAATTCAGTAACTAAAGTGTGGTTGTTGAGAACAAAATTCCCAATAATAACCGAATGGTGCCATTGTAGAGGCCCTTTTTTTCCAGAATCGGTGATTGTGAAGCAGAGCCATTTCTCAGTGAACAGTCTGAGTTACCTAATGCACTTTAACCCAAGCGTTTATTTTAGTTTGACTTGATGTTTAGAGAGGAAGATACCAGTTGGGAAGAAACCTGTCAGTTTGTCCAGCCCACCCATGACAGGTGAGGTGCGGAGGAGCTTCTCTGGTGATGACGAGTTGACTCCTCCTCCATATCGAACCCTTCCAGCACAGACAGCCCCGGAGGCCTTCCAGCCTCCCAGCACTAGCCGCGAGTTCAGTCCCAGCCTCAAAACAGGTAACTAGCCACATCAGTCTTTGTTACTGCAGAGGGAAATGGCGGACAGGGTGGGGAACTAAGCATGGTCTAGCATGTAATGTGCTGACTCATCAAATCTCTTTCTTTTTTCTTTTTTCTTTTTTTTCTTTAAATTTTGGTTGGATTTTTTTTCTGTTAGAGAGCTTTTCATTCTCACTGATGCACCATGTCACTGAATGAATCATAGAAAAGGATTGCAGCTGTTTCAGAATTTCATAGGAGGCCATATTGTAGGTTACTGAGGCACAAAGGCACAGAAGAGCTCTGCAGAGCTTTAAAATACGAAAATGCACTCCGTAAAACTGAACAGTAATGTGGATTTGGGAATATTTGATGTAAGCAGGAGGTTAGTGTGGATTATCTTTTGCAGAGAAAGTAGCTGTACACAGTAAATAAGGAGTGATTTTTGTCTGTGTCAGAAAAAGGCAGTTATCTGGGAAGAGATCTTCAGAATGTAAGCATTATTTGAAATTTTGTGGGTTACTAATATAGCAAGTATATCTGAAAATACTTTGTCCTTTTGGAATTTGATCTTTTCCCTATTTTTGCTGTAAAACCTGGGTTTGGTTGAAGTATTGACAGTATAATAGTGTGTCTGTATGTGTGAGCAGAGAAAAACTCTTAAAAATTCATTTAGCAGTCATGTTGAGCAAGTAGATTAAAATGTTGAGTTTCTTTAAGGATAGTTTATGTAATGTGATCAAACTTCAATTATAGAAGTCCACTGCAAGAATCTAGTAGTTCTTTCTCTTCCCTTTTTATAATATGTATGGCAATATAATGTAGCAGGTAACCAAAGTATTTCTAACAGATATGTTGTAGCAATATGATCTGTCGGACACACTGGATTATGCTCTCCCTGCAGGACAGCTGTCAGGTTGATAGATTGAGCTTCAGATTTGCTTGATTTATACTGCCTTAAACTTGCTTTAGTCTGAGTAGGCTGCCTTATTGCTATTTTTAATTGACTGTGGAATACATCCAGAACAGTTTCCCTTGTCCGTGTGTTATTCCCTTCACAGAATGGGACACAGTAACCCACCTGCCGCCTTTAGACCCTGAGGACAAATCTTGACTCTCCTCTGTACACCTCTCAACATTTCTCAAGAACTCCTTCATTTTTACTTTAGCTTGCTACTTGTGTGTACATGCCTGTTTTTTAACAGAGTCTCTGATGCAAAAGAGAAGTCTTCCTTAAGAAAGAGTGTTCTGGAGTGTTTGTTTCTGCAGAGCTTTTCTTCTCTTACTGCAAATCTACACCTAAATTGCGTATATGTGGTGCACAGACATGCAGTCTGAGGTTTTCTGTGTCGTTAGATCTGCTACAAAACACCTGTGTTCTTTGGTTTCTGATACCTGATGCTTTCTATGATCATTTGGGGGGAACTTTTTGAAGTTCTGAATTCTGGAGAGGCTGGACAAAATTAGTTTTATTTGTGATGTAGCCTTGTCATTGTTCAAAAGTGTTTAAATTTAAATTGAAACCAGAAAAGCCACACATTTTAAGTCTGGGGAAGAAGAGGGCATAACCCTAATATATAGTAAGTTAAGAACACATTTGAAATCAGCTGGAACTTATGCATATTCCTCAGCATTGTACACTGTCTCACATTTTAGTAGCTGTAGGATGTAGGCACATTGCAGGAAATGCTTATATGGCTTTGAATGGGAGTAGTGTAAGATCAGTAATGAGGCAGGCATCTGCACTAAAACTTCATGTCTATTGGAGATCTCAGAAAGGCTCATTAAGCAGCTCTCTCCACTTGTGTACTGTCATCAGCACAGCAGAAGGTTTCAGTACTTCTTCATCTTGTAAGTATGAAGTGGTTTCACTCTCTAACAAAGTCACGGTGCTTCTTTAGGGTACATGAGTACTTTGCATCTTTGAGTCATATGAAATGATCTTTTAAGCACTGAAATGCAACCGTTGGACAGCTTCACTTTACAAACAGCCTATAGCCAGCCTGTCAGACAAGGAGACTGTTCTGAGAGACTCACCCTACTTCTGCACATATTCTGGACCTCATTGCTGCGTTCTATATTTATGTTTTGGGGGTTTGAATGACATTGCATCAGACAATCTTTCTTTGTCTCCAGGCAAATCAGAGAGACTATTTAAAAAGGGAGTACCTTGTGCGTCTGCGTCCCTTTTACTTCCATCATGATTGGTCAGATGACTTCCATTAGCTTTTTTAATTCTTCTTTCAAGTAACTTTTGTTGTATAGCTGTAGCTAAGCTTTTCTTATGGAGGATTGTAGTTAAAAGCTGTATAATAGGGACAAATGAGGCAAAGTATCATTAAATATCTAAATGTAAGGGGTTTGGTTCAAATTAGCCGGAGGCAAGTGAAATTATGGAGACCGCTATTACTCCTGTACCTGCAGAAGCATTCTACAAATACTGGGGGGGAGAGAAGAAAAAGAACATGCCTGGTGAATTTCAGATTGTATCCCTGACTTCTGTTTAGCCTTTGCTTAAGGTATTAGCAGCATATCCAAGTAACCAGTTATGTGTCTTATCATTTAGACAGCACTTTTGTCCTCCACAGATCAAGGTTCTTGATCAGAGTTCAGCATAACGCAGGGAAAAGTATTTAGGAAAAATAAAAAAGCAGCAAGGGATTGTGGGCTATGTAGGTGGGAGGAGGCATCTATTAAAGAAAGAAATGGAGAGTTTGCATTACACTGCAACTTTTTGACTTTTTTTTTAATACTTTAATTTTCAAATTTTATTTTTATTTAGCACAAGAGTTTGTTTCAACATGGAAGATGACAGAAAAATAATAAAAGAATAATCAAATGGCTTATAAGTTATTGCAGGGCTACTAGTAGCAACAGGTTATGGGTGGGGTTTTTTTCTTTCACTGCGTATTTCTGCATTTCAAGATAACATTGGTAATGCATATAAACTTTGTATTCAGTAGCTGTAAACTTTAATACTCTTCTCATTCATTTGGTCATAGAGAACTATTTATTTTCGTATAATCAACCCTTTAATGTGGGTACTGCACCTTTAATGAAAGTCTTGACATGTTTTGTTTTCAGTGTTCTTCTCATTGTGCTCATACTTTGGTATTTATCACTATTCATTAATGAAACTAGAACAGTAGTTGTGACATTATTGCTATTCATAACATGTTTTTTATGTCTTAGATCTCATTTCTGTTATCTTTTTACAAAAGAAAGAAGAGAGAAGATTAAAACTACAAAAAAGATGTTTTGCTTGAATGAAACTTATCTTCTGGGATCTTAAAATTTTAATGACGTATTGAGAAATCTTTGTCAATTTTTTTTTCTTGTCTCACATAGACCGGTTACAGTAATTGGGCTAAGTAAGGCGAATTGTAGATCATAAATGGCCAACAGTTAATCTTATGTTTACTTCTGTAAAGACTAAATAGGAAGTAAACAGTAAAATAAGTATTGTTCTGAGCAACAGTGATTACTCCTATTAACGTGTTCATTTAGTTACCTTCTTAAACCAGTGGTTTACAATACTGAATTCTTGAGAAAAGCCTGTAGAGAATATAAGTAACTTATTTAAATGTGTTAATATTAGAGCATAACTGAAGGTTCAATTTATGGTCAGAAAGCATCTGATTTCTGTGGGATACTGAGTGTTAAAAGAAGAATCACTAAAATGCAGAATATAAGAAAATGGAAAATCTGGCATCTGTTCCCAATTTAAATAATATTACATAAATTTAAGGAAAAGTTGTATTTACTTTGAATTTTATAGATCTTTAATGTTCATCTTTTGTTTTTAGTGACTTCATTGCAGCTGAAGGAGGAGTTGCTAGATGGAGAAGAGTATAGCTTCCTTCAAGGAGCATCTGATCAGGAAAGCAACGGATCTGCCAGTTACTACATCAAACAAGAACCATAAGGCAGCTCAGAAAAGTGAGGGGCAGAGTATTGGTGATAGGAAAGAGCCTTTCTCCAAGACTGACTGATTTTGTTCCCACTTCGATGGTACAGTTCAGGTGACTGTACCTGGGGCACTTTGCTAACTGTAGATGAGTTAGACTCAGTTCAGAATTTTTTGGAAGGGCGGGGAAACTATTTTAGTGAAAAAGATTTTTCAATTTATTAAAAACAAAAAAGGACACTTTTGTGTTGTATTTGAAGCTTTTGAAAGAATTTTGTAATATTTTCAAGTTCAGATTTATTGTGCATTGTTAACAAGAACTGAAATTCTAATTTTTTGGTAAGATTAAAGTTTAATTAGCATGATTGTGGGAAGCGGTTGGAGGAAGATAATAGTTGCAAATACAAATGAACTGTCATAACAAATGAACCTTTTTGGTACAAGTTGGGAGACTTCTAGACTCTTGTGAACTGCACTGGTCACGCCTCTGGTTTTTTTTTTATTGTGAAAATAAGGCATTTAAGCCCTAATTTAGAGGCATAAATTGTATGTGGAAGATAATCCTGTAAAGCTCTACTCAGTGAGTAGCCCCAGTTGCAATGGAGCCATCACCTGAGGAAGATTTTAACTTCTCAAGATGTTTTTATTTAGTTTAAAATACTTTTTTTTATATATATAAGATTTTTTTTTTAAAGAAAAGGTTCCTTAGGGTCTGATTCAGTGCCCTTTAATATCAGTAGCCTTGTCTCCATTGACTGCAGTAGGCATTGGATTGGGACCATAAAGCTTTTGTCTGTTCATGACTGTCTGTAGTCTTGGAATGCTTCAGCAAATGTTTACAGAGCCCTATGCCAAACTGGAACTTCAGAAAATTCCCTCATTTGGAAGATTAGTTTTAGCTATGAATTTAGACTAAAGAAGAAACAGATGGACAGTAACTCTCGCCTCCCTTGGTAGTGGGAAGGAACTTCTGAGCATTTTTCTGGTTTATTTTTTTTTCTGTTCAGAAAGACCTAGGTGTTTCTTTACTATCTTAAATATTTATTTGTGAACATTCAAAACTGATGTTCCACATGGTTTCAGGTGAGCTAAAAGGAGCCATACATTGTGGATTAAAAAAAATTAGTTCAGTTCTGCACAGCCTGCAATATTCTTTTCTTGCTGCAATAGTGTAATATGGAAGTTGAGACTTGAGAACAGTATATAAATCATATACTGTCTAGTATGTAATCCATAAACTGGATTTGCTTATTGCCTGGAATCCTTGTGTCTCACTTCAAGTATCCCATTAGCCCCTCCTGCTTAACTGTCCAGATTTTTTAAAGGCAAAAGTCATGTAAAAGGGTGAAAATGTCTACCAGTAAATTACAAAGTATTTTAGCATGAGCTCTTAATAATTTGGATTTTATCTTTCCATATTTTTACACTTTGTACGTTTTTGTAAATGATCTCATTCGTGGAGTTGATTAGTGAAATGGTTAATCAGCCCTGCAGAGCTGTGACTGGAAAAATGTGCATCAAGAGCTTTAGCTTTTACCAGTAAGGTTCATTAACTAAACTCTCAGGAATTAACTGCATATGTTCTATAAGTGCTTCTGGGTCTTAGCAGGTCCCCTTCAGAGCAGTACAATGATCATCTGACTCTTGACCATAAATTAGGGCTTAAAAAAAAAAAATTCATCAAAATGATTGTCTGTGTTCCTACAGCCTAAGAAATGCTTTAAGGATATCAACCCACAGAGCCCCAGGAGACCATTTTTGTATATTGTTGTTTGAGCCTAAAAAAAAAAAAGTGCATAGAAAGTTGAAAACCAGCAATTTGATTATTTTCTAAAATATTGCTCTAACTTTGGGTACATAGTATTGGTAATATGCACAGGTTTACCTCATTCTATGCAAGAGGGGTTAATTATGTGAAGTTTTGTATTTACTACTGGAAGTAAAAAAAATGTCCTGTATAGTGTAGGAATGTCTGGAATTCTTTTCTCCCTTACTGGTAAAATTTCTTAAATAATGACCCCTTTTTAACAACAGCTTCTTATATTGACAGAATCTGGTTATCAGATTATAAGTATCTGTTACTTCAGGTGGTAAAGACATTTTAGCTCTCTAGAATAGCCATAAAAAGGACTTTTTCAGGCTTGGTAGACTTCAAACACATTCTCTCAGATTCTGACCCACCCATGACATTTCTTTTGAACAGCCTGGATTGGAGAAGCAGGATTAGAGACCATTGTAATGACACTTCGAGCCTTGATTATTTTTTTTTTTTCCTGTGTTCTCAATTTAACCTGCTGTAAAATCCAGCTCTGCAAGCATTGATTTGGTTTGGTAAGTACATCACTATTGATTTATTTTATTTTATTTTTTTAAATGCAACAACCTGCAGATTGTCCCAGTCAGCTGGAACAAGGTTGGCACAATCTTGCTTTCTTCTCTCATCAATAGCTTCTGACTTCAGTAGAAAAACTGTTGCATTAATTTGTGTTTCATGATGTGAAAGCTTGGGCTAGTAATGAGCAAGGTATATTGCCCAGTCACTAAACCTTGGCCTTCTGCGTATTGCCCGGGCTTATACCTGATTTCTGAGTTACAGCCTTCAAATGTCAAGAGGGGAAATTAGCACTTAAGTTGAACATGCTTCCTGTGTTGGAAAAATGTAAGAATTGGATTTGAAGTCTGTCAGTCTTTATAATGTTCTTTAAAAATAGGTATTTTATTCATTAAACACTAAAGTATGTGAGTGCATTCTCAGATACACATGTTACTTCAGTAGGAGTTGGGTGAAATTTCTCTTTGTGTTTCTGAATTCAAAATAGACCTAAATTGTGTGTTTGTCAAGTACAGTGAAATATATCCTAAGCAAACCACATAAGGAACTAACTGAAGTCACTTGCTTAGGAGAGGTTTAAGGAAAACTTGCGCAAAATTCAACCAGTTATTTAGAGCGGTCTCTTCAACGAGTGGGCTACCTGTTGGCTGTGGTATCCATAGTACGGGCTTCACTGTATTTGTAAAGCATTCGTTAGTAACATGGCTCTAGGTAGTTTTATCTTCACTTTACTCTAAGCCATGTTATTTGGCTAAAAGAGCAGCAAAGTGTTGGACATCTGAAATCTTCAATGGGGTCAAACTAATTTCAGTATTTGGCATAGCAGGTTTTTATAACCATAAGGTAGCGCAAGTTATGTACCTTACTTTGCAGCTACCCTTCTTCTATTGCTCAAAATCTTTCTGCTGACCTTTGATTTTTATGTTATTTTAAATACAACTCTTTAACCTTTTCCTTGCTGCATCTGAGGAAAGCTAAAGCAGTTATCAATTCCTTGTTCTACGGATACTAACACGGGTTTCAGTGTTTGTTTGTTTTTTTTATTGTTGTTTTATGTGATGTGAATACCCTCTCCCGTCAATATTTGTACGATGGTGCTAATATATTTGGTAACAATCCTTTATTGGGAAGGGATTTTAAAAAACTGTGATTTCAACTGAATTTTTCTTCCTTTAATTTTCATATTTAAAACAAAAAGCCACAGCCATTTATACAAAAAAGGCATCAGCTTTGGCCCCTGGGAAATGTTGGGGCGGGAATCAAGATTAAACAAATAGGGTTTTTACATCATTTCTGTATGTATTTGATATATAGATCAATATCTGTACAAATTTAATCTTTTATTTTCTTGGTAATTTGTGTGGTCAATGAGAGAGCATTTAAAGCTTTCTCATGCAATGTACATAACTAAGTGAAAAAAATGCTTTTGGAGAAATTAATGTTACTTTCATTTTTACGAGACTGCAGATTTTCAGCATGGATGTGAAAAGCATTAAAATTATAACTTTGTGTACAAGATGAAAATAATTCACTAAATTTGCCTTTTTTACACAAAATAAAAATGATAAAAAGTCTTTTTTCTGAGTAGTGGTTGTTTTGTTTAAAAGGCACTCACTGGCACACACATAAATGCATTCCAGTTTGTTTCTCTTAAGAGAACGCAGATTAAAAAAAATACCCACAGTTTGTAAAACCATGAATGTTTTAAGTAATTGGGTATGTGAGTCTGAGCAGAAATAAAGCATGAGCTTCTAAGCACAAGGCAAGGTATTTAATATGAGAAGATTGTAGCATTAGATAGCATTTAATAGAGAGCAAGCTTTGCACAGTTGGTATTAATAGTGTTCACAGTTGGTATTAATAGTTGTGGAGGGAGGGAAGTTTTGTCATGGGGTGGGCCATTCTTCTCCTTTTTCAGTTCTGTTATATCGGAAGGAACTCGAGCATCCCTTCAGCTCTCCCTCTGCAAGCTGGCTTTCCAACTGTAACGTATTTCAGTAGCCTTCAAAGCAACTTTGCAATGAACAACTCACTAAATTTTTATTCAGATATGCTTGTATGTTTGTGTTAACTATTCCTTCTACGAGAAGAAAATATTGAATGGCTGAGTAAAATGACTTATGTGACTATTTGAACACAGTAGTCTGTTTTATAGTGAATATACCACAACAAATTAGTTCGTATCCATTTATTTGACAGTGCTGAAAATGACTTAAGATAACCGTGGTGATAATTGCTCCCAGATCAATAGCTGGAATGAGATGACGTGGTTAAGAAGGCACAATTCATTGTGGAAACTCATTTCACTCATAGATCCAATCGTGTGCACAAGATTTGAAGTCAATGAGCTCTGCAGGTTTGAACCACAGGTTGATCTCCTTCTGCGCACTTTCTACGGAGTCACTGCCATGAATGATGTTTCTGTGGAAGGAGAGAAATGCATTGTTTGTATAAAAGTACAATTTTCAGCAACCTAGTAGTTTTCCACGTGCAAAAACTTGGATGAAGCATCTACATCTGCAAGACTACTATTTCGGGTATGGTATTCAAATACCCCCACTACAAGAGCTAATTAAGTCTAGCAGGGTGACTTGGGCTACTTTACTACACCAGCCACTGCCACTGACTGATCTTACATGAAGCTCTGATGAGGAGCTGTATTTCAAAAAAAGTCAATTTTGTGCCAAGCCATTTTCTTAAGTAGCAGTTACGGATTGTGACCTGCAAATAAGATATCATCAGACTAGGATATCTACCAACAATTTCTAGAACAAAAGTCTACCAACTTTGAGTTTTTAATCTCGATTGACAATAAACTGAGCACATACCTTCCTACTTGAATGCAGAAGTCACCACGGATGGTACCAGGCTTAGAGTCTGCAGGGTTTGTTTCCCCCAGCATTACTCTCCCAGTTTTAACTACGTTAAGTCCTTCCCATACCTTAAGGAAAAAAGACAACTCCTATTAATCCATGCTTATATGAAATACTAAAGATTAATTTTTGCTAATAACATACTTTGCAAAGAAACAAAGGCTCCACCACTAAAAAAATTAATCTAGCCTACATTCTCTCTTAGGCCTCTAAAGAAGTCTAAGGGAAAAAAAACATCAGAACTGAAAGTGATTATAAAAAGGACTATCAACATTGTCGCTCCAGTTAAGGAGACACTTCAACAAGCCTCAGAGTTAACTGATGTACAAGGCCAACTTCAAAACCTTTCTGTTGTGAATGGGCAAGGACAGCCAGATGAGTTGCAAGCGCTCCTAGTTAGGTACATACAAGAGGAGATGCTACTATGGCCGTTATATTGTTTGGGGGGGCAGTGCAAAAAAGAATGACACAGCAGATGGGTTTCTGTGGGAAAGCCCTGACCGTCTTTTGCCCAAAACAAGAGATTTTTTTGGTGCGGAAGATGGGCTTGAGGGAATTTTGCTTAAGCCATGCTAAGCATTGTCATATGCGTTCTATATATGCACACCTTCCCCCTTCTTAATAAATAGTAAGTTTCTACTTGATTTTAATTTTGGTTTTCTTTTGCCACTATCAGAACAGGGTAGTTTGAAAAAGTGTTTACGTAACAGTACATCTGAATATTTTAAAATAATTTACAGAGTGAGACAAATATATTTGGGAAAGTAGTCTTTAAGTAGAATTAAGCCGCTTACCATGGCCACAACAGGTCCAGAGTTCATGTATTTAACCAAACCAGGGTAGAATGGTCGGTCCTTGAGGTCAATGTAATGTTGTTTGAGAAGGTCTTCAGAGGCCTTTAAAAGGACAGATGTAACATTAAATACCAGTTTCAAAATATACCACCAAAGGTGTCGCTGCTTTACGACTACAGCAGTAGCGACTGGACTCACCAGTCATTAATATTATCAGCAGTTACTGCAATGCTATTAGGGGGGTTCCAATTAAAGTTCCTAATTTAAAACCAAAGCAGCACACGGCGCACTGCCTGTCTTTGTAGTAGTGTCAGTGTTGCGAGTTGTCAAAATTATTTCTTTGCATTACAGTAATCCTCAGCAATAAGCTGAGTGCAAGATGTCTGGATGGCGTTACCCGATCCAGCCTTTCGGTCAAGGTCATTTCGGCTCTCTCAATTAGGCTGCATTAAGCCGTCCGAGCAAATTTTGTTCCCTCAGGAAAGGGGAGAGATCAAACGTTTGCGCTCGATAGAAAGCTCGGCCTGATGTGACCCGGGACTTCCAGCTGTTGGGCGGGTTCGGCATCAGATTCCCATTCCGATGCAGGAAAAAGCCGCGTAGGAAGGTGCACACCATTTCAGGACCCGTTCTGGCAGGTGAGGGAAAGCGTTTAGGACGAGGGAGCCGGCGCAGGGGGGAGCGATTCCCCGGCTGCCGAGACTTACGTGCACGAACTTCATGGCCGCCAGCCGGAAGCCTTTCTGCTCGAACCGCTTGATGATCTCTCCCACCAGCCCGCGCTGGACCCCATCGGGCTT
>NW_010973082.1:6195383-6200466 GCF_000737465.1 Haliaeetus leucocephalus
CGGCTGGCAGGCGGCCCGGGGGCAGCTGCCCGCCGGGCTGCGCCCAAGGGCCGGCGGCACCTGTCGCCGTCGCCTCCTCGGAGGGTTCTTAACTTTCAGCTGCAGCGACGGGGCCGTAAGCCTTTTCCCCAGTGAAAAGATCGGGCAGGTTTAACTAGACTAAACCAGTTTTTATTAAGAGGGACTCGCTTTGCTATTTCCAGAGAGATGCCCGCCCTCTGCTCGCTAACGTTGCTACTGCCAGCCTCGCTTAACCGAAGCGGCACGCCTTACAGCTGCCTGAAATTCTGTTTCGCACAGAAAAGCAACTTAGGATCTGTAAAAGCCAGCGAGGTCATCAGTGATCTGGTTGGCACAGGGGAAGATGAAGCCACAAAGTGTCAAAGCGCAGGTGTAAAACTCCACAGTCCCAGGACACGGGTCATAACAAGAATTAGGAAGAGTGTTGTTCCTTCTTATTACATTTACTGCTTGGCCCTTGACTAATGTACAAAACGCCTTTCCTCCCCCAGAGCTAGTTATAATCATATACCATCACTGCAGCTGTAATATTAATTAAATACCCTTTGCAGTACTTATGCAGTCTCTTACTAACGAGCCACTTGCCATTAGTGAAACTGGACATGCTCAGTCAGACCTCTCAGATGTGCGTTCCTCTGAGAGATGGCTGACCTCCACCTTCTCTCAGTCTCGCTGCATTAGAAATACTAACCAGGAGCTTTCTGCCAACCCCCACATCTCTAGATAACCCAGATTTCTCTATTTTGTAGTAAGCAAATCAAGATAAAGAAACCTAGAAAGTAATCCTTCGAGCAAAAATGGAACTGGAGACATCTCATGCACAGGTTTGTCACATGTTCCCTTTTCTCTAACAACCTTTAACTTAATTATTTATCTTCTATAACACTGAAGACTTTCAGAAGAGAAGCTAACAACCTCATCTACAGTTTGATAGTTAGGGAATTTGTTCCCTCTCTTTAGATTCATTAATTAGATCTAAGACAACATAATGAAAATTTCCTTTTATTTCACCCAAGAAAGAGCAAAGGTTGTTTCATTTTGTACCATCTCTTTTTAGGAGTTGGGTATCTTCAAAAAGTACCGTAAGCATGGAATTGAGCATTCATTGCACAGTTTAGTATTTGAAACAAGAACTCACTGTAGGAAAAAAATCTAGGTGTTGGAACAACTAATTTCGTGAAACTCTTGCTTTTACCAAATACAATGTTGCAGGGAAATAAATACATAATATTGACCCCAATACATTTCTTGTTCCCCGTCCAGTACAGCTAGTGAATATTCGTTATTCAGATTTCTGCAAGAGGCTGATAGTTTTCTCTGACATAAGCAGACACCTCTACTGAAATACATTTAGCATTATTATGGCTGTATTTCTTTACATGATTAAATAAATTTAAAAAAATAATGCTAGAGACACTTCTGAAATACCTTATCCAAGAACAGCTTGCTTTGGAGTTCCAACTGTTAAGGAAAGAACGCAAATAAGAACATAGCTAAATTATCAGCTCTTCAGACAGTAAAGCAAATGTCACTCTGTTGTTGCTCTGTGCAATGCCAGAGGACTGCTACACTCAAGTGGCTGAAGGTAGATCTCCCTCATCCATCCTCACATTAATCTTCTTTTCACATAAAAGGGCATTTCAGAAAGCCTGGCCTATTAATCCTTCCTTAAAATGCTAAATACATCCTGTGTGGGGGAAAAAAAAAAAAAAAAAAGGCAAGTTGAAACAGTGTCATCTAGAGGAAAGTTCTCATTTTAATCAAAGCTATGCTCTGTGTACAGGCACAGCACATTCTGGAGATAGAAATAAATAAGCTTTTTTTTCTGCAGCCATTTTGGGCATGGGGATTTACCTGATAGCAAGTTCAGTCCTCAACATTTGGGCACACTATCAATATATTTACATATCACCAGTTGTCCCCTTACATTTTAACATAATCAACCTTTGACACTGAGCCATTTGCATAATTACTAACCAAATAAATTTTTACCAATTTTCTTTTTCTGTTTACCAAACTATCCCCTTTGACTACAAAGTGCTTCAGGAAAATGTGTGTTATATGCTCTGTGTTTTAATCTCCTATCTCTCACCCCCAGAAGCAGCTTTTTGAAAGTACAATTCCATCTATAACTTGACAGTTTTTTAACCAAAGCAGCAGCAAATGCTGACTATATTTAATATTCACAACAGAGCAATTTCACAGATTTCTAAGACATGTTTCTATCGGTTTATATGAAGGGCTTCGAAACAGCTAGAGGCTAGCAGCTGCTTACAGACAGTAAGGATATCAGAAGGTAGAGGCTCAGTTTTACTCATAGATCCATTCATGAGCACAGCTTCTGTAATCAACCAGTTCTTCAGGAGTGAACCATAAATTGATCTCTGTCTCAGCACTTTCCACAGAATCACTTCCATGAATGATGTTCCTAGGAAAAGAAAAGGTGGATATAAAAGTAATATAATCCTCAAACTCAAAGCAAAGCAAGCACTCTTTTTTTTTTTTTTTTTTTTAGTGGTCTCCATTATGGAGAGAAGTTGTAAGTAATTGTAAATTAGTAATAGGCATAGAGTATGCAGTCCCAGCTTTGCTCATCGTTTTTGTCAATGGGGAAGACCACAACTCAATTTCCATCTTTAGATCGTAACATTACATGGGCACAGGGAGTGGCAGCTCCGTGCTTAAGGTAGAGAAGGATGGAGCACAGTTTCTACATATATCATGACATAGCACTGGACATTTAGCATCTTTAGATATCAACAGTTTCAAAGTATACCTTCCAACTTGAACACAGAGGTCACCACGAATAGTGCCAGGCTTGGAATCAAATGGGTTAGTTTCCCCCAGCATCACTCTGCCAGTCTTAACCACATTAAGTCCTTCCCACACCTTAAAAAAAAAAAAAAAAAAAAATCCATCGAGATTATTCAATCTTAGCAGTAGGTAAAGTAGCAATCATTACACAATGCTGTCCATCATGGCACAAATCACCACCCAAATATTCGTAATAGCAAGACATATTTTATCTCCAGTTTTTCTGTCAGATTCTTGAAGCATCTGCTGAAGTGCTCCCCTTCTCCACAATACCTTTCCTCACCCAGGATTGGAAGAGAACAATTTTAAATCTCAATTTGGTAAACAGCCTTACAAAGCCGTCTGCTCATTGAAGATCTAGACCTCCAGCTCAACTATTTTACAAACACACTATCAAGGAAAAAGAAAGAGAAAATCCCTTCTAATGAACCTAGACTAAAAAAGATTTTCAAAGTTACTATTGCTTAGTAGTATAGTAAAAATATTCCACCATCTTTTTTCAGCTTGCTTAATACATGGCATTTCATTGTTGGGATTTTTTGTGCAGGTTTACTGTTTCTCAGGGTCCCAGCTTTGGTTCCCCCTTTACCCCTGCCCTCTTCTTCAACATACTGACTCAAAGAAGAGAAAGATTATGAAAAAAAGATTAAAGAAGAAGGAGTGAACAGCACATCTTCCTAATTACAGTATTTGAATCTAGGTTTTTAAGTACTTTTAAAAGTAAATTAGAATTCAATAGGTAACACAATCTTATTGCACGTAAGACAATTAAACAGTATGTTTTTCTTAGCTGAGCTTCATTCTGAAGAACTCACCATAGCTACAACAGGTCCAGAATGCATGTACTGCACCAGACCATCATAGAACGGCCGGTCTTTTAGGTCAATGTAGTGTTCTCTCAGAAGGTCTTCAGAGGCCTGCATTAAAAACCAACCAACCAACCAAAAAAAGCTTACTGTAAGAACTTAAGAGCATATTGAAATCACATAGATTAACCACAGAGCACTATTAATCCTAAAACTTGCACGCAATTGAAAATTCAGCATTTCTAGCATCTTCCTAGAGTACTTTTGGTTGATATGAATTTGAACCGTTTGCTTTAACCACAGCTGAACTTAGAAAAGTATCTTTTACCAATATAGACGGCTTATGGGACCTGGCATTTCTTGAAGATATTCAGAGATGTTTATTAGGTATAAGATGCACCTAAAAGAATATTCTTTTCAGACTAAGGACATCAGGTTACTAAAATTAGCGTGCTTAGCATGTCTAAAGCATTTAGCCAGAGCTGGAGATTGGAACTTTTCCAAAAATACCCCAAATATTCAAAGACTTCTCAAAATTTCAGGTTTAATTGTTCTGAAGACTACATTTGTCATTATAGCGCGCTGCTCTATTTCAAGGCTGCAGTCTATATGAAAAAGGAGATGCACAAATTAAGGAAAGCTTACATGTATTAATTTCATGGCGACCAGTTTGAATCCTTTCTGTTCGAACCGCTTGATGATTTCTCCCACCAGTCCCCGCTGGACTCCGTCAGGCTTGATGGCGATGAACGTGCGCTCAGAGATAGAAGCCATCGTTCTACGCGGGAAGGAAATAAGAGTTGTTATTCCAGGACCAGCAGGCAAGTACAATCACAGCCCCGCATCGCGTGTACTAGCAGCTATTATTTAATTAAAGCGGCTACCTCTGAAGGTCAGTAACGCATGATCTGCACTGATTTGATAATTCAATCACTGGACGCGGGTGTTCACAAGTAAGTTTAAAACGATAACAGCGTACCACATACAGAGACGAGCAATTAGCAGATATTAAAATCAGAAAAGCTGTAAGCGGAATGGAAGGTAAAGACCGTCACAGATACGTCTCCCAGTGCCGCGTGGGAGGCTGCTGCCTGCAATTCGGGGCAAAAGAGGTTGAATACATCCACGTGCGTCGTTTTCATCTGTAAACCAGCATTATCGGTCGGTTGCTTTCCAACACCGCTCTGCTGCAAGCGGGTACGAGCCCGCACCTTCGCCTGCAGGTAGCGTACGGAGGGGGGGGAACCCGGCCCCCGCACCAGCCGCTGCCGTTTCAGTATTGCAGAAAAGCGCCGAAACCGGCCGCCCTTCGGCCCCCGCCCGCCGTCAGGCGGGTCGAGGCCGGGAGGCCCTTCCCCGCGGAACCGGGCGCGGGGGGTGGTGCCCGGGCCGGGGCCGGCTCCTGCCCCCCAGCAGCACCCCGCTCCCTCCCTGCCGCCGCC
>NW_010973082.1:6200476-6205004 GCF_000737465.1 Haliaeetus leucocephalus
TGGCGCGGCCTCCCGCCCGCAAGGGGGCGCTGGCGGCCGGAAGGTCCCGCGGGGGGCGCCGTTCCAGCCCCCTCCGCCCGCCCCACCCCTTCCCGGGACCCCTCCGTAAGCACTCAAGCCTTAGGCGGTGGACCGCGGCTTTTATTTAGCGACAGGCACGGGAAATCATTTTGACAAAAATCTCGTTATCGGCCCGCTCTGCTTGCTTGGCCTCTCCTCTTTAAAGCAGGCAGCTTTCTTTTTTTTTTTTTTTTTTCCCCCCCGGTTACACGGTAATTGCCTTCGGTAATTTACCCCGTAACTGTTCGGCCTGCAGCGTGTTACCCCCTTGGAGAGACCCGAGGGTAAAACATCAAGTTCCCGCGTCCTCAGCACGCCCTGCCGGGAGCAAATCCCTGCTTCTCCTGGTTTTGTTTCCCGAACTGCGATGAACTTCCCGGGCTCTACCCCCTGGCTCTTCTTGAAAGCAAAATAATGTGGATTTCACTTCCCTCTGGGCAGGACTTTACCTGCTGCTTGACAGGGACAGAGGTTCAGCTTTTTGATAGCAGGGATTTCCCTTTTCTTCGCTACACTCTGTCACACATCCATGTCTTCTGGTTCTGGTGGGAGAGTCTAGATCTGACATAAGCATCTGCTCAAACAACCCGTTTACTAGTATTCAGAGGGGGTTTTTTTCCAGGTATGACCATACTCTGATGTACTCCTTTTTCCAAGGTCTCTGATTTAATGAAAGATGTTTTAAAAAACCCACAGCACTGTACAGTCTAGCAAGTCCCCCTTGAAGTTATTTTGGACTTGGAATTTCTGAGTATTCTCCCGGTAATATCAATCCACTATATTCTGTTGTTTCAATACACATCTCTTCAAGATGTTTCATACTACTAAAACAAACTCTAATGCTGCAATCCTCACTCCGGCAAAATAATATTTAAAAATAGAAAAAAAGGTCTTTAGAAACAGGATGCTTAGAAAAGTAGTCACTTAAAAGCAGCAATAGGACATCTATTTACAGCCTTGTTAAAACCATGTCATTTAACGATTAAAGCTTAGGACTCGCCATAAGGTGGGCAAGCACTATTTGCAGCTTTACCATAGGTCTGCTCTGTGATCTTTGCCAAGTCTTTTAACCTCATTAAATAAGGGTCATCTTTGTCACTTTTGAGATTAATCCATGATTAGCAGAGCATGTTGTGCATTATACAGTACACGAAACACCACAGAAGTATGCTTCCTTGTTATTTTTACTGTATAAACGAGCAGCCTTTTTGCTGGTTGAAAATTCTACCAAAGTTACTAAATTACACTGAAAATTACGTCTTTACCTAAAATGCAAAGAAGTAGAGTCTAGACAATTTCCTAAAAATGGACTGATGGTGGGAAGAGAAAGTAAAGACCTTCAAAGTCTTCAGTGAGTGAACTCAGTATTATTATCGAGCTCAAGCCATTTACACAGTACTTAAAACCAGTAGAGATTTTCAAAACAGGCCTGAGGCAAAAGACTGACTGTGAATGTCTCCAAACTTCAGGAGAATTTAAACACAGGTCCTAGCTTTGCTATTTTGGCCACAGCTTTATAATGGTCTCAGCTAACAGCCTGCATCTGTACCACTCAGAACATTTGGGGAGTTCTCATCGGGACTCACATTTTGTGCTGTGCACCTCTTGCACCTCATAACCAGACTCCTAAGTCTGACATGTTTTGTTGCTTGCGGCTATACTACTCTTCATTTAGCTAGTATTGCTATCATTCATCTGTTTTTAGCTTGATTTCTGTTGCACCTTAAGATATAATGCGCCACAGAATTAAGCTTTTACAAAAATTTCTTCCTCTGGGTAAAGTCCCAGTTAAGCTCTTCTCAGCCCATGCCGATTCAAGGGCTAACTTTCTTCCCTGGTAAATTGCAAATCAATTTGCTTTCAAATAAACTGTTATTCCTAGGAATAGGGAACATAATTTTTCTTATTATCCAGAAAACTAATTTCTTTTTCAGGCAGTTCTTTCCCCAAGAGTGTGAATTGCATTTTATTCTAGTAGTTACCACAGACAGCCACTGCTTTCAAGCTACAAAGACAATACTATCAGGTTTCTTTGTGCAGTTTCATATGCTTGATTAGTTTACTAAATTGACAGGTCATCAAGGTCCTTTAATCTCCTTGCAAGCAACTAGAATATAATTCCATAACTTGTTCTATTTTTAATGTGTTCCCGAGTTTCTGATCTCACACCGACTGCAAGGTGCACATCATAAAATGCGATCACAGTAGTAAGACCGTCAATAAGATACATTTGTACACCACTTAAACTGGACTCTCAGGTAATTTTTCTATTGTTCATCTTTTTAAATACTTCTTTATCCATGTTAGAAACCCCCCGGGTGACTAGAAATCAAACACAAGCACAAACGGCTCTCTTCTACCTGTACTCTGTCAGTCTGAGTGCAACTCTAGTGGCAACGGCCTGCCTGTTCAGTGATGGACTCGCTCCAGCTGTGAAAGAAAACCACATCTATCCATTTTGCTAATAGAAACAGGATAAAAATAGCATATCCTCAGAGACCCCTTCCCTGGAAGGCTGTCAGCAGACACCTTGACCCATTTTTGCCGTCTGTCAGAACATATGTCTTTTGAGCTAATGTATTTGTGCAATTTGTCAAGTATGACAGCAATAACTATAAAACTACATTGAGAAAAGGATCTCTGCTACAATTCAAGATGATTGGTATTTTTATCCTCACAATAATCTACAGTTGTTTAGAGCTGTCCTCACATTAGGCAGTATTGTGCATGAATAATGTGGCGAGATCTAGATCAAAAGTCCACTGCAATTAGGTATGGCCTACCAACCTTGTCCTGAGAGCAGGACAGAGTTACTTCTCGGCTTTGGCCATTTGTGGTCTTCCTACAAGATTTATTCAGGCTCAGTAAAAAAACCCACAAGTCAGAAACCCCTACCCCAAAGGCTCTCAGTGTCTTCCGCAATACAAACAACTGAGGCAAATGGGAAACTATGTATGATGTAAAGGGAGAGAAATTCTCAAAGACAGCTTCTCTCAACAGCCCGGCATCGGGTAAAGATTTTAATCTGTGGCAGACAGCAGGTAAACACAGAGAAATTGCAGTTTTTCTCAGTGGACAACTGCTAAAGAGAACTATGAAAAAAAGAATCTTTTCATAGGGATCATTTCCAATAATTTCACTTGAGGAGATATGAGTAGGAGAGTACGCATTCTGTCGTTTTGAAAATTATTCTTTTAGCTAAAGTGATGTAATTTTTTTGGTCGTAATTAAAAGGCAAACAGCTTTTCTTTCCTTCTGCCATATTTACAAATAAGTTTGTACTTTAACTGTCTATGCCCTGGCCACACTATGTTAAATATTAGCTTAGGAGGATGATGTCTAAACAGAACTCACAAGAAATCCACAAGAAATCTTCTTGTCATTTATGCGCAGACCCACTAGCATAGTACATAAAAAGACAATGCAGCACATGCATTTAAAGCACAGTTACTGCCTTCGAATCAGTCGAAATGAAAGAAAATACAGTGCAAACCTCTACTGCTCTCCAGTGGAAATTAATGCAATCACCACAGTTAAAGTTCCACCACTTCTCGAGCTTTTGCATTTTTTAAAACACTCGTTTCTTTGTTCCTGTACTGCTGCTGGCCCACCAGGCTCCTTAGCAACCTTGTACATGAAATACTTTTATTTAATGAGAAACAGTGATTTCCCCAAACATTAATTGTATGATAAACGTGAGGGATGTGAGGCAACTCTCTGAAGCTCTTCAATCTCAGTAGATGTTTTCAACGTTACCGTACACATCTAGAATAGCTCACGTTATTCCCATGACAAAACACATGATCCAGAATGGAATTCACCGTTCCAAACCCTAGGAAAACCGCTCTCTCTTAGCAAGTGCGAGATGCTTTCTAAGTTGTGTCATCGCGAATAAAACAGGATTTCTGGTATTAATTTATCTAGAGACCTTGTTAGAAATAAAAGGTCTTTTCGCTGTCAGAGGTTAGCCGACGCAGCGACCCAAGCGCAGTTTGGGAGCTGCGAAGTCCTAACACCTGGTTTCAGGTCCCCTCACTCATCCCTCAACGAACCACTCGATCTGCTTCTGCCTCCGCGGGTGCGATAAACAGACGCTAACGCCTCCACGAGAGCTGCCAGAGAGCGTTTCCTTCACTCTTCCACCCAAAGCGATGAAGACTCATTGCGCGGTCCCTTGGGCTCCCGGCCGGCCTCCCCGCTGCCCCGGCCCCAGGGGAGGCCGCCTGGGCCTCTAGGGCCGCCCGGCTCCCCGCAGGGCTGGGCCCGCCGGCCTCAGCGCCTCTTCCCCAGCTCCCCAACCCCACCGCCCGCCTCCCCGCCTCGGCACTGACGCGGCCTAACCCTCTCCTCTCGGCCCCACACCCCGCCTTAGACGGCCCGGCAGCCCTTCAGCCCCCAACGCCGGGCGCCTACGGCCTCGTTCCCTCACGGTGACCCGCGGACGCCCCCGGCCCTTCCCGGCGGGTGA
>NW_010973082.1:6205069-6205701 GCF_000737465.1 Haliaeetus leucocephalus
CGCCCCGCGTGACGCCGCGGCCCCGCCCCGGCGCGGCGGGTGAGGTCAGTGCCGTGCGCCAGGGCCGCTCTCCGCCTCTCCTCCTCCCCCCTCCCCGCCTCCCGCTCGCCCGGGCTGCAGGCGAGGCCCCGCCGCAGAGGGAGGAGGAGACGCCGGGAGCGCGCTGAGCCGCTGCCGCCCCGCCGGGCCCCGAGAGGGACTAAGGCGCTCTCCGGCAGCCATGGAGCTGGCGGACGGCGTGGTGTACCAGGAGGACCCCGGCGGCCCCGGCCCCGCCATGATGTCGGAGCGGGTGTCGGGGCTGGCGGGCTCCATCTACCGCGAGTTCGAGCGGCTGATCGGGCGCTACGACGAGGAGGTGGTGGCCGAGCTGATGCCGCTGGTGGTGGCCGTCCTGGAGAACCTGGACTCGGTGTGCGCCCACAGCCAGGAGACCAGCGTGGAGCTGGAGCTGCTGCGGGACGACAACGAGCAGCTCCTCACGCAGTACGAGCGGGAGAAGGCGCTGCGCAAGCAGGCCGAGGAGGTGAGGGGCGGGCGCCGGGCCCGGGGGCTGCGGCGGCGAGCGGAGCCGGTGGAGGGCGGGGGCCCGTTCCTGAGGCGGGCGGCGGCTCCGGGCTTCCTTCGCGGAG
>NW_010973082.1:6205711-6259238 GCF_000737465.1 Haliaeetus leucocephalus
GCGGGCTGCGCCGGGCCCGGTCGTGTGGTGGCTGGACGCAGGTGAGGGCAGAAGCTCGGTGGCCTCAGTCGCCGAGTCCGTGGCCCTGCCTGCGGGACTCTGACATCGCTGTCCGGGAGCGCTCTGAAGCGCTGCTCTTCCAGTCAGCAGGTCCGCGGAAGAAAAGCGGCACCGCTCCGCAGAGCAAGCGTGGAACCGTGTGCTGACGGCTCCGCTCTTTCGCTTTCCCTCCGGATTTTCCTCCGTGGCAGGAGGTGGATTGTCCGTTTCGGATCCGTGGTAGTCACAAAAAAAACCCCCAGTGAGAAGGCATTGCGCAAAATACGGAAATACGTGCTGCTTAGGCTGTAGTTCTTCAAAGTTGGTGCATAAAAGCTGCAGTCAGCAACAGGTGGTGCGGACTGTTCAATGACATAAACTCTGACTTGGGATGTTACTACAAAAAACGAAATAAAAATGTCAAAGAATCGCTTCAGCATAAATAAGCTGGTGAAGCATTATCTTCCGCGAGATTATAAAGCGATACAATAGAAAGCGGCTGTGCAGGATAACTTCCTCCAGCTCATTGTCTTGCCAAACTGCTGTAGGAAATTGGATTGACAGCATTATCTGTAATAGAACAAGCCATCTTATAAGTCTATTTCCAGACTTCGTGTCCTCCGCTTACCTTCTAAATTTTCCAAAAATCGGAAGAATAACAACACTGAGGATAAAGACAATACCAACAACGAAAACCTAATTTGAAAAACACTAGCCCTGTACAAATATTTGTATACGTTATGGTTATAAGTGAGTGCAAAATGTTGTCTGCAAATTGTTCCAGGACTTCGTTGGTTTGTTACGAAGTAACGTGGTGTGAATGGTGTGTCCCCCACAACTCTTGGACCAATAGACCATTCATCCTTCTTGTCAAACACGTAGTTGTTTTATGATGCCTTATGGGTTTCAGTCTGGGGACTATTGCCATAAAGACTTAATCACTAGCTCTGACACAAGCTGCATGTAAAAGGCTTTTTTAGAAAACATATTTTATTTTTATTAAAGAGAGTAAGAGGAAGGGAGTGATAAATATTTTCTGAACTAATTCAAGAGAAAATTAGGCTTGAAACACAGGCAGCATTTGCCAGATTGAAAAAAGCAGGCCCTGGCAGCAGAACAGAAACCGTAACAGTATGGTGGAACAGAATATGGTGTTAATTGTGGTGGTGTGGCTCTTCAGGAGCTGTACGTACTTATGTTGGCAGTGTACTTCGCTGCAATCTCCATTTCTTTGTGTCGTGATAAATTAACTTGAGGGGACAAGCATTATGCAGTCTAAAAACTAGTACTCCTGCTGCAAGACAACTTACTGATGCTTTCTCAGTTGTAAGCGCAAAGGTCATCTTTTTGTTACGTTCCGAGGTCAGTTATGCTATACCTACGTCAAAATGTCTGCAACGGATAAAGCGTGGTATGTTCATGAGGGGTATGCGTTTTATTCAGACTTGATTGTTGCAACTATTTTTTCTGAATGTTGAGATGATCCGAGGGGTGCAGTATGGTTGAAATGAAAGGAGGGAACATGAATATAGCACTGTTTTTCTTGGACAACAAATTATTGGCTTAGTGTGTTTCTTTCATTGTGGAGGTTGCTTGCGTAATTTGATAGCAAAATGGAGAATTTTGAGCTACTAAGTTCAATATTCCTTATTATCTGTTCTGACTGTCCTGAAGAATTAACGTACCTTCTTTTGCTTTCTGCTTGCTGTTGTAGGAATTTATATTTGCAGTAGTATCTTGACGAATAGTAAGTCTACTATTTGAATAGGAATCTCCTTGCACCATTGTCCTAATTTGCCTCCTTTATTTCCTGTACTTAAAAAGTGTTACTGAAGAAACATCTTGAAAGTTGTTACCCATCGACTTCTGTTAAGGTGACTTTAAAAAATAAAGATGATTTCGGAGGTTCTGAGCCTACTTCTCAGTCCTTTAGGTAACAGTCATGATCTTTTTAGTTGCTATGAAGTCACTTGTCTGACTTTTAACATGGTACGTTTTGGGATATAGCTAAAGAAATAGAGGAACCAGCTGTTCTGCTTACAGTTCTGCATAATTTATCTTCCCACTTAGTGAGCGTTAGGCTGCATGCCCTGCCACAAAGAAGTGGGAGAGGAAGAAGGATTTGGGGTTCTGCTATTTTATAAACTAATAAGTTTTACTTCTACAGAAGTATGCTGCTCCGTACCTGGGGCTGTGTGGCTAGCAGAAGGTGTTTTATATGGGCTTGGAAACAGGATAAAATCTTCTCCTTTTAGCCATGTCAAGCTGTCTAATATATCTTTTAGCTTTGCTGCTGTTGGTGGGATTAAGCTGTTCTTGAAATCCCATGTTCAATACATGGTTGCTACTTTTGCCATCATGAAAAAGGATTTACCACCATGAAAATTAGTTTAAGTGATAGTGTCAGCTCGATGGCTGCCTTTTACTCTTCCCAAAGTTAACTTTCTTCTTTAGGATTGTATGTGAAGTGAACATTTTCCAGTAAGAGTTTATAAGTATTTTTAATTTATGAGAAAACAAAATTGATATCCATTATACAGAAAGCTTGCTAAAATAATGTAAAATTTACTAGGTTGTTTTCAGTTACATATATTTTTCTGTACCCCCAGTCCAGCTGAGCTGGCTTCGTAGTTAATTTTCTCTACCTACTCCAGGAAGAACGTGCCATTGGTTGAAAAGCTGGCATCATTGCAATAAAAGTTACTGAAGGACGTGTCATAGGGTAATAAAGACTGCCAAGTAGGTGTAACCTTGACATCAGATATGCTTAGTATTGCACCTGGATCGTATGACGGGAAAGCAGGTTAAAATATAAGGAAACAGAAGATGACATAAATATCGGAAAAAATGTTTCATTTGGCTAGTACTGTATTACGAAGTGATTAAATGGTTGTATGCATGAGAGGGCTCTCCAAATGTGTATGCTGTGCTGTTCCATTGTGTAGTCTGAGTTCATGTTTATTGCAATGATTATTGCTGTAAACTTTAAGTAGATTTAAAATTGATTACATAAAGACTTCTGAATCTTACTTGTGAAGTACTTTTATATACTTTTTATTGAAGGTCTTTAAGAACAGGTTAGACAAATATCTGTCTGAAATGACATAGTTGGTACTTCCTGGAGAAAATGAGAAGGATTAAATGGGAGTTGCCAAAGATAGTTTATGAAGGTATCACAGGCTTGGATTTCAGCAGTAGGCCCATGCAGAAAGAGGCGTGCATCATATCCTGTGCTTACACCTCATTATGTCCTGATCAAAATTAGGATCCAGGCATCAGAAGTGCCAATCAGAGCCTTGAAGCAAGATGACCTTTCAAGGGCCATTCTAGCCGTATCTTCTGTAATCTTGTGGTATTCAGTCTGTTTTAAAGAAGTGTTGGTGTCCTTCAGCTTGTTCTTTTAAAAACAAAACACAACAAAGGGCACCAAACCAATCTTAATTTCTTGTTAGAGTTGTAAGATACAGCTTTGTGGCCTAAACAGGATGTCACTTAAAACTGAAGTGTTAAGGGGTTTTTTTTTGTCTGCCTTGGTATTATGTGTAAGCAGTAGCTCCAGTTGAAAAAAGAGAATGTCTAGTATCCATGTATTGAGTGGCTAACATGTTCCTACATATGCTGCTGCGTTCCTGTTAAACAAGGCAGAAGAAGTGCAATACTTGAGTGTATTGTCAATTTAAATTAAAAAAAAGTCTTTTATTATGGGTGCTCAGCCTATCCTTGGCTGCTGTCTGACTAGTCCTTCCGTCATAGTCATACAGGCTTAGTCAGGATGAGATGATCAATCTCCTGGGGCTCTGCCTGTGTTAATACTATCACCAGAAGGAGAGATGAAACCAAACAGATACATTGAAAGGTTAAAGTACTAAATCTTTCATTTGATCTGGTATAGTTTTCAGCAGAGGAAAAAAAATTAGCCAGCTCTAGTTATAAAAATGCTTTGAAGAGATGTAACTTAAATTCTAACTTTAACAAAATGAAGGTAAACTAGTAGATGACGACGAAACAGTTTAATACAAAACCAGTTTTAATAGTTGCAGTTGAAGAACTTGAGAGGAAATACAAAATGATATCTTTGGTTTCATGAGTAACGATGACATTGATGGCTTTGAATGGCTGTTTATTCAAAAGTGTAATTGTCACTGGCCTTTTGCAAGTTATGAGACACATCTGACTTTGGGAAAATCATCAGAGAAGCAACTAAACAAAGATGTTACAGTTTTATAGTTCTTCTTTCATGTTTTCCCATGTTTAATTTAACAAACCATGTTGGTCTGCAGCCCCAGTGCCAACTTTGTGTCAAACTTTGAAGCCCTTCTTATAAAGGGAGTCTGCTAAGAATAAGCCAGACATGACTTGAATCTTTAATATTAAAGGGGCAAAACTCTTGTATCATTTACTACAAAGGAGACATGAAACAAGTTTTCAGTTTGAGGTTTTCAATATTACATTGACAAATTAATATTCCCAAACTTTGTGTTGAGGGGGTAGAAAGGCTTTTGCACATCTGTCTTTTTGAAGCAGGAGAACTCATTTTAAATCGCAGAACCCAAAGCAGTGCTACCTGGGCTAATGTCAGCAGTTTCTCAATTGCCTCATGGTTTAGCTTCAAGCACAGTCATATGAACACCATGCCTTGTCTGGTGATAGCTGTGGAGAGCTTGTCTGAAAGGAACTCTTGTTCCACTTCATAGATTTTTGATGCATTTCTACATCTGAAGTAATTTTTAAGCAAAACTTCTTCTGATGACCCCGCTAAACTGAAGCGCTTTTCGTAGGGTTATGAGTTTCTGCTTTTGTAAAAGCTTAAAACACATTGGCTGAAGCTTAGTAGTAGTTCATTAAAAGTTGATGTGTGAGCGTTTGAAGTATTTTTCCCACTAAGTTTTCCTAGCAATATGTAAGGAAAAATTATATTCAAATAACCTATAACATTACTTTTTTTTAAGTTACTGCCTCCTCTATCTCTTTGCTTCCCTGTGGTACCGAGCTGCAGCTTGCTTTCTGACTCCTTAGCTGTCTTGGATGTTTGGTTTAGGGTATTTTTTTCTGCAAAGGCTTCTGGTATGCTTTTCCTCCCTGTGTGATGAGCCTTCTGCGTAACTCATGTTTGTGGCCTTGCCTTCTCTTTGCAGTGCAGAATAGAGTACTACCTGACCTAAGACTTCTTTCGGTATTAGAAGTATTCTTTGTGCTACCACTATACACTGGATTTCTGAAGTTTTTGTCTAAGATAAAAGCATATTTTTTGCTATTTAAAACTGCTATAATGATGAGTTGGTAACTTTCATGTTATAAAATGTAAGCACTGATATATGTATCGGTGAACTCCAGAATATTGAGAAACACAAAGTTGGTAAACAAAAGTAGCAGAAGATGATGATGATGATAAGCACAATTGCAGATTGCTTGTAAATAGTTTTCTATGCAGTTGACAGAGTGTAGGAGATGGTTATTAAGTATTTGATGAAGACTCTGAGCATTTTATAACCTATCAAATGATAACAGAAATTGGGTGGGAATGAAAAGATAGTATGTCATTTTGGTTGGCTCTATTGCTGGCATATCCCTACTGCAGTATCTCTACCTTCATGGCTTACAGGTGAAGATATGCTTGATATGAGGATACCAAGGCTGTCTGTATTCGCATGTGTCGGCAGGCAAGTGTGTGCTGTTAGGAGAGAATGAAATAAGTCATGTTTACGTTAGTCCCAAGCAGGCTTCTTTGAAATAGTTGGCACTTAGTTGATAGTGATTATACAGAGCAACCTAGGTGGGATGCTTGACTGATGGACATTGGACTAAACTGGTGTCCTTCATGTTTAAATGTGGGCTATAGATCTGTTCTGTTCTTTTGGAAACCTGCTTGCACTCATCCTTGCTGTGAAGGGCTGCTGTGTTGTTTCCTACATGCTGATTGAAGTGACAGTCTTTTTAAAAACAAATCCAGGGATGACTATGTATCTGTTCTTTCTCTTTGGAGAAATAACTTTGCTCAGGCTTTTTAAAAAAAATCTGTAGTTAATTGTTGAGTTTAATTTCACTTTTTTTGTTTAGAAATTCATAGAGTTTGAAGATTCTCAAGAACAAGAGAAAAAGGACTTGCAGACCAGAGTGGAAGCATTAGAATCACAAACTCGACAGCTGGAACTCAAAGCAAAAAACTATGCTGATCAAAGTAAGTAAAATATATTGCACTCCCTTTAAGTGATATTAGTGCCTTTTAAATTTCGTTCTGTAAAATGGTAATACATATGCGAAATATCTGTGCTATCTGATTCCTGTATTTTGACAGATAACTAGGTTTAACTCTTGGGCAAGTTTGTTTTCCTTAGAATTCAGGCAAACAAATTGGATACAAGCTTGTGACTTGTAATCTGATTCTTCTGGTATCCTACTTGTCTTGTTTTCCTTTTAGACCATGCTGTTTTCATGTTTAGCAACTTTTTCAGGAGATACTTAGAACTTATTCCCTTGTTATTGTTCATAAAATAAGCTAATTTTCTTGCCATTAAACTGTTGTCTGTGCTAAAAATAAATGTAATCTTTGGGTTTAGAAGCACTACTGGAATGAGAATGCCATTGATGCTGATTCTCATGAGCTTTTGTATAGTTTCTGCTGAATTATTTATTTCTGAGGCATTTAGTTTTTACAGGAAAAGAGTTAAGGAAGAACACTTCCACTTCTAGGGATGTTCTGTGTAATTTAGGAAAACTTGTATAAGTTTTGGAAGAAAGATAACAATGACCAGTGTTGCTGAAATACTGAAAGTTACAATGTGAGTATATTGTAGCTTAGATGTTCTGCTGGACTGCTTCTTATCCAGGTGCATGGTAATTGAATGAAACTTGCACCAGTTTTTCTACTTCTAGTTGAGTAAAGGGTAGAGGGAAAAAATAGTCAAACCCACAGAAATCTTCTCTTGTCATTTTATCTCCCCCACCCCACAGTCTTAAATTGAAGATGAAATACCTATGCTGCTAAAGATGGTTTAATTTTTTTGCTGTGAGTCTGTTAAACATGCAGTGAAGGTTATGATTTTTGTTTTTGTTTAACCTTTTCAGCACAGTGTAGAAATAATGATCAATGTGAGTTAATGTGAACATTTTGTCAAGCTTATAAGCTAACTTCTATTGACATAAGACTAGCATGTCTATCAATATACAGGTTTTATTGCTGGGTCATGTGGAAATGTAAAGTAAGACTGTATCAATCCTGATAAGGTTGAGATAAGATCAGTTTCTAAAAGCAGAGTGCCGGTTGTCAAAATAGCCCCTTTTCACTATTCTTTCTTCCTTTAGTTCTACTCAGCCACCTTTCCTGCCCATAACTCAACAAATTATAGCTCTCTTTTTCAACTTAAGGTATAATAATCTTCCTGTAAAGTTTAATTTTCAGTGGCATGAGTGAGTCTATAGCAGGGTTGGAAGTATTAGAGCACTAGTGTTAAGATCAATGTAGGTGGCATGCAGAGCTGAATCTTTTTGAAATTTGAATGGTTTAGAATGCTGTGGGCAAATCTTAGAGGCATGTACTTCTTCAGCTCCATTGCAGTTAAAATATTCTCAGATTCTGTACAGACAGTGATGGAGGAACACTTCAAGCAGTCTTTCCTAGAGAAAACTAATGGTTGATTTCTAGGAGTGTGTCTTTACAGATCAAGTCAAGCTAAAATGGATAATTGTAAAGCATGTTGCAGAGACTTGTATCAGAGTTGCTATGATTCTTGTGAATGGAAGTGTGTGTGTGTTTAAAAACAGCAGAAGAGAGGAAAAGAAAACATTGGAACAAGAGTTGAGTGGTCTGTTTTGGTAACAAAGGACACTGTTTCCAGAATGCCTGTGCTCTAAGCCCACAGCCCAAAC
This sequence comes from Haliaeetus leucocephalus, assembly GCF_000737465.1. Classification (NCBI taxonomy): domain Eukaryota; kingdom Metazoa; phylum Chordata; class Aves; order Accipitriformes; family Accipitridae; genus Haliaeetus; species Haliaeetus leucocephalus. The sequence continues at coordinate 6,213,617 of NW_010973082.1, forward strand.
AACTTGTTAATGGGAGACCCTGTACTCCAACAACAGGATTATGGCATCAAGATCGCATTAAGTCGCATATGCCATTATTTTTCCTGTTAATACAATAAAAAGTACAAATTAGTTGCACAAAAAAGAAAACTCATTTGAATTCCTGGCGCAATGTATGTGGCAGCATACCTGGAGTTTCTTTTACAGAAATTGCACTTACAATATACTGATGTACATAACGCCATTTGATACTGTTCAGTGAAACTGTTCATGTGAAATTCTTTTTTTTTTTGCCTTGAATATTAAGCCTTCAAATATATGTATGATTTTAAACTTTTAATTCCATTATGTGTGTACATATCATAATAATGACAGTATTTGCATGAGAAACTCAATTGTTCCAGTAGAACCACTGAGTGTTGGCTAGAACTACTTTTTTTTTTATAAGATAGTGTTGTTGAAAACAGTTACCATAACAACATAAAATTCTGGTGTTAGGCTGTTGACTTTCAAACCATTCCAAAGTCTTTTTATTGGAGAAAAACCTTTTGTGATGACAAAAATATAACTTTGGAGAAACAATAGGGCTGTGTTGAACATTGAGTTTTGCTTATGATTTGGGTTGATAAGTTGTCTGGGACAACATGAAAGACTGTTATGAAGATCTGACATGCTGCTGATGCAGAGCAAGATCAAAGGGGCATAAGCACAGTTGTTGAACACCTAATGAATATTATGCAAGTGAACTGTTTGTTTTTTTCTTAGTGCTCTAAATTTCTAGGGTATGAAAACTATACTAGTGTACATATTCTTGAAGTAGTCTAGCTCTGCTGCATTATGTTGTTTTCTGTTTTACAGGCAAGGCGATTTGTATGTCCTATGATACCAAAGATACCAATGTGTCACTTTAATTCACTGGATGCAGCTACAAGTCTTCTAGCTATATTTCTTTTTCTCTTCTACTTCCTATATTACTGCCTGTGCATCTAAATTAGTCTGTGGTATTGCCAACTGTTACCACATCAACATTCAAAATAGTGCTAGTGTTATCATTGATAATGGGAATTGCAAATGCCTGGCACAGACCAAGTAAGCAAATAAAACCTGGCTTTCCTTTTTTGTGTCAGAGTGCAGAGTCTGAGATAGCAACATGATTAATAGTTTAGAATAGAAAACAGGTAAGACACATGGTCCCATGTAGTAGTATAACTACAAGACTTCTTGCTTCTTGTAGACTACCTCTTGTGCTGTATGTGTTTTTCCTCAAATAAGCAAGGCCTGTGACAACAAGTTTTGTCCATTAAAAAGTTTTGAGTCATTCTCTTGAACACCATCCATTCTGAGCATTTAGTGAAGACTAGTTAGCCCTGGGAGAGGGCAGCTCTTAAGTTACATGGTAGGGTTCAGCATGTTCTATGTGCTTAAACATCCATGCCGGTTAAAATTGCTCAAGAAGCCATAGTTTTGTTAGGTCTTGAATTATAAGTGCTTGTTTTTGCAGTCTTAGTGATAGTCACACTAAAGAAAAAAAGAAGTATTTCTTTGCACTTAAATGTGGGGTTACATTCACAGCCACTTACTCAACCAGCTAGGTTGGAGTATATCTGCCGTTTGAAATTAAAGAAGTGAAATAAGCAGCTTGTTTTGTGTCAAACAGTTACAAAGTTTCTGTGGTTCACTGACTTTTTTTCCCTGCATTACAAATTTGAACAGTTGCTGTCAGCTACCTCCTGGATGAGTCAACTACTGTACTCTGCTCTTTCATAGGAGGAAATGGAAAGAGGGAGAGATGACAGTGTGACGTGGTGGCACTGCTGGGAGGATTGTGAGCCACAGTAGGTGATGAAATCCTGAATGACGGGGGCAGATGTACATTGAGTTACCACTCTTGCATGATGTATAGCACTTGATCCTGGTATTTGGTGGGTTGTGGTGGTTGCCTAAGTCAAGTTTGCTGCCAAAAAATGGTGCAACATGTTGCATCCTGGGATATTTTGGTAAACTTTACAACTGCTTAAAGGAGACCAGAGGCGTAAGGATTTGCAACTTCTATTTGAGTGCAGGAATGTGCTGCAGTGGTGTGGCACTTTGACCCGTGATCCATCTCCGTGTCTCATTTTGCACTGCTGCTTTTCTCTGTAACTTTCCGTGGTTTGCCTCTGCCCTCACATTGATGTGCGTTGGCTGTCAGCGTTACTTGTGCAGGAGGAAAGACAGTGCCAGTGCTCTCAGGGGCCTGTGGCTCGTGGAAGTTAAAGCGAGTTAAATATATAAAAAGCTCCTGGAGATTTGTCTAGGGACAATGTTGGTACAGGCAGAGTTTTTAGAAACTGTCTGTCTTTAGCAAACTTTTACTGAGTGTGAGCAAATGTCTTTTTTTGGTTTTATGACTTGACTAGACTTTCATGGATTTTTTTTTTTTTTCTCAACAGCAGAGGGCACCTCTGGATATTGTGGAGGTGCACCAAGCATGGAAATGCCAGGTTTTCAAAAAATAAAAGTTTAACACTTAAATTCTTCTCCTTCCCTTCCACTTCAATGATGTGTCTGAAGCAGACACCAATCTTTGATACAATCTTAAACATTTCTTACAAGAGCTTGACTATATCTGACTTTCACATTATTTCAAGTCTTTGCTGTGGTAAGACCCCTAGCCCTGCTTGTGATTGGTTTGCGGCATTAGAATGTTTCAAATGTCAGCCTTGAATCTGGAAAACTAGGCACTTGGAGCTTTAAAAATTTGTAAGAGCAACAGGCAGCTCGCTTGTCCAGCAGTGCTCCACGAGGGCACATGATACTGCTTTGGATACTGCTCGGTCTCCAGTTACCAAAAGGGATAAGTGCCTTTCAGGGCTCACGTGATGCGCCACTGAATTCTGTGGGGGCTACGGAGGTTTAATTTATTTCTCTTCCTTCCCTCCCTTTTTGGGAATGTCAGCTCTTTTTATGTATTACAGGCTGTAAGTTAATTGATTTTTTTGGAGTAAAAGGTGACTGTAGTGTATATGGACTTACCATAGGAATGGAACAGCTTTAGAGTATGCTTTCTGGAGGAATCATTCTTAGAGTAAGTTATTTACGAGAGAATCTGAAAAACACGATGTCTGCATGGTTGAAGTGCTTTTTGATGGAGGTGGTAGGCTGTGGGCGTTGAAAGATTTGGTTCCTTTTCTGGATCTGCGTAGTGCTAAAGTACAACCAAGGTAACACACTGCATTTGACAGGACAACCAAGGCACAGATATATTTCCATACTTCAGTTTATCAAATCTTAGCTTTGTAATTTATGCTCATGTTAGATTACATTTGGGGAAAACTGTGTATGTTGGGGGGACGGGGGGAGAAACCACCCCAACCAAGAAGCAACTCTTGGTCTTCAGAGCTGCAAATGTTGTGACGCAACTGTTGGGGTGATTGTATTTCCCATGTCAGGTGACATCGTGCAGCAATTGCTATTGCTTGCTGTAGGTTTTATTTGGGATATGAGACAAACGTTTTGGCAGTTGACCTAAAAACATGTAGATTTGATTTCCTTGGAAGCTAAACAGAACTATTGCTTTCACTGGCTTCAAGAGAAAATGCAAGACCAGGTTCTGTTGTGAATCTTCTGCAGATGTTAAGTTATATGGTATTTTATTTTCATCTGAGCTCTCCAGATACCGGCATTACTGTAATGTACACCCAGGTAGACAACCTCTTTGTGTATAATCTGAAGACATCCGATACTCTGAGATATACCTGCATAGAGCTGCAGCAGCAATTGAACGTGGGCCTGTCAAGTGAACAGGGAGACTCTAATATGAACTTTCAGCTGTGAAGCTTAACATTGTTTAGCGATTTGACGTGCGAGTTGAGTATCTGTGCACATGATGATGTGAATAACTAAACTGGTATGAAATACATCTGTCAGTAATGCTATTTCTAGGTATGGCTCAACTGTAGTGTTTATTCTAAGGAATACAAGAAAATTTTTCAATCGATCCGTGACAGAAGTTGAGAAGTTAAGGTTTGTTCGGTGGGGGTCTGCATCGTTCCTACATATTTTTCAAAGTCTGAGACCAGCATAACTAATCTGATTTCCAACAAAGAAGTAGTAGAACAGCTTGCCTTCTTGTATTTTTTGATTAACAATTTGGAGCTTACTGTTTGCCACTTTTTTCTCAGTGCAGCTGTTTCTCATCTATATTGGTTTGTTTACAAGGCAGATTCCCCCACTGCCTTTCCCTACCGTGTGCCTCAGGTATCATTTACTAAACTTGAGGAATCTTGCCATAAGGAGAAGCATAACATCCAAGTGTACCGAAAAGGAAGGCTTTGTTTCTGACTAAAGCATTTCTCAGTTACTTTCCTGGCTGCCTTCTGTTGTGAAGTGACAGAGTCCCTGCTGTTTGTGTTGTGTTGTGGGAATCACTAGTCCACTAGATGGAGCAGAGGGTGCAGTTAGCTCAGGAGATTGCATCCAGTCATGCTACAAGACTGGAGGCGAAAATAAAATGGAGTAGAAAATTAGAGCAGTGATTGGCCTGCTTTAAACTTGTCTATTAATATACCTGAACAAAAGTGGTGAGAGGAGGTTGAAATCCACTGGCATATAATTAACTGCTCAAGTACTTTTTTAAATTAAGGGAGTATTGTGCTAGTGGTTTAGGTGCTGGAGTTTCGTTGTTATAATAATTCTGTTGCTGTAAATGTTGCAGCAATGAAGAAAACGGCTTTAAATGTCTTTTAGAATATTACATTCCTGAGTTGTCACTGGTTTTCTGGCTTTAAAAATAAATCCAGTCTGCTGTAGCTTCTGTGTTCATGCTGTCTTCATGTTGGATTTTCTCAAAAAGTTACTTGCTTCAATAGCCGAATGTATAAATGAAGCATCCCACTGTTTTCAAAACAGTCAATCAATCAAAACTTTTCTTAGTGAAACACTATTTTGGCCAGAGACTAGATGAGAAGTTGGTGCTATATCAAAATGATTTTTAACTTGATTTTGGCTAGAAGTTGGCTTGTATATATATCCTTGTTCATTTGAATTTCGACCTTTGTGAGGTATCTCCTGGCATATGGTTGTCTTTATATTAAATGGTTGTAGCAGAATGTTTAAGGAGATTTTTTTTTTTTTAGATTTATGTCAGGTTTTTGGTGATAAATTACAGTGATTTTGTGGATCTGAGACATAGTGGATACTTGAACAGTCCAGACGTGTCAGGGATAAGACCATGCAGCTGTATGTGTTGATATTTGCTATCAACAGAGCATTCTTGACAGCTAAATTATCCTCATAATTTAAAGTGCCCTACTTTTTAAACTGAGAACTAGACCTATAGTTCACAGTGGTAAGAGCTACTTGAAGATGTCGGTCTCGCCAAGGAGTCAAATTTATCATTTGTTTTATGAATCAGTTTTTTCTGTGCTGCTTATTTCCAGGTCTTACCACTTTCAGGTTAAATACTTGCTAGAAAGCTTCAGTCCCTGTTTCAATCCATGGTTGATGTGTGTGCTTTTTAGCAACTACTTAAGAGATCATAAGGCCCTTCTGGATCATGGAATTGATTATGCCTGATCTGTATCTTAACTTAGCTGGTATAGGACCAGCTTCTAAGAAGGGAGCTGGATGAAAGCTGTCCAAGGAGAGCCTTCAGATAGTTTTAGTGCTAGGAAAGGCACGTTAATGAGCTGAATCTCTGTCCTGGCTTGTGTAGTAGGAACTTGTTATGCCTCTTGAAGGCATCGTACTGGTTGGATTTGGCGTTCTAGCAGGTCTGTTTCTCTTTCTCCCCCTCAGGCTTATCAGCAGTTTGAGGCAGAGGACAACATACAGATGGAGGGTGTTCCAAACTTGGTAAAAGCCATCAGACTTGGGAGGTAAGCTCTGATTTTTGAACAGGCAGGGTGGGCAGCTTTGCTGCCTAATTCTTCGTAATGCTGTCAGGAGGCAGAAACTCCAGAGGCTTCTCTCCAGTTTGCTATAATATTTAATCTCCCTTTTTTTAGGCTTGATTGGTTTGATTTGAGAGAACTTTGATTAGGATTGGTACTTTAGGTCATTGAATGTGTTAGGATGTTGACAGTGCTGAAGAAGGTTGCAGGTGGACCTTGAGCATGAGTTTGTGGTGTTGTTCCAGAGGCATGCTTTCTCATTGGCCTAAAAATACTGGAATATTTGCATTTTATGCCCATACTTACGATGCTGGAAGACCTTTAAAATATTTCCATGTAGACTTACAACCATGAAGAGTGAAACTTTTTTGATGCGTATTATATTTTGCACATGTAATATCTTACGCAATATAATCTTGCACTGTAATATCTTCCATAATGTAAGAAGGATATAGTGGCTTTATAAAGACATATTACAACAGAGACAATGGATATTTTGCTTTTAGGATGTGTATTATCAAACTGCTTTTATCATCTACCCATTAAGAATCTGAGATCTTAGTGGAAAAAAAAAATCTTAGACTGAAGTATCAGAGGAGCTTTTTTGTGTTGTTACTTAAAAGTCAAATTGATGGGAACTATGTCTGGTTGCCACTTTGTGGGCCCAGTGTGTGTCAGGCAGTACCAGCGCCCAGCTCCATTTCTCTTGCGGGGATGTTATCAGGGTGGTTCCAGACTTCCACTCTTCTGTGTACTAGTGGAGTATAATGGAACTGGCAACAATTTACTTTTAAATGTACATCTCTGTGCCAGTGGTAGGCATTTTTTTCTGTCTCCTATTTCATTACTGTTTAGTTTCCTGCTGCTCCTGATGGGAATGTTACTTTAATAGTGACTTAAGTGTCTGCAAGGTTTTGAAGCCAGAATCTGGTGGTCTTCCTCAAAATCCTTCTGGCTGTTCTTCACTAGGTTCGAGTATCTTCTGTGTTCAAGTCCATGGTGATCTCTGATCCTTGGGGAATAACCGATCTCTTCCACGGTGTTTAAATGGAAAGTGTGTTCAGTTGGTTGCTTTGTCAAGATCGTATCTTTGATGTGAGGGATGTTTTGGGTAGAATAGATTTCTGGTGTTGTATATCATCCTGCTGGTATTGGAAAAGCCTGGTTTGAGGACTGCTAATGTGGTGTCTGTTGAGGGTATATAAACTTGGTGTACCTCTGCTTATAACTGACACTTCCAGCTGTAGGACTGTAACGTGTTACACAGCTCGAAGTGACTTCCAGAAATGCTGAATGTCAATTACATCATCTTCTAGGGCCTTCATTTTTTTAATCTTTGTGTGTAACAAAAAGAGTTACCAGATTTAATGGATATATCCTCCCTGACTATGCAGTACCCATATCTATGTACATTTGTCTTCTATGACTTGATTTAAGGAACTATTTAAAATTGGGCCATAGAAGGAGAAAATGGTGTGCTTTGTTATGGAACTTCGACTGTTGTAAAAGTGTTTGTTATATCTGTAACAGTGGGAAGTGGTTTTGTGGATTTCATGAAGGTAGGTTATGGGCAGCTACAAAGAAAGGTTTTTGTAACACCTAATGTGGCATTAATTGACATTAAATGCACTGTGTCGAGTACTTTTCCCAGAATCCGCCGGATAAAATTAATCTCTAGGAGCCAGAGTTGGCCGCGCTGTCTAGACACGAGCATACCGAACAACGTCGGGGTGCATCACCGTAGTTTCTTTGCAAGTTCCTGGTGAGGCCGTATCGAACCATGACTTCACCATCCAGCACGAAGCAGCGGCGTTTCACGAGGACGCAGCATGGGCACGGAGCTGCCGCAGGACTGCTCGCCTCTCGCCGGGTGCTTGGACACTGTTTCTAGGGGAGGGAGCTGGTTTCACAAAACACGAAGCTAATTAGTCACGCAGTTTGCACTTTCTGATTTCCAGGCTATTTGCCTGTCCTAAAGCAGGTTTAGCACAGCGGAAAGGTTACCACCAGGTCCTTGGTCTGTGGGAAAAGGAGAGATGCTGGGAACTGTAATGCAAAGCCTGGCGATGGTGTATTCAGAAGTGAGCACAGCCATCGCTGGATGGGACGTGGGCAGCTGAAGCTGCCGAGCTCTGCCTCATAGCTGCCGACTGGTTACTGCTAGGATGTCTCTGATGGTCAACTGTTGTAAACTGTAATTACTTCTGACTAAAATGCTGGTCAGTCTAAGTTAGTGGATAAAATTTGGTTTGCCATGTCAAGCTTTGTAACTATAAATTCTGACACTTGCTTCTGTAGGCACTTACCACAAGCTTCTGTATAGCCTCCCTTTAAATGTATGAGGAGGCTTAAAAGATCTGTTGCCTAAAAATAATAAACTAAAATCTTCCAGTCATCAGATATTGTCCTGCATTGCGTCTCAAAGATACATATTTATGTATGTATTGTGCTGTAAAATATATTTTCTATAGTTGTACATCACTTACTGCTACTTGACCCAAAGAGCTTTTGTTTAGTTTGATAACAGTGCAGAAATGGAAATGTGCAATCTTGCGTTAGTATAAATAAAATAAAATTTTGAGGTAATACTTTTGGTCAGATATTTATAGGTGGACTGCAAAAGGCTGTGTCAAGGGACTTGATGTTCTTATAAAAGCAAGATTAGATTAGGAGCAAAGAATGTTTACACAGATTTGAGTGAGTAGACAATTATGTATTTTGGTTCCAGCATTTGACTCTGGCAAAGATTTTTTTTTTTTAAACATACTTATGATAAAATATTGTGCCAAAACCCAGATATATGGAGCAAAAAGTAATGGTATATTGAGAACTAATTTTCAGAAGGCCCAGCTGGCAATATGAGAATATGCAAATGGCAGAGAAGGTGCTGGCATTTGTCTTCAGATAATTTGCATTTGGCAACAAGTCTCTGGAGATGGGTAACTATAAATTTGAAGCTTCCCAGGGGTATTTAAACATGGCAAGTGGAGTAATAGAAGCTCAGTTACAAAACTTGAAACACATGCATATGTCACAGAAATATTGTGCTCAAAAATACCTAAACAAAAAGATGGAATTCACATCTAAGCGGCAAAAAATGTTTTCTGTTTGAATGAAAAAAAATAAGTTTTGTGAAGAAAGTTCTGAATTCTTTTAGTTTTTCTGCAAATTAACTGCACAGGGATATCACAGTTTGTTCCAGCTCACCTCCTCTTAATGTGAACTTATTGTCAAAATTTCTACTAAATCTGCTAGATGTATTTTTAATTTCTTTGAACACCTACAGAAATACTGAAATGTTTTCTTTCCTTGCATCTATTGCCTTAATACTCAGTAGAATATGAGTCAATGCCAGCAGAAGTCATAATTTCTGTACCACAACATATGACTTGAAGCTATCTCAAAAAATACCTTGTTTATGTTTGTCCTAGTTAAACACCTCTGGAGATTATGTGTGGTTATGTTCTAGGAAACCAATGTAGAGCCTTAACGGGAGCTCACAGCTCTCATCCAAGACTGAGTCTAGCTGTATGATGTGGCTTCTGCCTCTTCCTATGGTTTCCACGTGCGCGTGTGAAACCATCTGGATTAGTGCAAGCAGTAAGCAGTCTTTGAATGTAAAAATCCCCTCTCATTGGACTAGCCATCAGCTAGGGAAAATGTTACTTGGGCTTTTTTCAAGGACTGTAAATTGTAAGATTGTGCTGCTGTTGATGTACTTGAGAAGCTCAAGTGGTCAGAGTTTAAAAACACGGGAACTGACGAACTTTTTATCCTGCTCTTTGCTATTTACTACTAAGAATACTCTTATCTCTGATCTGGTTGCCTAGTCCTAGGCAAGTCAGTCTCATTTACTAGAACTCTGAATTTAATTTTAATTCTTTTTTTTTTAAATTTTTCTTCTTCCAGTTAGCAGACTTGAGGAGCGGGAGGCAGAACTCAAGAAGGAATACAATGCACTTCATTCAAGACATACAGAGGTAGGTCATTATGCCAAGATGAATTCAGGGTATCTGTAAAATTGTAGATCTGTGGAAAACTTTGTGTTGTGAGCAGTTGGGAAAATTATTGGATGTTTTGGTTTATTCGCTGATGCTTGAATGTTTGTATTGCTAATGTTAGTTGTAACCAGGCTTCATGTGGCTATGTAGTTTTTCTCATTCACATTAAGTGTCTGTTTCTCCATGTTAGTTTGATTACATGCTTGTCAATTTTATAGCTTTGTCAGATATTCAGAAGTTTTAAAACCCAGGAATCTGCTTTTTCATATTTCAAAGGCAATTCTTCACACTAACAAACTTCAAAGAAATAGAAATTAAATTGCAGTCTCGGTACTCTTTCCAGCAGTTTTCTGTTGGTTTTACTTGTACCACTGAAGGAACAAATACCTGCAAAAAATGGCCTCCTACTGAGATTCATGATTAAAAGAAGTCCCTGCCATACTTACTGCTAACTATTGAGAACAGTGTTTGCTAATGAAGATGGGACAAGTTTGTCTCTGTTAAATTAAATAAGAGCCACACTTTTAAAGTTGGTTCTAAAGCATAAAGGGACTTGCAGTACTTCAATTTTTACTAGCAGGTCATCTTCCCCATGCAAGGGTGCTTACTGACTAACTAGTATACTTATTTTACTGAGGAAATCATTAGGTTCTCTGAATAATTCTGGTTAATCTGGAGCCCCAATATTGAGCACAGTTCTCTACTCTGAATGCTTTGCCTTTGTTTGAAAGGTCAGATAGCTGTTTTTAGATCATCCCTAACAAAGAGAGGAATGCAATACTGACTGTTCATAGTTCAAAAGCCTACATGTGGGGAAAGGGAAAGCAAATACAGATGTTGGATTTGGTTACCTTTAATACTTCCTTAGCAATTATACTGATAACAGCTGAAAGTGGCTTGGAACCACAACCAGCATGTAGCTCTTGAGTATTGTATGACAAGATTTCTGCAGCTCTTAAATAAAAGTATTCGTATATTTACTGAAATCCTAATGTATTTAAGATCACGTTTGTTGCTAAATAGTTGTTTTAGAATGCTGCATCTGCTGAAAACTGAAAATTTAAGTAAAACGAGAAGTGACAAAGCTTAATGCTGCCCACCTAAGTTTTTTTACATCCTTTTGAACTGGAAGTACTTCAGAGTACTGTGTGCTTGCAGAGTTTGGATTTATTTTACTCAGAACCTTTGGGTACTATCACAATTGAAATGGCGCAGGCTTTTATTGAATCCTGTTTTTCAGAGTTCAAGATAACTAGATGTATTGGGCACCACTAATTCAATGAAATGCTAATGAGATGTTCTGAATATCTTTTTACATAGGTTTTTCTCCAAAATGGACAACAGCCTTTGCTGGTTTGATTCCTATTTATTAAATGCTTTTGCATCTTAAATTCACTTTCTTTGGTGTAGGGAGAGGGGTTTCCTTGGGCTTTATTATTACCGAGGTGACTGTGTTCTTTCTTCATAAAGAAATGTTGTAATGCAACATGGTATGTTCATATCTCTGTGCTCCTGAAATCAGTTCTCATGTGTCCTGCACTCCTTCCTTTCAGCATGTTTACTTCCTTTTTTCTTTGTTTCCCCAGTCTCAGTATTTTTTTTTTCCATTTTTAATGTTTCACCTCTCACCCTTTGTTTAGCCAACTCTGACAACCCAAAATGCTTAAGGAAATCAGGATGATGAAGAAAAATTCATATCGCGTAGCTTCTAAAAAGAAACACCTTTAAGTTAGGGTATTTCTGCTTTTGTCTACGTAGACATTGATCTCTGTCTTTAGGTGACAAGCGTGTGTACACATTACTAGGGGTACACAAAATTCTCAGGCCACCAGCTGGCAGCTACTGAAATACAACAGTGTATGAAAGATAGGACATGGAGAGTTGATGGGGTAATGGGTTTGTGGGCTGCAAAAGCTTAGGTCTGGGCTGGGAACTACGGACAAAGAATAGCTACCAGTAGTGTGGTTGTTTATAAAAGGTTGAGAGCCGACTGTGTGACTAACCTCAGGAAGTTAACTAGATACTCCTTATCTTCATTTGCAAAGACATTTTTGAGCACAATTAGAGACACTATTGTGAATCTTTTGAAGTGCGAACTTCCTGATGTACCTCGTTTTAGTCATAGACTGTCTCAGGAGGGCAGCATTTTAATGCTGATATCTGGTGTGTGTTTAAGACTCGGGGACCGAAATCCCTGGGGACTGGGAAGGACTCTCTGATAATAGTGCCCATCTTCCCCTATCCCCTTTGTGATTTCCTGCTCCCCTTTCTCCCAACAAATTCTAGTGGCTTAGGTCTGCGTCGTAACTTTTTTCTTTTAATGCAAGATATTTTGATAAATATCCAACCTACTTTAAGCATTTAATTACCAATTTTATTGTCTTAAATATTTCTGTCACAATACTTGTTTCTGAAATCTTTTGTGTTTTCATGTTTTTCTAGGAAGGAATACTTTTTCCTTCTGAATCAGCTTCACCATTGTCTTTGCAAGCGATCCATCTTTGGTACTTACTGAAACGGCAATTGTTTTTTCTTTCAATTGACCAAATAATAAACAGACCATTAGAAGGATATTTTTTTTTAGCTCTAAGATGTTGGCAGTGATTACTTTGACAGATGTTGTGTTAAAGATGTAACTTGACTGCATTTTCTGCAATCTTAATTTCTAGCAATTTTTTTCTTTTCTGCCTCTTTTCAGTATTTGCTTCTCTCCATAAGACCTCCCCCCAACCCCCCCCCCCCCTTCTTTAATTCACAGCTTAGCATTTCAGACTTGGATGTCTGTCTTTTCCAACTTTTGATTTCACTGAGGCTCTGTAGCCATCTCCTCTTTCAGCACTAACCCTACCTGCCTGCAGCTACCTCTTTGCTGAAGATCACTGCCCAGCAAGCTTGCTGGCTCAGCAGCTGACGGGAATTTCACCTACACGGTTTCAGTCAAAATTGACCAAGACCTACTTAAACTGCTTAAGCCACGGGAAGTTACACCAGTGATGCGAACCCGAGAACCGAACCCCAGCCTGCGGTGTGCGTTGTGATGAATGCTGGAGTGCTCCTTGGAGCTCAGCCTGCCGAAGACAGGGCTCTGCATTGCAGCTCCGGGACACCAGCCTGCCCTAGCAACAAGGTGTCTTTGCAGCTGCAGAGACAGCAGGGCTGCCTTGGCTTGTTAAAGCTCTGGAAAGAGGCTTTAGCCTTCTTCACCCTTCTGTTAAATTAGCCTCTATCTTGGTGCTCTCTACAGAGTGGGAGACGAGCTAATGGGTGTGAGTGGGATATATCCCCTTAAGCTTCCTCCCCTGGTAAGTCCATGCTTGAGCTAACTGGCCTGATTTTAAATGGATTAGGGTATGATAACCTGAGCAGTTGAGTTGGCAGGTTGGAAGGTGGAGTGCAGCTGGGCATTTGTGGCAGGTAGTGAAGAGGATAATCTGTTCAGTCAGGACAGAATGTATGAATGCAGCCTGAATGTGTTCTTACATCCATGGCGTGATCCCCTGCTTAGTTAACGTGCTCTGGTCCCTTGTCTTTCCTCTGCTTGCAGCTTATTTTGATCTTGCGCTGATCTTCCTCCGTTCCAAAGCTTAGAACAGATGAGCAATAAAGCAGTATGCTGGAGTTCCTGAATTTGAACTTCTGGAATCTAACTATGCAAAGTCTCTTGTCCATCTTTCCCTGGCTATAAAGGACCAGATGCAGGAAGTAATCATACAAGGGCAGTAGGCTAGAAAGGTGAATGGTTGACAGCGGTCTAATCCAAAAATCTTCAGACCTTTGCTCTATAGACTTAGAAAGGAATTTTGTTACTCGGTTAGCTTTTATCTCAAATACTGTTCTGTTTAATAGAAAACTGACTTCTTGTATTGCCTGTATAAAAGCAGTCCTGTCTTCTACACGTACCTGTTGGTGCTTTTTTGCCTTTGCAGCAAAGAGATGATGCGCTGCTGCTAGTGACTCTTTCAGGGTAAACTCCCCTGAGTAGGATGTAAAGCGTCTGTCTTTTTCTGCATAATTAATGGGGCACACTTCATAACTATGGCACTGGCTTTTTAAAGGCTTGGCTGAAGGCTGTTTTACATTCATTACTCAGTTGGGAAACTGAGGCAAAGCAGTACTTTAGCATCTGCTTGAGAGTTGACTAACACCTGCGGTGCTTCTCTGCACAGATTTCCAAAATAAAACTTTTTTTTCCTGTTTAAGGAAGTGATTCTTTTTATCCTTTGGGAAACACAAGGCTAAGATGGTTCGATATCTCCCTGACACACAGAATATGGGCTTAGTTTAATGAAGCATAATTGGGCCATGGAAGTTTCTCAGTGCTTTGCGCTGATACAATGTGACAGAACAGCAAGCCTGTCTCTGGCATTGGGAATGTACTTTGTCAGGTTCATTTGGATAAACAGATATCCCCAGCAAGTCCCTGTATAGGGAATCAGGAAGAGAAGGCTAAGTGGAGATGTCTAGTTACAATTGTGGCTAAGCATGGGTACCAGTCATACAGTGTTTTTGAGATAGAGTTTAGATATCTGTTCAAGCAAATAGTTTTTCTAAAGCCTTATGCTAAGCATTAACAGCTTGATGCATAAAGCCTGGATTTAGCATCTTTACGTACTACTGTATCTGCCAGCAACATCGTCTTACATGTGGATAAAGATGCATCAAGCTCACCAGTGGGAATGATGCTTTTACTTAGGTGACAAGCTCACCACAAATCCTTACAGGTAAAAGGTAGTTACATGGAAGTGTATTTAGGACTTTTGTAATGAATCAAGGAGATTCTAGAAGTGTCTGTTACCTTAATAAATCTAGATTATGTGGGACACAGAAAGATCTATATATACACAGTTGGTCGCACGTTCCCAAAGGGAGGAGCCGCTTGTGCCAAACCTGATTGGATCTACGGGATGAACAGCGAGGGCTATAGTGCTGAGCCTGGTCTGACAGTGAAAGAATTACTAAAACCTGTCCTGGGGGAGTAAAAGCATTGACACAAAAAGGAAGGAGGAGTGAAAGAAAAAGGAAGGTATAAAGGAGATGCTCTCAACCTGGTTAAGGAAAAAGTGCAGGTAACAATGACCGCAACATAGTATATACACATTTGTTTGTGACAAAGAAAGTATCAGGCTTGTGTACATTGGGAGTGCTCGTATTTGTAAGGGTAGGAGTAGAAACTAGTGACAGGCTGTTAATTGTCTCACTGAATGCTGAAGTTTAAGATGTAGAAAAACCTGTAACACTTTCTACAGTTGTAGAACTTGTCACGTGCCATATGAGGAAACCAATCTGAGTGTGTGTTTGAGATGGAAAGACATTGCATGGTTGTCACTTGCATTCGAAGGGAATGACTTTCATATTCATGCTGTAATGTCTTCAGAAGCTCAGTCAGTTTGTACGTGTTGTGCCCTAAAATGAGCTAACACGTGAACTGTGAAATGCTGTTAACTAAATAAGGTAGTTCTTCCAAGATCCGAGTTTAACTTTAATCCCATCAGCTAATGGTAATTGAGCAATGTATTTAATTACAACAACAATGCTGAAGTGGTTAGTATTTATGATGTCTTCCTTGAAACAATTGGTCATATTCAAAATATTTGTGGACTTCAGGGGCAGCAAGGTGAGCTGTCAGTAGTAAAAGCTTATGGATGACTAAACATTGACTGCAACTTTTGTTGAAAAGAAGGGTAGTAGATGTCCTTTATTTATCATCTGTCCTTTAGTGTAACTTTGGTAGGAATTGTGCCAAGTAGAGAGAAATTAAATCCATTTAAGTCTATTTTTAAATTGTCAGTAATATTAAACTTTTTTTTTTCCTTTGGATAGCTGAGTAATATCAAAACATAGCAAAACTTTTGATCAGATTTTGAGCACTGAGAATTCTAGTGTGTTAATTCATTAGACTTTTTTTTAATCAAGATGACACTTCAAGGACATGCTGAGACTTGGAGTAGTTCAGGTTGAAAAGATCTCTGGAGGTCATCTGGTTCAAATCCCAGTGGTTTTGGAGGGAGTCTTCAAAATTTTATTGTAGAGGAGCAGTTACAGTGAACTAACTTCCCAATAAGCTACAGTATTTAATTTATTATTTCAACCTTCTGATTAACTGATTTTTAGAAGTTGAATCCATGCATTATGTCTCATGACCCTGCAGCATCAGCTGTGTAGTCCCCCTGTCCCATGGGTAGGGAGGGAGGGTGAGGAATATTCCAGTATTGTCAACTTTCATCTTTGGGATTCTGGATTGAGGCAGTGTGTGGACTTTGCATGGTGGTACCACCTGTACTTGTGATTTTTGGGACATCACAGGCACGTATAGCTTCGATCTGTGGAGAAATTGCCGTGCTGCACTGCATGTGCACGTAGAATCATATAATTCTATGATTCTAAATTGCCATGCTGCACTGCACGTGCCCATGATGCGTACATTTGAGTTTTCATCTTAGTTTTGTGTTCCTATAGCTTATATGCTTTATGCGGAAGTATGTCACCTACAGATTTGCTTATTTTACCATCAGCATTGTTTTCATCCGCAGAACAATACTAAGCTACGTAGCCCTTTAAATTGACTGGGTTGGGTTCAGTCCTTTAAATTGACATAGAGGCTGCCCTCTAGCCTCTATGTGAGTAATAAATATGATGAGACATTTCAGTACACAAAAGCATAAACTGAGAGGAGGGAAGAAAGTAGGTTAAACCATGTACTTTGCAAAACATGAAAGTTGTGTGGGTTTTACTGACCCTGCTCTTTTTTCCCCCCATGTGTTGTTCCCTGGAGAGGTACTAGTTACTCAGCATCTGTTCACTAGCTAAAAAGCACCACAGATGTTCTGTTTAAAATTTTGCTTCAAGAAACCAATTGGTGTGCTGTGAATTGAAGTGTTTGCAGGTAGATCAGCTTCTGTTCAGTAATATCTCCCTCCCATGATGAGGGAATACATGAACAGGATACAGAATGGTCTAATGTGCATTTCAAAGTCATGCAGTGTTTTTTTTTCCCCAGGAATTTCCTAATTAATTTGGATTGTAATAAACTTGTTTGTAAAACGATGCACAGAAGCCATCGGAACACCTAATTTTGCTTGCCTGGTAGAAACAGAAAAACCAAGAAATGTGGATAGCTGAAGGTGGAGCTTTCAATTCTTTTGATTGCTTCTGTGTATGAGCAAGCATTAAAAACATTCAGAAAGCAAATGAGATGGTCCTAGTAAAACGTTGCATTTATATAATTTTGTTGGAGGATAAATTTTGTGAGCTTTTGACAGCATTTAAGTATATTATATAATGTTTCTCTAAAAATAGTAAGATAGGGGGTTTTGCTGGTCTGAATTATATTAATTAGTTCAGGTGAATGCAGGGAAAACCAGGATCTGTACGTAACCAGTATTTACCATGTAAGTTACTGATTTATGGAATACCCATCAATCAGTATTTAAGCCAGTTCACTCTACCAGAAAAATCTCAGACTAAGAATATATATTCATATATAGCTAATGCTGGCAAGCAGTGTTTGTGGAGAAGCTGATATTAACTGAAGTTAGTAGTATTGAAGGTCAAGCTTACTGCCCTTGGACACATCAACCCTGACTTGAAAGTAACATGTAGATGTAGGTTTCCAAGTCCTGCTGAATTCAGTCCTAATGTTTGCAACTGCCCCTAAAATAAAAGGTTATGTAATATTGGTTGTAGAAATGCCTGTTAATAACGCTACTCTGAAAGTGCGTGTATACTTTTTCTAGAATAGCAGAAGAAATTACAGTTTTACAGAAAGGTATTTTTTTCTAGAGGAAGCCTTTGAGATATGACCTGAATATGTCTCAGGAAAAAAGTATGCTAAATTCTTCTGCAGTACACCTATGATTTCTTTCTTTTTTTTTTTTTCTCTTTTGTTCCGAGCGCTCTATTCATCTGTGAATGTGAGTGCCGAAATGCTAAAAATATCAAATGTCATGTAGGCTTCTCGTCAGGCTTTTCCAGTTTTAATTTCAAAGATGTATGTCCGAATTAACCTTTTGCGGTGATGCAGCAGTATCTGTTACTTCTCCCCATGCATGTTTTGGATCAGTTACATGCTGAGTAGCATCATCCTTTGGCTGATTGGAATCAGGGTTCATTAAATAAGTCATGACTGCAGGAATCAGCATGTTGGCCTGTGGCTGTCTCTCTTAAAAGAAAGAGAGCAAGGAAGCAAAGCTCATCTTGAGTGCTAAAAATCCATAGGCACTCAGTCCTTTTTATGAGATGTCAGTCTAGATAATTTAAAACCAAACTTCACTTCTAGAAAATAGAGAAAGCTGAAATTTATTTGAATGTTAGAAGAAAAAAAAGAGATGCTGACTTCATATTTCTGCCTACTGATTCTTAGTTTGTGGATTCATTAAGTTTAATACTTGAGGTGCATATTGTCTGACCTTTGCGGTACTTTGCAATTAGGCCATAGTGAAACGTATTGTCACGTAATAAATTTTAATATCTGCTGGACATACGAGGTCTTAACCTTCAAAATGGATTTGAACATGGTACCTCTGTTTAAAACTCATTTGTAATATCACATGCACTTTGTGTGCCCTTAGGATGTTTCCTGTGCTTGAATGCACAAGTATGTTCTCCAATTTTTTTAATTTATTATGGGCTTCTCTTCTGGTTTGTGGTTTTACACACTGTATAGTTTTACTTTTTTCTTTATCTTCTACTTTAACGTTTCTGAATGCTTTTACTATTTTTAGCATTACAGAGGAAGATTATATTGCGTTGGCCAAGAATTACGCAGTTGTAGTAAAAGTAAATGTTATTAAATATCTGTTGCTGTTTCTCTGTCGTTTTAAACAGATGATTCACAATTATATGGAGCACTTGGAAAGAACCAAACTTCATCAGCTAACAGGGGGTGATCAGCTAGAATCCACAACACACAGTAGAATTAGGTAAGCTATTTATTACGCTCTCACCCTGAAATGAAAGAAAAAAAATCCATTCATTTGTGTTTGCAAGACTTTGTTGTTTAATCCCACAACAACGGTTCGGCTGAATCGGAAAGATTTGTTGTATGATTGGAATGCGGTAAGAGAATAGTGTAGAAATCGGTAGAAAGAAGCTTTTGCTGTCGTACTGGTAAATGTTGAGATATACTTTGTACGTTAGCCTTAAACAATTTCAGCTTTTTTTGAGTGTTTGCATTCGGGTAGGCAGGGAAAACGTCAGCAGCTGTCCCAAAATAATTGATATCTTGCCGTCGCTTTGCGTACGGGTTGATGAAGGTGTGTATCGTGGTACCCGTTTGTTCTCAGGGCTCGATGTGAATATATTATGCAGATTTTGAAGCTTTCTAGCCTATGAACTCCGCGTGGAAGGAGGGGAGAATAACTCCAGGGCTGGCTGTGTCTCTGCGTTGCTGCATAGATGCTGTGAGGATCGCGGCGGCTCGCGGCGCGAGGGGGAGGAGAGCGGTGATGTCATTGCTCTGGAGCTGCTGCAGAAGAGTAGAAAGCTGCTGCTGATGGCATTGTTTTTGTGGCAGCGGCTGAATGACAGACTTTGCCTACAAAGATACACCCTCGGCCCCTGTGTAGCCTTCTTGGTTCCGGCATTTCACCATGCCAGCGCAGCGCCATGAATCCTGGATGCATGCTGCTATTTGTGTTTGGCTTCGTTGGCGGGGCGGTGGTCATTAATTCGGCTATCTTGGTATCGCTCTCTGTTTTGCTGCTAGTGCACTTTTCTATTTCTACTGGTGTGCCAGCTCTGACGCAGAACCTACCAAGGATACTCAGGTACTCTGACCTACTGAACCTTGGCTTCATGCGCTCTTTCTTTTTCTCTGCTTTCTGTTTTCCTTTCAAACAGAAAGAGCAAGGATAAATTAGACATGTAAATTATGTATAAATTATAAATTCTTTGGAAACATAATATTTATGGACTGGGACATAGCAATATTTATTTTTATACACTCAAATTTCATTGCCTTTTATTTAAGCAAGTACAAGGTCAGCTTATGTATCTCTTTTTTTTTTTCTTTTTTTTTTGAAAGCTATTACATTGGTTTATTGTAACCTGCAAAAAAAGCTGCAATGATAATGTCATGGATAAAGCTCAATGTTCAGTGTATTGTCAGGTACTTGGCTGCTCTCATGTAGCCATAAATGTATGCAGTCTGAGGCCTTGTACTATTAAATTTCACTTTTAATCAAAAGAATTGTGTAAGATCAGTTAATTGATGATCTCAAAACCACAGTAATTAGTTGATTGCATTATTTTTTAAAAAATCTGATTATTGGTTGGTGGGGGAAAAAAAAAATCTTTCATTATTTAAGCATTAGAACTCCTAAAGCCTATTCACTATTGTTCAGCCAAATGTTATCCTCTTCTCTTTTTCCGTACTTGTGTGGCAAGCTGCCAACTCTGTCCCCCCCTCAAGTTATGTTCTGTTTGTCCTACTTGCCTGGAGCAGTAGCAGAGATGCGTTAGAATATTGTGACCAAAAGTAATCTTGACATGTTTTAGTACTATAATTACAAAGGGAAAGCAGTTGGAAAAGTTTTAAAATGTAGCTTTCTGACCTGAAAACTTGACATACTTTAATTGTGGTTGTAAATTTAATAGTAAAATTTATTTTAAAAGGGAAAAATGCTGGAAAACAGTGTTCTCTGAGCGAGCTATGTGACTTTTTCTCCGTAATACATGATGCATGTAAACTTTCTATGGTAGTACACTTTTAACTTGGTTCTCTGAGCACAGAAGGGTTGTTCCAAAGGTTTAAAGCCAATCAATAGATAAAAGAAATATGAATTATTAATAACTGATCATAAACATGTATGAATATTTAAATACAAAGAAATAAAATAAATTTGAAATGTAACTCTCTATAGACTGATCTAGTTAGTAAGGCTGTGCTAGTTTAAAAGGGGGGGAAAAAACCCAAACCCAAAACAACCCCCAACTCTGAAAAACAAAGCAAAATATTGAACTTAATGTTCAGTAACTTCTATTAGATATTTTTATATATATATATATATATATATATATTTAAGCACTCAGATGGCTTAAGAAAGAGGGGGTTTTTGTAATGTGCTTTTGCTCCCCTAGAGAATATTTAAGGGATTTGAGGGGGTTTGGGAAGCTATGTTTTTTTTCCTGCCCCTATTAATTTGTTTTAGGAATTACAGGAATTGGAACTCAGTTCCTTAGTCTTCTATTCATTTAAAAAAGAGAAAAATACAGGATGGAGAAATCTAATTGTGGAAGAATTGTTTCTATTTTTTTAACACTAGTCGGCTTTTAGAACAGAGCATCTGGTTGCTTATCCTAAAGGTTCCTGTAAATGCTTCAGTACATCACTTCAGAATATTAGTTTAGGCTTTTAAAACATGTGCCTGTCTTCTGCTCACTGTTGTATTACAGATATTTCTTGGACTTTGGGGGAGTAGAAGGGGTTCTTTGCTTTCTGGTCAACAACCAGTGAAATAAGTTGAAATTGCTTCAGTCTAATCAGATTTCTTTTAATGCAGACATGCACATAATAACCTTCATTTCCAAAATAAGCCCCCTTTTCAAACTTCATTTACTGCGTAGTCTTGCAATGCACCTGAACTGTGTTTTAGCACATCAAAAAAAGTTCATTATAAAATTTATTTAAAACTATTCTGCAAAAAAGCAAATGTCAGTTGTAAACTTTTTTTTGGTACCCATTTTCTTTAAATTCTCTCTTCTGAAGACTGCAAAGAAAAGCTTTGTGGCATATCCTGCAAGTAAGCAAATCTGTCTGCTCTGAAGCATTGCTCCGGGAGGTGTTTTCCAAAGTGAAGGGCCCTTCACAATGCGTGCTTTATCACCGGCTTTCTTTTCCACTGAAGGGCTGCTTTTTTTCCTTTTTTTGTTGCTGGACTTCTTAACCAATGAAATGGTTTCTGTCTGTCTTTTGACATAATCTAAGCTTATGTGGTATGTCTTTTGTTCCCCACACACATTAGAGTTGTGGGAAATCTAAAGAAAAGCAGAACCTGTTACAATAGCGGGAATCATTGGATCCAAATTCTGTTTAGTTCTATGGCTATATTTACGAAGATTTTTTCAGCACAGTTAGTTTGCAGATGCTGGAACGGTATCTGATGCTTTTTATTTTGTAACCCTGACTGATTTTGCTTTACTTGCTTTGCTGCCTACTTTGCTTTGCTGAACTACTTCTGAATTAATGACCGAACCTGGAATAGTATTTATGAAAGGCCAAGATACATGCAATGTGAGAATTAGTTGCAAGGATTTTTGTAACAAGGAGCATCTTTGTACACCTGGGCTGGAAAGGTTCATGCCAATTAAAATTGTTTGCTGTTTGAACATTGGGTTTTTTTGAGATGTAAAAATTTACCAAAAGGAGTTTACTGCTTAATTGCTAAATACAATCCCTTCTTGACTACCTTTTCTTCTAAGTAAACAAAAACCAAACCAAACCAGAATTATAAAAATGCTTAGCTTTTCCTTTTGCTTTTCAACATTCCCTTTAATATTTTGCATATAACTTATATGCACATACTAATTGTGCACAGAATTCTGCCTAGGTTATGTTTAACTTGTGAAAAGCCTTGCAAAAGAAAGTATATGTGGCTGTGATTTGACTTTTTATAATGCTAAAATGTGAGATCTTTCAAATCCCTAGTATTTTGTCTGGATTGTCTCTGCAGGGGTACTTATGGGCTATGCTTTCAAGAAGCATAATTTTCTGCCATCAATTGTGCACACTTTTATCTTCTGTCTTCAGTATACTTAAAGCTCAGCTAGTTGATTACAGTCCTTTTTTCTGTATTTCATTGTTCTGACTGAACAAATACTTTGCTTTATCTCAATTCTATCCCTGGCTGATATTTTTCCTTTTCAGGGCTGGCTGTAGCATCCTATGAGTTGCATTCTACACAATGTTTTTGTCTCTTGCTAGCAGGAAGAATTAATCTCTTTGTTTATTGATCACACTACTGATGGCAAGATTGACTTGGGGATTTTTTTTTTTTATTTTTTTTTTTTTCCCCCGAGGGTCAATGTACAAAGCTTTGGAATTTCCAAACATTTGCCTTACGGAAGTGATAAAGATAGCAGCGATGGTGAAGAGCTGGGATGAAGTAATTTGCCTTACTGGCACGAGCTTTTGTGCAGCTTTGGGATGAAGTAGAGTGTTGAACTAATCTTGGTTAAAACCACACAATTTTTGGCTGGGCTAGTTTTAACATTGGTAATTCCTTGACCCGTTTTTTTTTCAGTTATACAAATGCATGTAATTCCTGTGATCTTCAGAAGAAAAATATCATACATTTTGAGAAGAGTTGGACTTTAAGCTGATTGTTTACAACTTTCACAAATGCTGCAGTTAATGATTTAGCAGTTGGCTATTGTCAAAGTTTTGTGGTACTGTATCTTGCCAAAAAAAAATTGCAAAATGTTATTTTTAAGAGTGGCTGGTGAAAACTGTAATTTAGTCTGAAATAAGGAAACTTTTTCATCTTACAGTCCTGTTTGTGTTCCATTTCTGTAAAACTTTTGTTTACTATAGACTAGCTACAGTGCAATCAATAACTGCTATCTAAAGCCATGGAATAGGCTATTTGTAATCACACAATGTGAAACGAAGACTTAGGTGCTGTAATACAAACTGTGTATGCTACATTGTATATTTAATAGAGCACAGCGTATGAGTGTTTGAACCTATAATTTTACCACTTCCCTGCTGATTTCAAAGGCATGTGGGAAAATAAAATGTGTGACATCTGAAATGGCTGATGAAACCTGTCTCTCTTTCAAACAGAAAGGAGCGTCCGATATCACTGGGCATCTTCCCATTACCTCCAGGAGATGCACTACTTACACCTGAAACTCAGAGAGAAGCAGGGGAAACGCCTGGGTCAGAGCACTGGAAGTTCCACGAGCTAAGCCAGCCACGGTCCCACACAAGCCTAAAGGTGAGCACTCAGCTTGGCTGCCTTGTGTGTTAGGAGAAACTCCTGTAAACAGATTATAGATCCTTGCTGAGGAGAAAAAGCAAACTGAAGGGGAGGAGGGAAACCCCTACATCATCTTTGCGTAAGCCAAGTATGTTGCTTACTCAAATGAGCTTTGAGGGAACTTACTGGAAGAAATGGAGTTTGGGTTGCTTTTTCCCAATCAGTTGTAATACAGGCTAGTTCTCTTACTTGCAGGAGTGGGTTTTTTCTTTCTGACTAAGGACCCTTTCCAAAGGTCAGTCACTTGGTCTTTACACACTAGATAATGTGACTAGATAGTGTAAACAGGTCTGCTGGTTTAATATTGTTTTAGAAGGAAAGCTTTAATTAGTACAGAGGCAGCCTCTGCCTACTATCAGGCGTATAGTGTAGGTATACCACAGAGTTGAGAATGACCTAACTTTCCTAAATTAGTCTGTGATTATGATTTCCCTTACATGTAGTTAGGCTATAATTCCTGCAATTGTTCTATGTTCCAACAGTGAGAGGGTGGCATAGAACAAGCTGCAGAAATGGAAAAATGGGGGAGTGGTGTTAGTGTGATGAATCTGGCAGTCGGGACTAGGGCACGCTAACAACACAGCGGGAGGAGGGATCTGCAGGGTGAAGAACTCCAGAATGTGTAAAGTCTCCCTATATGTTTATCTTGATGAGGTTTTTTTTGAAGACTATGGATGTACTGTTATTGCTGAAAAGGCATACAGCTGAGGGGAATTTCCTCCTGAGCGAACTTAATATGTAGCAGGGGAATATTAAAGTGGTAAGAATTAAAAAGCTATGCAGAAGTAACTGGAACCCAGACTTTTTTTTTTTTTGCCTAGAGGTCAAATGGAGATAATGGGAAGTGTAAGTAATGGTTAATTATAAACATATCAAAATGACAACAGGAGTTTGGATCTAAAAATTAGTCACTTAACAAACTCTTGGCTAGGACCATTTTTGGATCTTAAATTTGTCCTATTCCCTTTGTCCTATGCCAGTTAACATCAATAAATTGACAGACTTCAGGAGAGCTGACTGAAATACAGCTTAAAGTTATGACTAAGAGTAGGTGGAGATGAAGTATAAAGGGAAGGCTCTGATCCCATCCTGTCCCCTCAGAAAATTATATTGGTTACTATATATTGTCAAAATAGGCTTCTTGGTATAGTTCTTCTAAAAATAATGCACTGCTAAAAGAGAATTTACAAAACGGCACAGACTGTAATTTTTCAAACCTAGTTAGTCAGAAAAAGTTCCTTAGGTCCAAAGCAGCATTTTTGCTTTTCAGCTACGAATGTAAAGTACTTCTGAAGTGAACCTGTTGAATAACATGATATACTGAAGTCATAACCAGAACTTGAAACTTTTTTCTCTAATACTTTTATTCCTCTACATTCTTTTTAACATCAAGTATGAGGCACAAGCAAGATTCTGCTGCTTTCAGGCATCTTTTTTCCATTCATGCATGAACATTTCATTAATGGTCAGTGTCTCCTCTAAAAGTATCACAGAGTAAGTGTCAGGGAGAAACCCAGACGAAAAAGACTAGGTATGCATGGCCTGTACAGTAGTGACATTGCTGGACATCATTTTAAGACAACATATAGTTATGTACCATTCATTCTCTTCTGCTTATTTCTGCAAAGCATTGCAGATGAGCTTCTACTTCTTCAGATTTAATTATCTAATTTTAAAACTAATTTTTCTTTTTTCAGGAGAAGTCTTTTGGCAACATAGCAGGTTTGACTTTTTTGGCAAAATCAACACAGCACTGACTTTCAAATGCTTAGGCTTTGAGATATTTTGATTAATTCATTGTCACTTAATGGAATTGCATTTCATTTTCACTAGTTCTAGAACAAGCATTCATGATAGTTTAATCAGTATAGTTTCCAAGAGTTAGCTAAAAAATATAGTAGATAATAAAGTCAGAAATGTAAAATAGATGGGTTTATTTGAAATTCCTTTAAGGAAAGGACCATTCTCTTCACTGTTTTCTCTTGCACTATGAAGCTGTTTTTCTTGAGCTTTTTGTGTGAAAGTCAGTGATCACTCTGTGCTGCATCAGTTAGTGCATGCTTTTGGAATACAAAGATGTAGAAATGTTTGAACAGAGCCAGCAGCTCTGTTGAGGTTTTATTCCTTGTTTGTGTGAACTCTGGATTCCCTTGGTAAGGGCTACCATTTCCTCCTTTCTGTATCTGCTTGCTGAAGTATGAATCATTATCCAGAGGCTGAACTTCACCAATTCAAAAGGCAATTGGGTAGATTGTGTAGCTTTTTTTTTTTTAACAGCTACAACGTATCTCATAACACTTTCATATGTTGCTTTTGTTGCCTTGTATAACTATGGGTAAGTGTACATGTTTTATTCTTTTGGAGGCATCTGTTAGTTCAGTGTATTTCTGAATAATTTTGTCAGAATATCAAATATTAATAATTGGTTATTTTGGAATTTACTAAAAGAGGATGAAAACTAAGTAATTGACAGGCAGGTCTTGAAAGTGATGAATTTTGTTTCTAGGGCTTGCAGATTCCATGTGGAGATGTCACTATAGGATGCAAGCGTTACATTTATGCTGATATATGTAATCGTGTGTTTTCCTCCTTGCTGCCACAAATTAAAATCTTATCTTTCCAGGAAGTTCCAAAAGTAAAAATTGAGAAATTAAAGTTCTTAGTAATTTTACACTAAGTACAATTGGGAGAATGTGTGTCTATATGCAGGTCTCTTTTGTTGTTTTTTTTTTTAAATAACCTTAAAATTCAATTTCAATTCCGTCTCAAAAAGTGCTACTAGCAGTATGATGAATTCTTGCTTCACAAAATCTAAACTTGCTTTGTTCTTGACAAGTTTAGGTTTCCTGAGCTAACAGATATGTTTTTTTTAAATGTCACAAACTTGTCTAGGAGCCTTGCGTTCACCTGTGATTCCCAAACAAAACCCCAAAAGAACTTTTTTATCAAAACTTACTGTCCTGCCTTCGTTTTGCATATAGCAGCCTGTATGTTTCATCCTGATTTTTCCCAAGGAGATTCCTCTAATGCTGTATGCTAGAAATTACTGGCCCAGACAGACAAATTTGTTTTCATATCTGCAGTGAGCTCTGGTTCACTGTTATGTGCTGTTTAAGTCACAGTTCAGACATCTGGATGGTCGTATGGCACTGGTCATGAATGAGGCATAAGGTGTGAATAAAAGGAGACAAAGTCCAGAAAAGGGCTATTGGTATTATCAGGTAGTAGCTTCTAGTTGTATCATACACAGGCTAGCCTGCCCTCGAACACAGTGCCTAATGCAGCCCTGTCTGAGTAACGATTATAATCTCGAGTCTAGCAGCTGGTTTAATAGCCGTACTTGTGATTCTTGATACAGTGTCACAGCAATGTAAACTGCTGCCAGGAATTGGCTTCTAAGAAGGAGCTGTTTACTGATGTTCATAGTTGATCTGAAATCTAACCGGACAAGTAGTCACTGCAGTTCAATGTCTCGTTCCCAATGTCAGCCAGGGCTTACAGTTCAGACTGGAAAGTGCATTAAAAGGGTTTGAGTGATGTGCTTGCAAAGACTATACTTTTATTTCAGTTAAATTCATGTTCTGCATCAGTGTTTCAATGTCTACTTTTTAAAAGTAGATATTTTAAGATACCATGCACGTTTTGAACAATTAATTTTTTAACAGCTTTGGGAAGCTTCTAGGTACGCAATGAACTGCTGAATGATTATTAATATGGGAATGATGCTGCCTGTTGTCTGGAAGACTTAACAGAAAAGCACTCTGAAGTTGTGACTATAATTACTGAGATCAAACATTAGTATTAAAAATAAGGGCATGTTTTATGTAGCTATAACCTCCTTAACAGAAGTGAAACAGCCATAGTCTAAAGATTAATTTGGCAGTACTGGCTTGAAGTATACTTTCCATTCCTGTTTCTTTGCATTCGGATATTCTTCAGTAAAATAAAGTAATTTTAGTGTTTGTTCTTTAGTTTATATGCCTAACTCTTCTAATAATACTTTAATTTGTGTTCATTTTTTTAAATGGTAATTGCTCAATTTTAGGATGAGCTCTCTGACGTTAGCCAAGCAGGCTCAAAATCTACGACTCCAGCATCCACAGCTGCTTCAGATGTACCTGTACTGCCTGCTGAAACTCCTCAAAAAGAAGATGTTGAAGGGCTTGCGAAGGATGCAGATATGCCGAATGAGAAGCTGGACGTAAGCAAGAATATTGAAGTACAGGTAGCTCAAGAGACAAGAAATGTGTCCACTGGTGAGCTGCTTTAACTTTTTAGTGCATGGTTACTATGGACTTCATATTTAATCTGTTGTGAAATATCTTAATTGTTGTGCCACAAATGAGAAATGTTTTTTTTTACTCAATATTTTAGGAGTACAGAATATTGGTAAAAGATAGAAGTCTGTTGTTTATTGGTGGCTTTAGTCCTTATTTTTCTACAATTAGAGTTATTTATGACATTTCTTTGTAAACAGCAGAAGTGGCACTCATCTAGACACAAAAAGTCATGAGAGGATAGACATCTGCTTGGTTTCGATTGCAGAAATACTGGGAAATAACTACCATTGGATGACTTAAGTTAAATTCAGGAGACACTTAAAAATTCCAGTGTCTGCACTAGAGTATGAAAATCTATAGGTCTTCTCATTTAATTACCTTGATAAGTCTTTGAACAGAAGTCTACGAAGTTGCTGATTGATTAATAACAACTACGTGTAGGTAATTTCATATGTTACGGTGATTTTGTTTATGGAGATGTACCACTTGCTTTTCCCTAGGTGGAAATGAAAATGAAGAAAAATCTGAAGTTCAGGCAATCATTGAGTCAACTCCAGAGTTGGATATGGATAAAGATCTCAGTGGATATAAGGGCTCCAGGTAAGTTGAGTGTTGTGATTTGAGTAGTAAGACCGATTTTAGAAGGTACCAGACTTTGGTTTTGAACTTGTGACTTGTTTAGAAATCTTACCAGACTGAGATCACACATTATGGATCTCCTGCTTTTGTGACCTTATTTCCCCAAATTCAGCAGGAGGCTTTAAGTGCAACAAGTTCTTCATTTTGTTGCTACACCTGATGAACGTTCAGGGTATTTCATATTACAGCAGACTTAAGAATGCTTTAATATTCTTTCCATATTTCAAGCAAAAGGTCTATACCAACAGGCCTTTTCTCCCTAGGTCAAGGTTTCAATGTACTAGCAGTTTCCAAGCTGGGTCCTTGTGTTTTCATCCATATCTTTAAAATCTGGATTTATGACTGTCTTTGCAAATGCTACAGCACTCTTTTTGTCAGATTCTGATGGTGGAATCCTAGTGTTGGCAGAATGCTTTTGCTTGAGTCTGCTTCCTTGCAGGCTTTTACTTGCGAAGGATAACATTTCTTCCAAAAGCTCTAAAGCCCCACAAAAAAAAACCAAGTGCTGTGTTAGCAGTGGGGGGTGGGATGGGGGTGCCTGATCTTTTAGGCAAGCTCTGAACAATTTAGGGTCTAGCCACAAGTCCTTCAAATATGTTACATGTCTGTGTGTTTCATTCTTGTGATGAGATGGAAAAAATTAGCTTGTATAGTGAATGTTAATGGCGTAAGATCTTTGTGTGAAAGGAGCCCCTTTTCTGGCCAGAGGAATATGTTGATCTCTGACTATTTGGTTCTCTTGTGTTCTTGTTATATTAAATGACTTCCAGTTTGGCTGAGCTGTTTGTTCTTTAGGCATTTGGGCTGACTAAGTCCTGACGGGGCCGAATTTCTATATGCCAAAACTTGATATGCTTTAATTTATTAAAGTCCTGACCAGCGCAATATCAGCAGCCACTTCAAGTTTGGGATCTTGATGCCAAAGTAGTATTTGAAAATAGAATCTAGGACTCTAAGCCAACAGAAAGCTTCTGAGAATTTTACTTCTGCTTTTTTTGGGGGTAACATGAACTACTGGTAAAAACACAGAAAACTTTCTTCTTTGTGGGAATGTTTTCTTTCTGCTTTTTTTTATGTCTTGTTTTAATTCTTTGAACAGCACTCCTACCAAAGGCATAGAGAACAAAGCATTTGACCGAAATACAGAGTCACTCTTTGAAGAGCTGTCATCTGCTGGTTCTGGCCTAATTGGCGATGTGGATGAAGGTGCAGATTTACTGGGTAAGAAAGGTTATTTAAAGATGCTGTTTACAGGAATTTTCCTTGTTAGTGGAGTGCTTAATTACCCTTGCTGGATTTACTGTTAGGATTCATTTGCATTAAAACCTTTTGAATATCATCCTAAGGTGGTCATTGGAATGCAAAACCCAAGAGAAAGTGTTTGTTCTTTCTTTCAGTGTAATGATATTAGCCTGAATCTTTTGGGGCGCTTCTTACACTATTCTCTATTCCAGTTTTCCCTATGTGTTCTCTGACACAAGTATTTTTATCTCGAGCAGGGATTTTTATCTTGATCTAGTTTTAGGTAGTTTAATTCAGATTGTGCCCAATCTGTAATGGCCTGGCTTTATCATCTCTCTTTGGAATTTAACTTGTAAGAGAGAATTGCAGCAGAATGCAATGGTGATCATTTGAGAATCAAATCATGAACTGAAGGTGGAGAGGGAACTCACATTTCTCTTCCCCCTAAGCAGCTTGCTGCCACTTGTGTGCTGACTGAACAGAATGTAAGTTTTGGGAATATTAATTGATCAGGGGCAAAAATGTCATTAAAAAAGAGTCTTTCTATAAAAAACATAAGATATTTTTGGCCATATAAGTTTTCAGGCCTCATTTTGAAAATGAAAGCTGGTACTATGGAATATATAAAATGCTGATGCAACTCTTGTGTGTTTTAGAAATGGGTTGCATACAGAAAATCAGCAGTTTGTTTGCTTCTGTTGTCTGACCTGGCAAAAATAAAGATTGTTAGTAGTATTATATAGAACTGTTGTGTGTGCAGTCTGGATAGCTGGTTGTTCAGTGTTCCACCAGGAACTTATTTTACATCAAGTAAGTGACATTTCTGCAAAGTATTAATCACTAGGAGTAATGGGCCTATGTCCAGTCTGGGAGATGGTTTTTCTTTGTTGTCACACTCTGCTGCTTTGAATCCTGAGCAGTGAGGACCAATGCATCCTTGCTGGAACATACTTCATCCAAACCTCTCGCACTCTGTTGTCACAGGGATAACTAATGACACATTCTGCATGCAAAAGTACAGATACTGGAGAAGTATTATCGTATAGCAATTTCCATCCCTTAGCTACATGATAAATTGTTTAAAGAAATCAAATTACTGTCAGGACTTCTTGATAATAGATGCTTTGTTTTCCATGGGCAAAAATGATATACTTTTTCATATAACCTATCGAAAGTTTGTCACTGACTTCATTACCATTTTCCATAAAACTACTGCTAGAAACACCGGTGTGTGCAAAATGAACACATTGTTATAACTGCGTTTGTGATGCAGAATGTGTTGGTCTAAAAGTTTTACTATATAATCATCATTTCACTTTGAGCACAACCACAGTCCAAATTACTCAGTGTTACTTAAAAGCCACATCTGCATCGAGGATAGTTGGTGTGTTTCAAGCGTTTGGATCTGTTCTAAGTGAGCATTAAACTTAGTTTGGAGTTCTGTAAAAGTAGTTAATTGGGCTTCTCTAATCTGTTTTCTCTTGGGCTGCATACCCAGGGGAATATTCTGGTGTGTATGCTTCTTTTTTAAAAAAAATTCTTTGAAATCTGTTGCTTCTACAGTTAGGCATTCTTGGCTGCTGCTCTCATAAAATACATTCTCTGCATTTTTTCCCTGCTTGGTAACTTTTTTTTTTGCCTTTGCACTCTTGGCTTTCTAGTTTTTGTCTTGCATTATAAAGGATCCTGAAACCTGTTGGAAGTGATCCTAGGTACTTTTACCTGTGAATACTGAAAACATTTTAAAAGCAATAGCCATTTGAATAAAACCTCTTGATGACTGTAGTGTAGGGGATTTCTCCAGATATTGATAGAGTAACAATAGCTGATCTAAGTTCCTTCACTATTAAATGTCATTTACTTTTAATCCAAAACCTAGAAAGAGGAATTCCAAAAGAGGGAACTTTGATTTGCATGTCTATTTTTCGATACTTTTTTTATTGTTATCCAAATATCTTTTAAGACTTCTGTTACTAAAGTTGCTTAGAAGATTGTGTTCATAGAGTATTTTAAAAGGCCTCCACCATTAAGATACCTTTTTTATTTGTTGTGTTAATCTTGAATTAGCATAATTTCTGCAATCATTAGTGTGGTAATTATTTTGCTGTGCAAGATGTAAAATAATTATTTTCTGCCTGAAAGTTTATCTTTTTAAAAACCTGCAAATCATATTACTGTAGGCATGCAAACAATAGGGTGAGAGATTATTCTCCATAAATTTAAATAATATTGAAGTAGTTACATGAAGAGTTAACTTTTTTCCATAGTAGCATGTTCATTTGAAACTTTTACTGACTGGCTTAGCATTTCTTCCAAGTACTGTGCATCTAAATTATTTCACAGAAAATGAGACAGACTTTTATTAAGTTACTTATTTTTATGAGAGGTCTCACCAATAGAAATGGTTGTGACAAACTTAACTTTAACATCTGCCTTCTGTATAAATCCTGCTTCTAATCACATCACATTCCACTTCAACCTTTTGGTGGTGGCTTTGTTTTAATTCACTCTTACTTCATAAGTCTAAATATTTTATTGCTCTTCACTCATACTACACCTTACATGAAATGTTTCTTGTTCTTGTTTTTGCTCTACATGGAATGCATGGCCTTTAAAGACCATAATTTCTTTGGTAAGGTATCATTTGCTCTGGGGAGATCTGCAGGGCTTTCGCAATCTGAGCTTTATAATTCAGCATGTCTTGTGTCTATAACTGATATACTTTTGTATCTAACATGGTGTAAAAGACAGTTGAGCATTTTAAACTTAACTTTTTGTGGACTAATACTTCCCCAGTGATGCCATGTTTGGTTTTTGACTTAGTAGTAACGTAACCTCTTCAAAATGTATAGACTAGGTGGAGGTAGCACTAACTACTAGCCTGTGGTTAGCCAGGGTTGCCTTTAGGCTTTAACTGAAGGCAGATTGGGAAGAAGGTGGAGGGGAAGGCTAATTGTAGAAGGTAGGTCCTGAAGTTTCAGATAGCTCACAGTTTTTCTGACAAGTTTGTCATGTCTAAAATCAGCTAAATTTTAAGTAATGGCAAAACAGGTTTTGTGAAAACATCCATTTTGTCTGCTAATTTCATGTGTTTGTTTCCTTTGGAAAGGAATGGGTCGTGAGGTTGAAAACCTTATTTTGGAAAACACTCAGCTGTTGGAGACAAAGTAAGTGAGAATGTGTATGTAAAAAATACTGCCCTTTTCTGTTTTGTTATATCTTCAATATCTTCATATGCAGAAAGTTGAAGTTAAACAAATGTGCTTTCCGTTCTAAGAGTAGTGATGGTATAAGTATTTTGAATATGTAGGTATAATTGGCTAAATATATAGCTTAGTTGATATTCTAGAAATTAAGGCCCTCAGAAGCAAAAGCTGCTTTTATCCTTTTAAGTCTGCAAGAAATGCAGTGCTATATTCTAGTGAGATCAACTCCCTGCCTTTTCTGTTAGAAACACAGCTGTAACTGTAGAAGCTAATCCATTGGAGCACTGTTGAGGAATTCAACCTCTAAGCAAACTGTTCTGAGTTATGAGTACTTTTTTCTGATACAGAGGTGTGAATGTATTTGAGACTTTGGGGGGAGAGGGTTTGACCTCTTTTAGAAAGGTGTATCTTTGAAATTTGTAGGTCTTAGAATTCAAGAATGAAATCAGGCTAAACTATGAGACCACAGTCATCCTTGTAATGGTATATTTTAAATGTTTGTGTAGAAATGCACTGAATGTAGTGAAGAATGATCTGATAGCAAAGGTGGATGAATTAACCTGCGAGAAGGATGTACTGCAAGGTGAATTAGAGGCTGTAAAACAAGCAAAACAAAAGCTTGAAGAGAAGAATAAGGAACTGGAAGAAGAGCTGAGAAAGTAAGTTTAATTCCATGGTTGTGAAAAAGAAAGAAAAAAACCCACTGTGGTATCTAATGCAGCTATTTTTTATTTTGTATTTAGAGCTCGTGCAGAAGCAGAGGAAGCAAGACAGAAAGCTAAAGAGGATGATGATGTAGGTGTATGTGTGTATGTGTATTTTTGTATGTATAATTCACAATGGGACATTAGAAGTTAGCACGCGTTTAGTGAGTGCTGCTAAACTTTACTGCTTTACAGTAGTGGTAAACTTCCTCCATGTATAGAAAAGACAGAAGATCTAAAGAGCACAATTAAACTTAAACTGACCATGTCTAGTTTTCTTTCTTTCCTCTCTGCCCATTATTGTGTGTCACATTCTTTTTGAAGAACTGTTTTTTATTCAGATTGTACTACGTACAAAGGATAGGAGAGGAAGGTAAAATTGAGTTAGTTTTACAAAGCCCAAAATGATTTGGAATCTGGAATTGTGCCCTAAACTGACTCTTATCAGAAGGCGGAGGCTGACTCTGCAAGGCCCTACTGTGCTCCTTTGTTTGTCCTATGTTTGCTTTTTTGTGTGTTCAGAGTGATGTCCCCACCGCTCAGCGGAAGCGTTTTACTCGTGTTGAAATGGCCCGTGTTCTGATGGAAAGAAATCAGTATAAAGAGAGGTTG
This sequence comes from Haliaeetus leucocephalus, assembly GCF_000737465.1. Classification (NCBI taxonomy): domain Eukaryota; kingdom Metazoa; phylum Chordata; class Aves; order Accipitriformes; family Accipitridae; genus Haliaeetus; species Haliaeetus leucocephalus. Next base: position 6,248,129 of record NW_010973082.1, read on the forward strand.
ATGGAGCTTCAGGAGGCTGTCCGATGGACTGAGATGATAAGGTAAAAGGCTCTTTTATAATTGATAGGGCTCCTTGGATTTTACTGGCTTTTGATTTTTAGCTGCAGAGTGATCCGGTCAGTAGGTTAGGGTATGAGGCCTTAGTTGCCCTTCTGCTTGTCTCTCTACATGCCCATGAGTAACCTTGTTTTTAAGTTATGGGCATATAACTTATCTTGTCAAAATGGGTTCTCGGTGAGACCTCAGTGAAGATGTGTTACTTCATATGGTGTGAAATAAGCATCCCTTGAAAAAATGTCTGTATTTCGGAACAGTTACCAAACTTGGTAATCATAAATAACTTTAATTTGGTGGGCAGGAAAAATTACTGTGTGTATGTATGCACAAACCTTAAAGCAGTGGGCCCAGTTGTCAGCTGAGATGTCAAAACAGGAATAACATACAGTCTTCAGACGGAGTGTAATCCATAAGGACTTGGGTTGTTCACAAGAAAACACAGTTTTAAAGCTCTGCAAGGTTTGTTAAATATGAGCAATAAAGATGGTGATCTGGTCTAATTTGATCCTGAATATTGAGTTGTCTGGATCATATGATTTCAAAACCAAAAGTCTTCTGCTCGGACCTCAGCCCAGCTGGTTCTCGTCGTGTCCCCCCAGCCGTGCCCGTGCCCATGCCCAGAGGTAACAGTGTCATTTGGTGCCGCCTGCCGGTCCGCTGTAACAATGGCACCGGATTTTTTCTGTTGTCCTCAATACCTGTGAGCCATTTGGGCTCCGAATCTGAGAGGGAAAATACACATTCCCAAGCAGTCGTGGCTTGCTTTTCTATAGCTATTGTTTCCTGTAGAAATCCTCTCCTAGCTCTTTTAATGCGTCTATGGCTTCAGGAACAATCACTTTATCATTTATTTACTGATGTGTTGACAAATAAGAGGGTTTAAAATAAAAGGCAATGGTTAAAATACAAAAAAACAGGAGGCAGAAGAATTTAAAATGGTTTGCTGCTTTCTTCTAGCTGTTTTCGTTGCAAAGTCTTACACAGATTTGTCTTTTCTGTCTGAAAAGCACTCACCAGTTGTGTCTGTGATGCAAACAAATGTGGATGATGTTTATTATGTAACTTCAGTTCATCTAGTGAGAATTTCAATATTGTGCTCTGATTGGGGAAAAAAGTGGCAATGTGAAGAAACAGGCTTTGATACTTTTGATATGTTATCCTGGTTTTTTTAAGTAAGAGTTACACACTGTTCCATTCCTTTCCTTTTTTTAATTAATGCTTACTCAGTAAACTTGGAATTCATTTCTTGTAGAGCATCAAGAGAAAATCCAGCCATGCAAGAAAAGAAGAGATCAAGCATTTGGCAGTTGTAAGTATTGAAACACGACTCACTGGCAAAAATAAATAAAAGACCCTAACCAATTAGCTGGCACTTTCTTGTGTGTTAGCTAATTATCTTTTGGCAGATGAAGATGTCTTAACTGTTCTCCTCTTGTTACCTAGCTTGCCAGCTCGGTAAGACTGTTCTTGAAGACAAAATGTATCGTAAGCTGCATCACATAGTGAATGGCTGTGCACTTTGTGAAGTTAAATGCCAAAGTGCTGTAATTTTTTTCTAGCTGAATATGCACCAGGACTCTTGTTCTGAACGTTTTTCTGGATTCTTTTTTATGATGAAAAATAGAAACCTGAATAGTTCGTGTGGATTGCATTTATTTCAGCTTCCTTTTCCTCTGTGAAGTATGGCTTACTGATTGTTAATTTTCCTTTCTAACTTCAAGCTCTTTAAATCTAAAATGGTGTTATTCACAACAAGATATTTGTCAAATAATCCTTTTGATGTTGTGGTTTGCTGATAACTATTCTGTGTTTTAGCCTAGAAAATGGTGGAGTTTTTAAAGTGCTCTATGCATGAGCTAATATGCTTCATAAGACTTGTCTTTCAGGTGTGATGTTCACATCCTGATTTTGTTGGTTCCCTGTAGATATTCATTCAAGATGAAGATCCCGTTAAATTTGATAAACAAATGGGATAATTCTTTAAGAATTTTTTTTACTGACATGAGTTTCTGTGCTTTGAGAGTGTTGCTGAGTGTGTGGTGGCTGCTGCTATGTTGGGCTCCAGTTTCTTAGTCTAACTGGCTTGAGCAGGCTAGCATATGCAGTGTTTTACCTGCATAGTCAAATCTGGATGTATCTTACAAATCTTAGCTCTCATTTTTCTTTCTTTTTTTTTTTTCCTTCTTCTAGTTTTAGCAGGCTCTTCAGTTCATCTAGCAATACAGCTAAGAAACCAGAACCTCCTGTCAATGTTAAATATAATGCTCCAACCTCGCATATTACTCCATCAGTCAAGAAAAGAAGCAGTACCTTATCTCAATTACCGAGTGACAAATCTAAAGCCTTTGAATTCCTCAGTGAAGAGTAAGACATTTTGGGTTTATAATACTAGATATGTTTTATCAAGTATTTACTCTTTTAATCCTCTGAGAAAAATAGCATGTTGGTAAGTGAAATATAATGTTCTCCTGTAGTGAATGTTGACATATAAGAAATCAACATAGTGCAGACTGAAATGCACAGCAGTGGATGAGTACTCTGGGTACCTGGCAGTAGTATTCTCTCTGTTAAATATCACTGCCTTTCATAGAACTGCATTTAGGCACGGGAGGCAGCAGTTGGTACGCTTTTACATGCAAGTGTTGTAGCTAAGCAATAACTGTACAGATACTTTAAGTTCAATGGAAAAATGGAACATGAGACAGGCTAACAAGTATCTGTAATTATTATTTTTTTCTCCTGTTCTTTTTTGGCAATACATCCTTTTTGTTTACAACTTACAAAGCTTCTAGTAGAGGTACACAAGCGAAGTTCATTTTCTTTAAGGATACTGACAATAGGCTTTCTGGTTTTGCCTGTCTTTCACAGGTCCCTTAGAAATAGCCCACAGGAAACCTGGTGTTCTGTAGGTGATGTGTGGAAAACTTAGTGATCTCTTTGGTACCCCAGTGCTTCTACAGAGATCTTGTATATTGAGTTTAAAAGCAACTCCCATTACAGAAAGAATTCTAGAGAGCATAAATAACAGGTTCTTTAATAATGATTCTTCCCTAGAACTGAAGCCAGTTTAGCCTCACGCAGAGAGCAGAAAAGAGAGCAGTATCGCCAAGTGAAAGCACATGTTCAGAAAGAGGATGGTAGAGTGCAAGCATTTGGCTGGAGTCTACCTCAGAAGTACAAACAGGTATTATGCTTATGTTTTCAAATGTAGTGGTAGCAACTTCATGTTTTGTGAAATTTGAGCAGAGTATAATTTCGCAGCTTGTGTTTGAGTGATTCCGGTATTTCTTTCTTGAACTTTTGCAGTTAAAAGAGTGTTTCTAAGGAAAACCACAATGCAAAACTTTTAATGGTATTTAACAAAGTCTGATCAACTGATTGCAAAGACTGTAAACCTCTTTTAAAGGGGAAAGCTTTTCTGTTGTGTTTTTTTTTTGTTTTGGTTTGGTTTTTTTTGCCTAGGTTGCAAATGGTGGCCAGGGTGACAATAAGATGAAGAACTTGCCTGTACCTGTTTACCTGAGACCTTTAGATGAGAAGGATACCTCTATGAAGGTAGGATATTTACAGTGATGATATAGAGACTTGGACAACATATAGATTGAATGTTTTTATTTTAAATTCAATTATTTTCTTTCTGAACTGAATCTGTTTCTTTTTAAAGCACAAGTGAATCAGAATTTAAGCTTCAGTAGAAATGTACATGATTTTAATCTTAATGAATTCCTTAAAACGGACTGCAGATACATAATAATTTTGATATTACTTAGCATATTTAACAATGGCTGTGTCTTTTTTTTTTTTTTTTAGTTTAACTTTTAAGTGAAGTATTTCTTTTCTTTCAAGCTGTGGTGTGCTGTAGGGGTAAACCTATCAGGAGGGAAGACACGAGATGGTGGGTCTGTGGTTGGTGCTAGTGTATTCTACAATGATGTGACTGGTATGGATGCAGATGGCAACAAGCAGCAAACAGGATCTCAAAGTAGCTTAGACAGACTAGACCAAGAGCTCAAGGTAAGGTCACTGTAAGGCATGTTGAATAGTTTATATAGTTAAACATCTTCACTGTATATCTGTAGATTAATAAAATAATTTGTGATCAGGTTTATTAGTAACAAATAGATTCTTCTTGGATAGTCATCAGCCCAAGGTATTTGGGTTATTGAATCCAACTACAAAAATACTGTGATTCTTTCCTGTTTTCCAGCTGGTTGGCAAATCTCAAGAGCAAATCAATTTTACATCAAAATGATCCACTGCTTAGACCAGTGCTGCCTGCTTTAAAAAACATTTGTGACAGAATTTTTCATGTTCTGACTGCCATATAAAAAAGGGGTTTTTTTAGGTGTCTGTGCCTTTGTTTAAACATGTGTTAGCCTTCATGTTTTCATGAAGAAACTATGAGGGTATATTAAAGGCATCAAAACAAAGGCTTGATTTTAAGTGCTTTGGGACATCACATTAATCTGTGGTGATACCAAGTGTGGTAGCTGGCACATAAATAGTGTTCTTATGTAGCTTTCTACTTGTCTAACTGTATAACTGTGCAGTATAATTATTTTCTATAGTTTTCTACACAAATATGAAATATGAAGGGTTTTTATATTCCAAATGCGTAGAGAACAAGTAACTACATGTAATTTTACAATGGCATTAAAGATATTTAACTTACCACATATTTATGTATATATCTGTAGTTGATAATATAAGAACATACAAGATCAAAGGTTCTATTCTTGTCCCACTTCCTGTTACTCACTTATGTTCTGCCTTTGTTCTCCTTCAGGACCAGCAGAAGGAGCTGAAACATCAGGAAGAATTATCCAGTCTAGTTTGGATCTGTACTAGCACACACTCTGCTACAAAAGTTATCATTATTGATGCTAATCAACCAGGAAACATTCTGGACAGTTTCATTGTTTGCAATTCTCATGTGCTTTGTATTGCTAGTGTACCAGGTAAAGACTTGTGATGGTTTAGCTCCTGTTTTTTTAATTGTATCTTATTCAGATTTTCTTATGCAATGAAAAACCAAAGATTTGTTAATTAGTGTGAAAAAATGTTACTGTAACACAGCAATAAAAAGTGTTTAGTTATAGGGAAAACTACTGGATTTCTATTCTACTGTTCCACTCTTTGGTTGGCTCTTGACCTAAATTAACTCAAAGGTAGAGAGATGTCAGCAACCAAGACGAAGTATTTTGTCTGCTGCGTTACAAATTGTGCAATAGTGCCAATGTTTTATGCAATTGCGAACATCACAAAAGAAAAATATGTTGGCTTTTTTGACCTCTTCAGCCTCTTGAAGATAAGTAGCAAGTCTTGGAGCTTCCTGTAGAGGGAATCCTTGTTACATTGAGAGTGTATGTGGATAGTGTAGTCAGGGAAGTTTATAGGAGGATGTTATGATTCTGGAGAAGAACTAAGTGTGCTTTTGGATTTCTTGCTTCTTGGCTTACACTTATAGAAGTCTGTAGCACTAGTTCCAGTGAAGTAGTTTTGTTTAATAAGCTCAAAACATCTTCCAGTGAAGTTTGAGGTTTTGCTCCACTGAAACTATATATAACTTGTAAAATCAAACCAGTGTAAAATACAGTAAAATATGATAAAAATTTCAAGAAACAAAGAATGATATTTCAAGTCGCAAAAGTGGTTGGGAGGGTTGTATGAGAGAAAAACAGCTTTTCTTTCCAGAACAAAGCATCTATTGCAGTTAAAATCTTCATTAAGATGTAGATGGGTATCCCTGCATATATGCACTGTTATAAATCTAATTTTAATGGAAAATCTATTTGAAATAGAAACAAACCAGTTGGAGAACTCTGCAGATTGAAATATGATTTATTGACACTTGGATGTGCAGCATGTATAGATTCTGCTTTTGCTTTTTGAGCTTTATGACTGACAGCATCTTTAATGTCTGCTGATCGTGTTAAAATAAGCTTGTAGATAGGTATCTGCATGTTAAATCTCGGTTGCTGGAGAGTTCATTCAGTTTGAACCTTAGTTTGTTATTAGATAGAGAAGTGATGCACCTTTATCCTCACAAGAAACATGTGAGTTTAATTGGTTTCAGGGGCAAGGGAAACAGACTATCCTGCAGGAGAAGAAGGGTCTCAAGAAGCAGATCCCAGTCAAGTGGACAAGTCATCTCTGTGTGGAAGTATGACTAGCAACAGCTCTGCAGAAACCGATAGCTTGCTAGGAGGAATAACAGTGGTTGGCTGTACTGCAGAGGGTATCACAGGAGCACCTGTAGCTCATGATGCAAACGGTGGCTCACCAATGACAGATAAACAGTCAGGTATGAAAATCTTACAAGTATACTAGGGATGGCCAAACACCATTATGTGTAACTGAAAAATGAATGCTGTAAGTATTTAATGTAATAGCTTGTCTGTAAGAAGTGATAACATGAGTATTCTGTGGGAAATGGCCTATAAGTCTGATGTACTTGCACTGTATAACTGTAGCTGAACACTTTGTGGAGGTGATACTAAATGGGTATAGACAATTAATTCATTCAGATCCTTTTGAGAACTCCTATCTTGTGCATGGTCTAAAGAGAGCTTTTAAGTTATTCAGTATTTAAAATGCAGATCTTGCTGACAAATGACTAGAGAGAATGTGGATATATGCCTTACATCTTGTAAAGTGTTAACAGAGATTTAAGGGAAGCTGCTTACTTTTTAGGCATTCTTAATATTTTCTGTCAATGCCCTTCAGAGCTGTATGGTGATATGATTGTTAATGGGTATGTGGTTGTTCAACTTGTTCGTTTTTATTCTAGTTAATCACTTAAAGGGCAATCTGTGCCATCAGTCACTGGGTTGATACTTAAAGTCTATTTGACACTTGTTGATACAGTGCAACCTACTAAAGTTTGGGTGTTTCTGATCTGATTTTTTTTTTTAGATGAAACAAAATCTGGATTGTGACTGGTTATTGCAGCTATTAACTTAAGTTTTAAATATCAAGTTCTGGCTGTTTTAAATAATTGAGAATTCTTTTGCAGTTGTTAAAAGCTTTTCAAATTTTTTTGTTCCATAGATGCTGCAACTGAAAGTAATTCAGTAGATGAGAACATTCCAACAGCAGAGGAGGCGACAGAAGCAACGGAAGTCAATGCAGGGACAGGAGAAGACACAGCTGATATTGCACAAACTGGAGTCTACACAGAGCATGTCTTTACAGATCCTCTGGGAGTGCAGAATACAACAGAGGCTTCTCCAGTGTACCAGCCTAGGTACATAGTCTCAATCCTCATACGTCTTAATATGTATTTAAAAAGAAAAATAGAATGTTTGTAGGAACACAACATGAGGACAAAACACCTACTTTTTTTTCTCATTAAATATGTTGAGTTTATATATGTAGTCTTGGTACAAGACACTGTACGCTTTGCTTGCATGAAAGAAGGGTTGCCTTTGTCTGTGAACTCATCCCTCAAGTACAGGCACCTCCAGAATGAAGTATTGAGTGTCTACCAGTTTGTCACCAAGATATCTCACAGGCTTAATGTGAATGGCGCTGATCTAGAGATGCCTGTTTAGATTCCCTGTTTTGAGGTCAAAATAAATAAGAATTACATTCCTTTCTTCCAATCAACTGCTTGTTCAAATGTAGGTTTCTTTTCTCAGAATAGTCAATCTGTGAGTAGTTACAGGAGTGGAGAAGAAGCTTGAAAGTAATCAGTATTTTGAATCTTTAGGAATCTTCACTCTCCACATACAGGCGCAGAAGTATTATACAGCTTTTTAATAAGTGTTTCTTTTAACATGTGCCTCTTATGTTGTGACTTTCTTATGCTGTTCCCCAGGGATATCAGCAATACTGATAGGCTCGAATGGAACCTAAATTTCCTTATACAAGTAAATGTACATTTGAAGAAATTCATTGTCTTTGGGGTTTTCATCTGTATCGTTATACATTTGTGCACAGTTACTGTTTTTTAAAATACCTTATGTTCTTCAAAAGCCAGTGTAGAAACCAGCAGCAATGAAGTAAATACCTAGGTTATAATCTGAGTAATCTGTGCACTTTATTCAATGTATTTTAACTGTTCGGTTTTTTTAGTACTGAGTCAGAGTTATATAAAGACGTTGCAGTTTTGCCAAATGAGCAAGATCTAGTGAGAGAAGAAGCACAGAAAATGAGTAGCCTTTTACCGACAATGTGGCTTGGAGCACAGAATGGATGGTAAGAAAATGCTAATCCTGTTAAATTTATTTGAAAAATTATTTTAAACTTGCTTCTTGTGCCTACAGGCCTGACAACTGTCTTGAGTCAAGATTAAGTGCAAGAAGACCTCCAGAGAGCCTAAACTTTGTACGCTTAGCTACATTTAGGCATTATAGAATTCAAAGAAAGTATTGTAGGTGATTAGCAAGCTCTTTTTGGCAGATAACTCTTTCACCTGCAGAAAAGTTGTGGTGTTTTTTTTGTGTGTGTGTGTGTGGTCAAAGAAATTATGGTCTGATAATTCCATAACTTTCAATATTTTATTATGCTAGAAAAATATATTGCCCTTTTTACTGCAGATGTACCTGCAAAGGACTTGGTAATGTTTTATGTCTCTGAAAAACCATTCTGCTGCTTACATAGTTCTTTCTTTCAGTCTATACGTAGTTTTCAGTGGAAGACGAAAACTTATTTTCCCTTTGATTGTGGATTTCAATTATAGGGGTTTTGCTTGGGGTTTTTTTCCTGTCTGGTCGACCTTTTGTAGTGCTTTTAATCCCTCCTGATTTGTCTTTGCAGCCTGTATGTTCATTCGTCAGTGGCCCAGTGGAGGAAATGTGTTCATGCCATTAAACTTAAAGATTCTATTCTCAGTATTGTGTAAGTCCTGAAAGAATGTCATGTAAATCATAATGAACTTTTGTTAAAATAGCCAAGTAGTTTTATATTTCCTCCTCAGATATTGGGAATGTCAGTTGCCATAAATGCATGCATTTTCTTTGAGGGGCAGTGGAAAACTTTTGGGGAGTAAGGAAAATAAAAGGAATCTTGTGTCTGTTGGAAATACTGTAGCTCAAATGATGAGCTGTAGCTGTATACTTGGTATTCTTGGTAGCTGTATACTCAAAACAGTTATAGGTTGTTATGCTTGATGTTTTCTTCAGCTGCTGTAGCTAGATATTTTTTAAACTTTCTGAACTGGATTTTGACGCCTTGTTACTGTCCCTTCTCTTGAGCTATATTGTAGAAATCAAAACAGTAGGGCTAACGTGAATATAAAAAGTATGCTGAAATATAAAATGTTTATACCTCACTTTAAACTTGCAGTTTCAGAAATGCAGTCTAATGGTGTGTATTCTTGTGCCTCCTTTTTTTCCCAGACATGTAAAAGGAATAGTATTAGTTGCACTAGCTGACGGAACACTAGCAATATTTCATCGAGGAGTTGGTAAGCATTCTAATAGATCTTGAAACGAGTGAAGTTGTAACAGTACTTAGGGAAGAAATGTGCCATTTTTAAATAGTGTTTTGAAAAGGTATTCCCCAATGGCCTTTTTACATGTTGTCTTGAGAAATCTTTCTAGTATTTCAGTTGCAGTTTCAAGTACCATTTTTGCACTGTCCTGGCGCGCTCCTAGAATCTTTTCTTACTCTGAGAAGGAGAAAGGGATTTATCTGAGCTGAATAGCAAAGAACCCATTGATTAAGTCCACTTTGATCATCACTTTTTTCATCACGCTCAGTAGTCATGTTTCCTGTGTTGTTATTAGTGTTAATAATTGTCTGCGGCCAAGTCCTTCAATGAGAATTTTGTAAGCATCCCTTCTGAATTTCTGCCTAAACCACTCCTGGACAAGTTCTGTTCTTTCACCCTCCAGAATAAGGACCTGGAGGGGAAGGTCTTACTATAAGTAACTGGAACTTATCTGTTAGCTTGTTTCCACAGACTCCCCGTTCATTTGTTCTTTTCCTTGTGGAGTTTAAATCCCTGTGCTCAGCATTTAGAAGAATTAAAGAAGCTGCACAGCACTAATGCAGATATTGGGAAAGATGCATCTGGGATGAAGTTGTTATGTTTTTAGTGTGGTTTTTTTTTTTTTAAAACTCAGACTCTAGTGGCTTACAATCCTTAAGGATCTCAAGTAAATGTCAGTGATGATCTGTGGCTTAGTTCAGTCTACAGAAGAATTTTACTTGGTGTTGAATGACCAAATTTAGTATGCTTTTAGTAGATATCAAGTGCATTTCTTAAGATCTTGCAGCATATTTAAAAAAAATCTTGACGCACTGGTCAACAATTCTATGTTCAGTCAAGCAGCAAGTGCCTAGCACTGTGTGGGTAGTTGCTTGTTGTAATGTATACTGATGCCTATCCAAGTAAAGCATTTAGCACTAGGTAACTTTCTGTTTTTAAAAATGTTTTGATATGTTTTAAACATGAGTCACTGTACAACCTTATTATATTAAAAACAAAAGAGCATTTGGGATGGTGGTAGTTAGTATAACTAGTTGCAGGGTTTTTTTAATGAGGAGCCTAGCCATAAATTTCTATTGACTTATCCAGATTATTACAGTGCTTTTAAAAAAATTAGACTGTTAAGATATTTGCCTGTACTTTTAAATAATTTTTAAACTCATAGGAACCTATGTTTTGTTTCATTTTTTTCTTTTCCCTCTGTTTTTGAAGATGGTCAATGGGATTTGACAAACTATCACCTCTTAGATCTGGGCCGGCCACATCATTCCATAAGATGCATGACAGTGGTACATGACAAAGTCTGGTGTGGCTACAGGAACAAAATCTATGTTGTTCAACCAAAGGCCATGAAAATAGAGGCAAGTTAAAATGGTGCTTAAAATAATTAAATGTTATGTTTTAATGTCGTCTCATGCTACAGCTCAAACTCCAGAGTACTCTAGAGAACAGTTGTTTGTTCACCAGTACGGAAACAAACAACCAAACAAATTTGTCTTGGGGAAATACTGTTACTTTTTCTTAAGATGTTTTCATTGTTTTGGGAGATTTTAAGCCATGGTGAGACAGTTCTTATTTATTGAAACTAATTGGGGGGGGGGGGGGGGGGGTTTTCCC